>NC_137431.1:7706976-8229476 GCF_964374335.1 Astatotilapia calliptera | reverse complement strand
TACTTTTGATTCTCACTGTATTACGGGACAAAGTGCGTCCCTTATTAGCTCAATACGGGACGTGTACTTTTGTTTCGAAATACGGGACGATTCCGTATTTTAAGGGACGGTTGGCAACCCTAGCTGGTATATAATGATGTGCTACGTGACGGCTAGCGACACAGCTATGTTAGCATAATATAAACAAGCTAACTTTTTTTCCACTCGATAAAAGTTAACGTGAGTGTTCTCGGTGGTCAGGAACAAATGTAGTCGCATGGCAGGATGCTGTAAAAGGACCAAACTTCAGCCAGGAGAACAACTGAGATAATCCATCCATAATACGAGGTTAGTCATTCATATACTGCTGCATGGGCTGAGCTGTAGTTACATCCTAAGGTTTTAAAAACTGAGCATAAATAAATGATTAGCAGTAATAAAACCGAGGGAGGTCAACAGTGATCACTGACTGTTTTAGGAGCTTTTTGAGATCAAATAGAAGAAAATACAAAACATTAAACATGTTAACAACACAAAAGCCATATTAAACGCAGACTACTTTAGGCCCGGAAGTAGGATTCGTCGTGTCATCACTGAACAAACGGATAGAGAACTGAAAGGTCTGTTTTCTGCAATGTTATAATAGCATGATAGAATGACAAAATTAATTGTGTTCCTTTAATTAGGGAATCATATCCCTTCACTTTTAAGGCAAAGCTAGAAGAAAATTCGCTTTTTGCTTTGTAAAGTGCTCTCAGCCAGCTGCATGTGGAGACCAGACACTTGTTTTAATCAAAACAACCTTGCAGTTTGTTTTCAGCCTTAAAGGCATGATCAGAAACGGCCGTTGTTGATCTTTTAACATTCATTATGTATTATTGATCCCAGGAATTCTAATATGTGACTATCTTTCCAATGGAAACTTCAAAGGTAAAGAAATACCACTCCTTCTTTAAAATTTATTAGGAGAGTATAGTACATAGAGAAGACAGGAGAGCAAGGGGGAGAACAACACACAGGGGAAAACATGCAGTCTGGGGAAAACTAGGCCCCTTCAATGGCCTTTGGGATTTGCCTGTTCAAGCAGGTGAGCTACAGAGGCGAACTAAACCTGCCATTTATCTCAGAAATGCACGACTTTAATCCCAGTCTATCACAGGGCTTAACAAAATAATAAAAAAATTAAATGAAAAATGTACTAAAACAACGATTTGGAAACAAAAACTAGAAACACACACACAGACACTGATTTTAACTTGTTAGTAAGTTTATTCTGAGACTCTACAATTTAAAATAGCACTTAAAGAGCATATTAGCATTTAGCTAACAAGGCTGTACCATAAACTACAAGGTTAACGTCAACTGTAATTATGTTTTATTTCACATAGGATGTTATCCGCAGTAACATTCCTCCACTCTGTGTTTGATTAGCCGCAGTTTCAAAACAGTCAGAGATCTCCCTTCTCAGTAACATATGAGCCGGCCACAGAGGCCTTCATTTTATTCCAAAGGGTCCCACCAGCAGCCTGTGTTTTCTCGAGGACACTCTAACATTAAAGACTACTCAGTTCTATTTCTGTCATATGGTTAAATTTTATAGAATTGTGCTCCAGCTGCCAGCAGCCTCCATGAGATGTGTGTATATGCACAACAGTGCCCTGGTGAAAGTGCAGTTGTAGCATGTACAGTATAGTTTAAAAGGTTTGAGTCGTTTCTTTACATATTGCTTGGAAAATTGGAAACACATGAACAGATGAATGTGTAAACATATATGGAAATAAAGTATATAAGGTGATTCCACAATGCTTCAGTAATGTTGCGGTCAGGGCTCTGGGGAGGCCAATCCATGACTGATGGCATTCCATTGTGTTTGTTTTCTATTCGGGTATCTGTTTACATCATTGGCAGCATATTTGGGTTACTTGCCCGTTGAAAAATGAAGCCAATATGATGATTTCCTGATGGTATTGCATGGTGGATCAAAATGTTATGAGAGTTTTCTGTGTTCATAATTCCATCAATTCTAACAAAATCTCAAACAACATTGGCTGAAGTGCAGTCCCAACCAGGTTTTCTGATATGCATAGTCACAACACTGGTTAATCTCTTGAAATGGGTAATGGGTGCCTTTTTATGTTGGAATGATTCAGAAAGTCAGGGATAGGGAAAACACTTCCTCCTCGTCAGGTATTAGAACTTGACTGAAAATAAGCGAAAAAGCAGCCAGTGTCCAAAGAAAACCTTGGAAAGAGCTTCAAAAATAATACCGAACTATTACTCAAGATCTTGTTAAAAAATTACAAGAAAGCCTGGCTTCTTGGAAGCAAAATGTGAAGAAATGAGGGGTGACTCCAAACTTTTGCACAGTACTGTAGCATAAAAGTTTCTCACCACATCCTTCGTTAGCAGTGGGGACATAGCTTGGTGCTGTGCCCGGGTAACCTGATGCCTGCTGGCAATGGCAGTACATGCCTTCACACGAGCCGGGCCTATCAGTATGTGTCTGTTTGCACGATGTGTGAGTTAGGGGTGGCCATCTAACGGCCTGCGCAGGCGGGTGCGGGGAACAGCTGGCCTTTCATTGACGGGGCTTTGAGTGCTGGCAGTTAAGATTTCACTCCAAAAGGGAATTTGAGAGTGGGAGGAGGCGTTGACATTGCCCCAACAGGAGCCAAATGTGCTTGAAAGAAATATGAATATAAGTTAAGGGAGGAGCGCTGGATTGTATTGTATTGTCAAGCAGGGAGAAATGATGCTGCCTCAACAGAGTTACTGCAAGGGAAGACTTACCATAATGACTGGGCATGCTATTTCTGGAGAAAAGCAAAGACTAATCATTATTTGTGTGCTAACTGTGCCAAAGCTACAAATCACAGCACTAAGACTCCAATCTGTGATGTTATGTCAGTATGGCTGCCCAACCCACAACAAAAGCCAGACTATTGTGTGGACTATTGTCATGTTGGTAGAGTAAAAAGAACAAGCCAACACGTTTTTTCAATGAGGGAATAAATAGGGGTCTGTTTGATGTATTCTTAAAAATGTTCAGAAAACAGAACTTGAAAAGCCACTGAATGTGCACTAACAATGTGCACTAACAATTGCATTGACAGGATGCATGTGCCCAGTAGACTATACATGAGGGTTATTGTTTGCAACTGATCCTTTTCTTTTGACTGATGATGCCATTCAACTTATGTCCCAGAAAGCAGTTCAGTGCCTTCTGACACTTCATATTATACACCCTTAAAATATGAGCTAGAACCCCAACTAGAGCTGGGCGATATGAGATTTTTTCATATCACGATATGTTTTTTTCATTTCAGGCGATAACGATATCTATCACGATATAAGCCAAATAACTATATTTGTAAGATTTAAATGTGCCGTTGCTCACAAGTAAAATGTGAAATAATCAGCAGCTTGTTTTTATTTAAATATTTATTTCCCATAATAAGTTCAACAGGGTAGATGTACTTAAGGAACATGAGACTTTTTCAGATAAATAAAGGCAAATATTGCAAACTACACAAAAGGCAGCCGCTAAAGCGTTTAAGTTTCAAAATAGAACAAACGAAACAGACTAAATTGTCAATTCCACTTAGAAACAAAATATTAATTCTAAAAATAAATCTTAGTTTGTTTTACAGAAGAACAGACAAAACTGACTAACTTTTGTCAATATCAAATAAACTGAGAACTAAAAGGAAATTCTCGATCTCTCCTTGTTGTATAGCTTAGCTTTTCAAACAGTTTTAACAGTTACTTTAGTCTGACAAAAGCCAAATGACGAATTAGCGCTTCCAGTCAGAGACTGAGGCTACGTCCACACGTACACGGGTATTTTTTAAAACGGAGATTTTCCGTTTTCGTTTTAAAAAATAATCCCGTCCACACATAAAGGCAGAAATGAAGGAAAACGCTGCTATGAACATGCCAAAGCAGCAGGTGGTGCTAGATTCCTAACCGTGCAGAAATGTTGGCCAATCAGAAGTCTAGAAGCCTCGGTGGGAAAAAGTAAACAAAGCTGGGGCATAGAAGCAGAACCGAGTCGTATGTGTGGACGGACAGTAACTGTGTGTATATGTAAGCATTTAAACACTGCAGAGAGTAGAATTAACAGTAACAGTATTGTAGAAATTCATTTCACCGAAACAATAACGTGGCGCACAGTGTGACGCATGCACCAGTTTATTGTATTTCCAGACTTGCTTTTGGCACAATTTACAGTGCACGCTACTCTATTTTTTGTCAGACTTGAAATAGCCGAAATACCTTCACACTACAGAACTTCTATGGCTCTTCCGTTCGACAATCTCTCCGGCATTGGAACCATCATCTGTTTTCTCTTCGGTCACGCTCGGTTGATTTTTCTAGTCGGCACACTCATTTTCTCCATTACGCGCTGGCTCCATTACCCGCTGGCTGCTTCCCAAACAAACACACGTGCGGCTTGGCACTTGTGCTGTACGTAACAAGTCACGCGACGTGATGCTGCGGCTGTGATTGGTTCGGCTCTGCGCTACTTAATTTGGATTGGCTGACCTTTTTTTTTTTTTTTTTTCTTGAGGACAAGAGCGGCGAGGTCTATCGCGATAGCTTAATTTCTCTATCGAGTCAAAGTTATATCGCGATACATATTGTTATCGTTCTATCGCCCAGCTCTAACCCCAACCATGAAACAATCACTTTATAGCAAGCATGTGGTGACGGTGGGGAGGAAGAACTCTCTTTTAACAGGAAGACGTCTCCGGTGGACTCAGGGTCAAGGAGGAGCAGCCAGCTGCTACAACTGCTACACGGGGTGATGGAAAAGAGAAGGCAAACAGGAGGAGTTCATGCTGTTATTTAAACAAATGCAAACCCCAGATAAGAAAGTAAAGATCTGTATAAGCCTGTGTTTTTCATGTTTTTCTACATTCCCATTTAGACTTTCCCCATGCTTTACATTCTTATAGTAGGCCCAGGGTGGTGCTGCAGGCCACTGTTTGTTTTCACCTGGAGGTGATGGAGGTAGAGCACATTCATTCTGTTGCTAAGTCCATGCTATCTTGTGAGGTTAGTTGGAAAGATTAGCGTCTAAGTTGTAATTCAGTCAGTGTTACTGGTAATTTCTATAGCCTACATACCACGTGGAGAATGGCCAAACAGTTAACACACAACTAAATTGTAAACTGCAAGCAGATGCCAGTTGTGTAAGGGAGTCAACAAACCAGAAGAAGTTCTTTCAACAGGCTCCAACTGGAATTGAACCACACATCTCTGCATATATCTTTTATCAGTACATTCTTATTACTGCAAAATATTCTTCATGAATGCAATCTGAAGAAACAAAGTGTTCAGCCTTCATGATATTCAGCATGAAATCACAGTGCTTATCATACAATCTGAAAACACACACACACACACAAACAGATAGACCTTCTTTTGATTCTTGTTCAAATAGACTACAAACTGTAGTTGACACCTCATGGTATGACTCCATCTTATTGTTGTTGTTGTTTTTCATCTGCAGCAAGCAGCACAGCTCATGCATTAGCCAGCACGGTGGCACTGTGCCCCCATATCGTCCTGACAGCCAGTGACCTGCTATGTCCCGCAGACCCATAGAATTAGGCCACCCAGTGAAGACATCAACATGCTGATTGTTGGGCTCCAGAACATTTATCTCATCTTTTACCCCCAGCCCCCATCCCCTGTGCACTGGCCGGTTTGTTCCCACACTCCCCTTCTGTTAGCAAGCATCACTGCTCCCCGACCTCACCCCAACAAAAGTGCCACTGAACAGTTACTTTACACTTCGTATACACAGTTTGTCAATAAAAATCCACATTATGGCAGAATGAATCAGAATCTTCTCCTTCAATGCCACCATCCCTCTCCCACAGGTTTAATTTAACCACAGTTGAATGACACACACTCAAACATTTAAGCATTCAACAATGCTGCCGTGCATCTCTTGTGTTAATCTCTTGATACATAATTGCTTCTTCCTTGTAGGTACCATCAAAGTCAAAAAACTTCACTGCTTGCATGGCATAATCTATATAAAATGATTGGGACTACAGGAAGATGGCTTTATAGTTCCACCTGACAGTCCTAACAACTGATGTAAACCTGAATCAAAATGAAGCTGAAACCCTTGGAGCACATGGAAGTGGAATTGGGTTTTGTTCTTTTTCTTCATAGCAGACAGAAGAAGGCTGAGTATGCGGCTAAAAAGAACACAGATACAGTGTAACAGCCGACTTTGCATCCTGTTGCACCCACATATCAGGGCTTGCAAAATTTCAAAATCCCTGGTAGCCCTTCGGGCAGGGACTCTTCAGTTTTTGGTAGCCCGAATAAAAAAAGAGAGCAATTCTTTGATTGATGTTTTGTTTCCTGTTTTGTTTCCTTTACAATATTATACATTAAAGTATAATATTGTAACGGAAACAAAACATTAATCAAAAAATTGTTGAAACAGAAATTACAACATTGTATAAAAATTACAATCATCAACTCAAATACTTGGTTCTAATTGAACAGAAATTTCTATGAACTTGTAAGAACTGTGTAGAACATGAATCAGTCTGTGTCAGATCCTAAATAGAAATTTCCACTGAAGTCACGGGTAAGAGGCAAGTGCAACCAAGATCTAGGACATTTGCTTTTTGAAGTTTGCAAAGACTGCTAAATTTTGCCAGTGGTAGTTCACTCTTTGCAACATAGTACGCTGTTCTAAAGAGATTTTTCAGGTTTATTTTTAGTATGTTATTTGCAATTGGTGTTTGTTCTGGGAAAGATATTGCAGACTGAGCAATAATGCATTTCTTGCATTTCTCATGGGTTCTAATGGGGGCCTTTCTTAAAATTACTGGTCCCAGTAACAAAGGCACTTGTCGACTCAGAAATCGAGGGAAAACCAACAACACACCCGGCAGAACATTATGTTATTTACACGGGTTCACATAAGTGGCGCGCATTCGCTGTCAAAATAAAAGACGCGCACCAGATAAGAAGTTGCAACGCGTGTTTGCGTCCATATAAAAGGCACTGTTTTTGTCCGCTAGAGTGGGATTTTCACGGCACATTCTGCATCACATCTCTGTGCGTTCATCATTTGTTTGAAGCCAGCTCACCTCCTGCAACCACTTTTCCAAGAATACGCGCTTCTTTTGTGGTTCGGACTCCTTCTGACATTTCTTTGGAGGTGGAGGAACACCAAGGTAATTGCGTAAAGGAGCTTGCTTCTTCAACATCTTTAAGAGTTCTAAACAAATGTCCGTCCTCCTCCAGAAAATCTTATGTACGCAAACACGTGTTGCAACTTCTTATCTTGTGCGTGTTTTTTATTTTGACAGCGAATGCGCACCTGCGGACCACTTATGTGCACCCCTGGTTATTATTTAGCTTGTCATATTGCAGCCACAGAAATTCTTTTGTCCATGAAACCATAAAGCTGCACTTTCTTTTTGCCTTATAGTCTGATTTGTCATAACTTTTCCGTTTTGTGGTAAGCTTTTCTTTGGCTGTCACTTCTTCACCCTGACCTGTCTTATTTGGCTCAGCAGAACTAAAATATATATCCTGCCGCACTCACATAGCGCTCAGCAATTCTCTGCGCGATCAACCTCTCACATGTTTAAGCTTGCTGCGGGAGATTTCACTTGTCATGTTTGCATAGTAAGCTAACGATTGATAAGACGATGTCAGAGGAATTGGTGCGCAAATTATCGTCACTCACCAATCAGTACTGTCGCTCTCTATACACGGTTTGCGCGATTGCAAAGTGAAAGCAAAAAACAAGCGCAAATTCAAACGCGATTTCAATATGTCACATATTGACAGTGGCTCAACAAAGGCAATGACATAATTACCCAGCTACATTTCCGAAAGAATGCAAAAGCATTGACATATATTTTTCCGTCCTATGATAGCCCGACGGGCAGGGCAGAGATAGATTTTGGTAGCCCGACTGGAAAAATCGCTAGCCCCGGGATGTCAGGCTAGCGATTTTGCGAGCCCTGCATTTGGTTAGTTTGGTCTTATCTTGGCCTGAGGGCGAATAGTCAAATGGTTACATCAGCATTTCCCACGCATAGGTTTTACTGGTATATGCCAAAGTATATGTTGTTAGCAATAGCTGCTGTTAGCAAATTTTTTCCACCCCTGAGAAGGATGTCACCCACGACCAGTGAAAAACGTTCTGATGCTCTTATTTTTGTAGTCACTCTTAGTAATGTAGTCGCTGCTAACCAGCTAGCTCTGACCCTAATGCAATATGATGCTTTAGACAACTTTTCACATCAATCTGACTTACCTGATTTACTAATTCATGACTCCTTATTGTGGTGTTCATCAAATAAAACGGAAAAATTGAGTGAACATTAACAATCTTGCAGTAAAGAAGCTTTTGGGTTAAAACTGATGATAGTGTTTAAGAAACAAACCAGAGAGCTAAGAAACTGAACTTACACGTTATTAAAATTGGACAATATTGACACACATGGACAGACATTACAATGCACTCCAATTTTTGCACAAATATCACAATATACCTTAGATGTTTATCTTGTGTATCAACTATCACATTATTGCAACATTGTAGAACCACAATATTAACATTATCATGGGTAGGGATGGGTATTGATAAGATTTTCACGATTCCGATTCCATTTTTGATTCTGTTTAACGATTCGATTCTTTATCGATTCTTTTTAAAAAAGGAGAACACTAAGGTCGATTAGCTTAGAACTTTGTTTTATATCTTCTCTTTGAACAAGATAGAAATTTAGGAGTAACATGGCCTTACAAACCCAACAGTGAGATCTTAAGAGATCCAGCCTACGGCTCTTCAATGGGGTGTCACAGGGTCCCCAGGAAAAAAAAATTGTAAATGTAAAATAATAAAATAAATATTCTTCTGTAGCGATAACAAAGTATAACATAAATTATTCTGTAGCAATTACACAAGAATATCCAGTAATGTCCCTGCCTACAATTAAACACATTCACTTACCGAAAATCGGGGGCATCTGCTGTGGCAAATGGGTGCAAGCCTTTGACCACAAACTTAGTCACTGCTCAGTGACATTCGTCTATCCTGGCCTGAAAAGAGACGCTACCGGTAGACTGCAGCAACAACTGGCAGCATCTGAGCCAGCCAGACTCTGTCTGTCTGTCTCATCATGGTCACCTAAATGCACAGTAATGGCAGGTTTTGTAATAAGGCAGATCGCACTAACATAATATGAACTGTTAGTTGATTATTTACCTGCCGCATTAACGGGAGAGGACGTGCAAACGTTACCGCTGCTGCTGGGTTGAGATTCACGAGTCCGGAGTGGAATTAAAAACACGACATTCATTTAAGGTTATCGCGTGTTTTGTGAGGAAATGCTTTTGCATATTCGTAGTGTTTCCTCCCTTAAATGAAATATCTACTTTGCAAGTATTGCAAGTTGCCCTGCTGTCATCCGTTCTCGTAAAGTATAATCAAACTTTTGAGCGTTTGAGCTTAGGCGTCATGTTTCCTGCCAGGTAAATGACGCTCCACAATGTGGTGACGTCATTCGGGGCGACTGGAATCGATAAGGGAATCGTTTGCAAAAATGGCAAACAATTCCAAGGAATTGAAAAAGTGGGAACCGGTTCTCAACAAGAACCGGTTTTCGATACCCATCCCTAATCATGGGTAATATAATACAAATCAAGCAGGATTCAAGTACGCTGGTATTTTAGATATGCCAAGTGAAGAATTTTGGGTGTGCAACATATGCAGATATACTTGTGTGTAACCCTCCAAAATAACAAACAAAAAAAAACCAAATCTTTTTTTTGTGACGCTACACATATGAATTGAGGGCCTATACAGCTGATTACACCATGAAGAGAGGGGAGCATGACGAATCACTTATGTAACATAAGCCACAGAGACAGTGGCTGCAATGTTCACTTTTAATACGACTTCGACCCTTTCCAGAGTGGAAGCTAAGCTAATAGATCAACAACAGCACAAACCAGTTGTGTTTTTTGACACTGCATCCTAGTGGCAGCGAATCACTACAATAGCTTTGCAAACCATGTTGTGCAAAGCTGTGCGTAGTGTCTGTGTAGGACCAGCTCAGAACTGTGTTCCCTTTACCTTGTGATTCCCAATCCACAGGTAGTGATCCTCAGTATCACCCTGGTGCCACTCTAGTGAACTATCTTTAGCAACTTGTGGAGGTTAATTAGTGTTTTTTCTAAAATTTGAAATAAAGGAATAACAGAGTTAACTGACATCCAAATGATAACGCTCATCCTTCGGATGATGATGGGCCAATTGTATTTGCTGCACTGGGTCACTGCAGCTCAATATCCAGAACTGTGGTTGCAAGTAAGTATTGCAGTATTCTCCTCAGTGATATGTGTCAATATATGTCACCAGTCAGACAAAATCCCCACCTTATAGGAGGAGGAATTAGAAACTGAAGCAAAGAAATCACCCTTTTTTTAAAATTTCCTAGAAAACTTTTCAAACTGTTGCAAAATCTCATCATGTATAATCTGTAAATCTTTGAGCTCCTGTACTGTTATATCATTAAAATGGTGGTAACTGAGATATGCATGACTGTCCAAAACGACACCAAAGCGCACCTTGTGCCAGCAGATGTGATGTGAGATGACATCACAGGAAGTGTAATGGGCTCATGACTCTCTCATCATTCAGATTGGTATGTTTAGTTACTTTTGTCACAAAGTACAAGACAATTAAAACATTTCCAGACTCTTGTATACTGTATAATTTAACGATTAAGCTAATGCTGATGTTGGCATCAGCACAGAACTGCTAGCAGTCAGTTACAATGTTTACCATATATTATAAAGTACTGTTTCTGTGATTTGACACTATGAATGCATTAAATTGAATAGAATTATGTCCAGTGTAATTTGGAATTAAGTTTATTTAAACTAGATGACTGCAACGTCAGAGTTGAGAAAAGAGAAACATTCAGGAACAGATAAAAAACAGAAAAATACAGGCACTCTGATCCCTTTGCTATGATGCTCTGTTTTATGTTATAGCGAAACCAAATATTTTGACAAAAGAAATAGCAAAACAAGATTCTATGAGCAGTGTTGGGGAATAATGGAATACATGTACCGCCGTTACGTATTTAAAATACAAAATATGAGTAACTGTATTCCGTTACAGTTACCGTTTAAAAAGGTGGTATTCAGAATACAGTTAATTTGTTTAAATAAACGGATTACACAGCGGTATTTTCATGTAAGGCTATGCCCTCTCTATTTTGGGAAATTTCACAACGGTGGAAACCAAAACAAAACAGGCATTAAGAGGCTCTAATGTCTGTGTCTCAATCTCGCGGCCCACGTCACCCCTACTTGCGGCCCGCATAATGATGTGAAGAAAAAAATTTTTTTGTAATTATTCACAAAATGTATTTAATATGAAGGCAATACGCAGAGTGTTACAGGCATAGCCCTAAACAATGTAGCCTCATGGGCAGTGTAGTCCGTGCTGCAGGGAGAATGGACTGTCATACCCGTTATGTATCTGTGAGCGCGAGGGAGGGAGAAAAGGGAGAGTCAAAAAGTACGAGTTGTCACTGACCAGAAACGGGAGCTGGAAGTATGCAAATATAATAATAACCACTGCAGCCAAGAAGAGTGCCTGACGAGCCCAGTTGTAACTAAGCTATTAAGACTCGACTGTACGCTGTATTTGTGTTTTCCCTCAAAACAATAAGTTCCGTTGAACCAGCCTTTCAACGCCTCTCTCTGTGTCTTGCTAGCAAAGTTGACCCAGACAACAAAGTAAAGCTATTTTTCGGCTACGAGCCCGACACGGAACCCAACGTATTATCCAGAGGTTTTACGCCTTTACGGTTCAGAGCCACGGACCTCTTTTAAATACGCGTGGAATAGTTTTCTATACGAGATCGCTAAAAAAAGTGCAACCTTACCTAATGTTTACCTTACTGTTACTCATTTTATATTGAGATTTAAAAATCTAGTTGGTATTGCTATGGCGAATAACCTTCAGTATAAGTAATAAATCACACAGCAATAGTACATTCATGTAGTTGTAAAAAGCATGATAATATATTAACCTCTTAAGCCCCAAGCCTAACTGATCTCCTGCCTTTTGCCCCCGTATCAGGGGGCATTGGGGCTTAAGAGGTTAAGTAATCCAAAGTATTCAGAATACGTTACTCTCATTGAGTAACGTAACAAAATACGTTAAAAAATACATTTTGGGGCATGTATTCTGTAATCTGTAGAGGAATACATTTTAAAAGTAACCTTCCCAACACTGTCTATGAGACCTTGATACAAATCTCAGCTCTGTTCCTTCCACCTCACATTCAGCCACACTGCCGCTCTTCTGGCTGCTTCACTGCACTTCCAGCACTCTTCCAGCTTCTCAAGCTCTTTAGCAGAATAAAAGGCCCCTCTGATCAAAGGACCCACAGACAGGTTCCAACCAAAAAAAGTGCACCTATCCAAATGGTCTGTTTACTCTGCATTGCCATGACAATATCAGATAAGAGATCTAAAAATATAAGGGGTTAAAAGAAGCAGGCAGACAATGACAGAGCAAGCGTCTAGGTTACACTGACTGAATCTGTATAGGCGAGGAAACATAGGCAGATAAAAGGGGAAATGCCTGTTTCCATTGCTACTGGATACAAATATGGCAACAACAAAACAGGCCTGGTCACACAACTTGGCTATGGACTGAAGCATGTATGTGCACATTAGCCTTCAGTGACTGCAAAAGCATTCATACTAAAGAATATCATATGCGAATACTGGTCAAATACCTTTTAGTCGACTCGTGAAACAAAGAGGGAAACATAAATGGCGAGCTTCAATGCTGATTTAAAATAGCTGAGTGATATTAAGAATCTTTTATCTGTTTACATTAGATAAGAATTTTGAATAACAGTAAAACAATGAACAATGCAAGGTTTCCAAGCCAGATCTAAAGTGTGCTTGACAAATCTCTGTGAGGCTTGCAATAATGAAATGACTGCACCTGATCTTGGTATAGTTAAGTCTATAGCTTAAACAGCCTGCAGCACAGATTGAGTTTCCCCTAGAGAGCCACCTTTGCAACCCTGCGCTTTTTATTTCCAGCACTCATACTTTTCCAGCACTTTCACTGCAATTAGGTGTTTCACAGGTAAGTTGAATGAAAAGCTGAACAGCAAAGAGCAGAGAATACAGGTATGCGCAAAAGCAGGTCATTGCCTTTTTCACAATGACAGAAGAACAAGTGTCCATGAGTCAATCTAAGCAACATAGGTGGGGCCAAGATAGAGAGCTTTGAGTGAGCCGCCTAGTGGAATAGTACCCTTCCCGGGTGGCCAAAAATCTCTGAAAAGAAAATGTCACCTTGGAAAAAAAAGAAATTATTGACAAGCCACAGCTTTCTCTGTTGGCAAATGTGAGGAGGGAACAGGCACTGCATTCCCGTGTGGCTAGCGAAACATAACTCACTGCTAGGATTGCCTCCCATGTCTCCGGTGCCTCCCATTCAGACCACAGCCCTGCAATACTATACCTGCTAACAAGGCAGCCGGACATTCTGCCTCCACTATTTACTCTCCTCTGTATTTATGACCATTTGTCTATTCTAGAGCCAAGCCCTCTTATATTTCCTTTTGATTTCCCAGCACTTTTCCCTCCATTAAAATGGTGTCATTATACTGTGTCAATGATTGCTGGGCCCGGTGTATGAACTTTGAACCCATAAGGCAACAGCGCAGGGAGACGAGGCATGTGGAGAGGGCATGGGGTTGCGGGGTTGGTGGTGGGTTAACTCGTTTACGATCCGCGCCATAAAGCTTCCTGAAAGGTTGCTTGGGCTGAATAACCACGGGTATGTTAACCTTTCACCTTCCTACACATTGAGAGAGTAAAAAAGAAACACCAATGTGAGTGTGTGTGTGTGTGTTTTCTTTCAAGTTGTGTTTGTATGACACAGTGTGTGTGAAAAAGCAATGCGGACATATCTTTCTTTTCCTAAAGAGCAGGTGTTTGTGCAAGCTGTCCCAGGAGAGGCACCCTGGCTACAGTGTTGTGAGATCGCTCCCACCTGTGAAGATCAAATATGAGACATTTATTATACAGGGGGGACTTATCTGGTGCTCCCTATCTGATGGGCTATGTAATGGAGAGGCCCTGGACAGATCCACTTTCACTGCCCTGAAAGGCTGGAGAGGTGACCCAAAAGGAAATCATTATGCGAGAAAACAATGGCGTTGTAGGCGTGGAGGAGAAACCCTCTGAAGGGTACTTGCCCTCTCTCCTCCCGGCCCGCCACGAAGGCTGAAACCACTGGTTTTGCTTCGGGGCATATCAGGTCTGCGTATGAACGGTGCTTAATGTGTGGGTGGTGTGTGGAAGATCTCACTAGTCACCAATTTTCAAGTTGTGCCTAATTAGGTTCTTTAAAGCAATAACTCTGTGTTCAGGAGGTGGTGAGTAACTATATTTTACATATAATTGATGGGCAAACTGCAGACAGTTGAACAAAAGTTGTAATTTATCTAGACTGTGGCCTGTGCATCATGGTGCATACTGTATTGTAAAGCAATACCAAACTGTACAGCACTGCCACCGTTTGTCCTCAGGGCGCCAGCCAAAGTCGAAGCTGGCTCTTTACTTACAAGCTCTGCAAGAAAGGTCTCATTCAGCTGGGGCTTACCACGGGGCTATTTAGAAACTGTTAAAAACAAACTACAAAGAGTTCTGCATTCAAAGTCAAAATGATCCACAGAACATAAAACAGGTCATCTCCAGTTAAGGGAATGGCAGCTTTGACTGACAGGTGGACCTAGGATAATTGGAGCATGTTAACTGTACTAATAGCCCATCCAGGAAGTCTTTTGTAATTTCATTTCTTCACATGTTGAAGAAATTAGCAGATGTACAAATTAGCAGATGTCTGTGTCTGTGTGATGGACCAATGCAGTCTATGGATGCATATTGCTATCCAAAATAGCAATCTCCTATCCTATCCACTTATGGATAGGAGATTGTTACAGCTTTTATCTGTTGTACAGTGTCCTTGGGTGCTTCAAAAGGCGCTATTTAAATAAAATGTATTATTATTATTATTATTATTATGGTATTAAAAAAAGAAATTAAAAAAAGCAACAAATTTTTAAAAAAAAAAGTCAAACAAAAAACAGAGCGTACAAAAAAATCCATCAATAACAGGTGACTGTGGATATTTTATATGAACAGACATAATTCATGGTTGCCTTATGCTGTAAGCTGTATATTTGCCAACTGGTCGCAGCAGATGGCTGCTCTTCCCTGAGCTTTCATCTGCTGGAGGATTCTTCCTGTTAAAAGGGAGTTTTTCCTTCTATATTAGTTGTCCAAACTTTGAATGGTCACCAAATGGTCCCAATTCCATAACTGTACTGTAGCTGTTTGCTAACATATTAAATGAATAAATGGAATAAATAAAGTCACCTTTACAGAACTGTATAATGTTGCACCTCAATATTATAAACTGCTGTCATGCCATGAAGGCTTAAGGCTCATGGATCAGGTACTCAAACTGGAATTCCCAGATTGTACACCATGTCTCACTTTGCACTCAATGTGACTGTGTTGGCATTTCTACCAAAGGTGAGTGAATATTGTGCTGCATCACATTACAATTGATCCATGACATAGCTGACTTAAATATACAAAGTGAACCACGTTCAAGGCAAGGATTAAACTGTCACATTGCTGTTATTGTACCTCTAATCACTGTTCCCAGGCACAACAGGGCAGGGACTAAACATCTAACAGTTAATTAAGAGCTGCAGAGAAAGGGCTCAGATGAGATGTAACCGTCTCCGAATCTTTGTCTTGGGTGAAAAAAAGGCCAGGACCTCCTTCTCGGGAAAGAAAGCGGGCTTGGGAGATGCACGGCTGCATGCGTGGCGATTATCTCTTCACATTACTCAGTTCGAGTGAACCAACAGAACGGCATACCTTGTAACCTGAAGATATCTGACATCACACTTTCAGGGAGAGTCTGTGCTGCACACACACTTCAAAGCTCCTCATGTTTACATATCAGTAATTAAGAGTCCAGGTTACAAACACACACGACCATCTACGCTTTAAAGTCTGAGATGTTTACATGCCGCAGAGAGTGTTATGCTGAACTTAACTCAAATTACAAGAGAACACCTGGTTCAAATATGATGAGGGTGTCACCTGATCAAATAAGGTACATAATACATTATAACACACAAGATTATTTACAGTATTCACCTGGCTGCTGTCAGTGATGTAGGGTATACTACAGGTATACAAAAATGGCCTGAAATTAGATGATGAATATGGCAGGTCAGATCAGTATCAACCAACAGGGGGTATAGCAAATGCATTCAATAGTGATCTCGGTTTTACCAAGGGGATAAATATTTGGCTCACATGCGCCTAACAGTAGTCCTCATTTGAAACGCAGTTGTAATGAGACCCTTGTGACATGACCACAACAATCATAGACTCAAAATTTCCTTCATAAAACTGGAAATATTACCCTGTGTCAGGACTTTTATTTGAAGCATGCATAGTAAATTATATGACAGATGGGGGAAACAAAGCTTGTTTTGTTGTCATCTATAACAGGTCATGGCTCTGTGTGCGTACATCCCACTAACTCTGAAAGACAGAGTCCACTCACAAAAGAAGGTGATCAATGCACTTTATTCTCATTATATAATCATTACAAAGTTAGGGACGCTGAAACAGGTCTCAGTTTCTTGTTTTTCTTCTGTTATGTCCCATTGAAAATGCAACTCAGAGCAGACCCCCCTTATCTGGAAATAACTAATTGGCATTTTTTGCTCTTCACAGGTCTTATGAATGATATTATTATTATATAATTACCTCCATATAAAAATCATTTTCTTGTGATCTATATTAGGGCTGCCACAAATGATTATTTTGATAGTCGACTAGTCACCGATTATTTTTGCGATTAGTCGACTAATCAGATCATCATCCATTGGACGTACAGCGTACAGCTTATTGCACCAGCAGCATCTGCTCTTATATAACTATCATTAGCTTACAGCTTTAAGTGTTTAAGATCTGTGCTAACTAAAAATAAAGACAAGATGATAGTTTATTAAACTTCACCGAAACAATCTGCAAATTTCATTAAAATTTAATAAACTCCTTGCTATCTAAAATATAACAGGACACCGGAGTAAATTCTCGAGCATCTCACACTTCTGATAATCAGCTGTCTGCTTGATGTTTATTCAGTTGTGTAGAAACTATAACTTTAATCTCAGGCAAACCTATTTACTCAGGAACAAATAAAATACTGAAAAAAGCCAAACAATAACATTTTTAAGTTATCTAAGTGACTTATATATCATGTTTAACCTGAATAGCGAAAGACGGCGGTGGGTTTGAAAATGATTTGCCAGGAGTCCGGTGCTCTCACGGCGCTAGTGAGCCTAGCCCCCGGCTAGCTATCGAGCTAGTGGGTAACAGACGTCTCCGAAAACGTTGGAGCGCTTTTGAAAATATGCGGTGTCTTGATAAACTGAGCAGATATTTGAGGTTTACACAGCTACATTCTCGCCTGAAAATATGTTAAACGTTTATTTTGTGACCCAGAAAGAATAATAAGAGTAACATTAAAACTAACTAGCTGCCGCCATTGTTGGAAACTGAGCTGGGCTGCGCTATGAATTCTGGGACACAGCTTCTTCTTCTTCAGGGTTTAACGGCAGCTGGCGTCCTTGTACATGCAGTGCTGCCATCTTCTGTTTCAGTCCGTTATTACACTCTTAAATCCTACTACTCATTCCTGCGTCTTTTGTGATCTTACAAAGCTTCAAACGACGCGTCGACTATTAAATCAGTCGTCGACGATTTTGATAGTCGACGTAATCGTGACTAGTCGACTAATCGTGGCAGCCCTAATCTATATATCTCAAAATCTTGTCTTAGAAAATTTACAGCTTTGCCAGCTTGAAATTGGATTACAAAGCAATTCTATCCAAGTCGGCCAGCTCATTTTTGTAATCTTTTAATTGCTCTAAAATCTAATTTGATGTACAGTGCCGCTCCCTCCTCTCCATGGGTTCTTCCTCATGACCTGACTCCATCGTGGTTGGATCGCAGTAAAACCATCAATGTATCATCTTAAGATAACAAGATAATAAAGTCATGACCATAGGATCCTGGTTGTTTGATATCCCATGATAGCAATATAATGGAACCATTATAGTCAAATAATGGGCTAACAGCCTAAAGATGCAAAAAGAAAAAAGATGCAATTTATTATCAGGAATAATTAAATTATTAAAGTTGTGATAACAAATTGATAGTGACAGCAGGTTCTATTCTTGTGTTTTGGTTTTTAGGAGGTGTGGCAGAGTTACATTTGGACCGTGCCACTGTGACGTGATGAGCTGACAGGCATAAAATATTTATGAGCAACTAAATCTGCTCTCAGTATATAAAGCTTTCACTTGCCTCCATATTCATTGTTTATTAATCTCTTCTAAATTTCTGTATGATCCATCGTCCTCGACAGTTTCCTGCAATACAGCTAGTTCTAAACTCAGAGTATTAAAAAATCTGTATGATTAAATAAAAGTAAAGGAATTCATCGCCGTTATAAAATGGATAATATCCAGGACATTTTCTGTTGTCTTTACACAGTTTTTTAAAAAACAAATTGTTTTTACACTGAATAGACATCAAAAGAAAACAAATTGAATGTTTCAAGAACTTTTGCTTTATGTTTTATCTCTACAGGGTGGGCCATTTATATGGATACACCGTAATAACATGGGAATGGTTGGTGATATTAAAGTATATGTGAGGGGGCAAACTCCCCAAGATGGGTGGTGACCATGGTAGCCATTTAGAAGTCGGCCATCTTGGATACAACTTTTGTTTTTTCAATAGGAAGAGGGCCATGTGACACATCAAACTTATTGGTAATGTCACAAGAAAAACAATGGTGTGCTTGGTTTCAACGTAACTTTATTCTTTCATGAGTTATTTACAAGTTTCTCTTTGTTCACAGCCATTGACATGTCGAAGAGGTTAACACGTGAGGAGCGGATCAAAATTGTGTTGATATCTGGTGAACGCAGTAACCAGGTCATTGCAGCAGATTTCAATGCAAGACACCCTAGCACATCTCCCGTGCTACAGTTAGCAAACTGCTTGATAAGTTTTGTGAAACTGGTTCAGTGTTGGATTTGCCAAAATGTGGACGCAAGAAAACTGTCACTAATGAAGAAACATCAGTGGCTGTCCTAGCTTCATTCAGCAAGAGCCCACAGCGTACCACTCGCCGCATGTCATTGGAGAGTGGCATTAGTGGAACATTCCTTCGGCGGATATTAGCTACTCACAAATGGCACCCTTACAAACTCCAGCTACTGCAGCATCTCAACGAGGATGACCCAGATCGGCGCACAGAATTTGCAGGATGGGCAAAACAGAAATTGGAACAGGACCCTCAGTTCAGTGATGATGAGGCAAACTTTTATGTGAATGGTGAAGTTAACAAACAAAACCAGCGCTATTGGTCTGACACTAACCCACATTGGATGGATCCCTCCAAGACTGTTGGACCAACAAAAGTGATGGTTTGGTGTGATATATGGGGTACAACGATAGTGGGTCCATTCTTCATCAATGGAAACCTCATGGCCACTGGATATTTGAAATTGCTACATTCAATTGCCAGTTGAATGGCCCCCAAGGTCTCCCGATCTGACCCCCTTAGGGGTCATCTGAAGGCAATTGTCTATGGTGTGAAGATACGAGATGTGCAGCACCTGAAACTAATGGGTACTGGATGCCTGTGCTGGCATTTCTCCTGCGGTGTTGCTATCAGTGTGTGAAGAGTGGGAGAAGAGGGTTGCATTGACAATCCAACACAATGGGCAGCACATTGAACACATTTTATAAGTGGTCAGAAACTTGTAAATAACTCATGAAAGAATAAAGTTACGCTGAAACCAAGCACACCATTGTTTTTCTTGTGACATTACCAATAAGTTTGATGTGTCACATGGTCCTCTTCCTATTGAAAAAACAAAAGTTGTATCCAAGATGGCCGACTTCTAAATGGCCACCATGGTCACCACCCATCTTGAGGAGTTTGCCCCCTCACATATACTAATGTGCCACAAACAGGACTTTAATATCACCAACCATTCCCATGTTATTACGGTGTATCCATATAAATGGCCCACCCTGTATATTAAAAACCAAGCTAGCTAGGTTGGTGCAGGCAGGCCATGAAGCTGCAAATTAAATTAAATCAAATTAGCTGTTCCAGTGCTAACCTACATCTGTACTCTTCTAAATCATATCCTATAGCAAATCTCATACTAGCAAATCGCATACAGGGTGCACTCTTTAAGCTGCTTTAGCCTGCCCACAGCTGAGTTCCATGCTTTGTGCAAACTTCTGCAGAAAATGTAAAATTCTTTGTGATACTGTAGCATAAGCAAGCACTTTGAATAAACTACAACAGATGACTTGACAGATGTTTTACTGGTTAAAATCAGGCACCCGTGCTTTTTTTTCTTACTTTGCAATCACACCAAATAAAGTGAATGCAAACATTAGAGGGATTATAAAAAAGAATTGCGAATGGGTGAGGTGCCTGCCAAAGACAGTTCAACCAACATGTGCGTGTTGAAGCAAGGGGGAACAGGAGAAAGAGGCTAAATGGGAGGAGGAGGTTAAAGAAGGAGAGAGAGTGTGAGCGGGAGACTAAACTGGAGGAAGTGCTGGGATAGTGCCGCAGCACTGAGATGGGTCTTAAAGAAGAAAACTGACTGTGGCCTCATTGGAAGGACTCCAGGGCTCGTAGTGCAGGTCTTCTTTGATAATGGGCCACAGTATGTGTAACAGTGTTGGTCTGCTGCCAAGGTACACAACGTTTTGGTAATAGTTAACAGAGTGGGCAAACAGTAGAAGTCAGCAGCAGCATGGAGGTAGGTCAGAGAAGTGCAGCGACGCAACACTTGTCTGCTCCTCCACTTCTGTTTAGACTCACCTTGCTCTCTCTCAGATAGATTTGGCACTGCAGTGGGGATCTTGGCTCAGCTTTTCACTCTTAGATTTGGACTGGAGCTTCATAAACACTCATATAAAGCATAGAGATGTGATGAGCAGTCACCAGAAACTTTCTACACGAAAGACAGAGGGGTCCTCTGAAGGCTTTGACAAACCTTATTCTGTGCGATGGAAATACATTCAGTTCACATCTCTAGCATCTGATGCTGCCAATAGATCTATATAGACTATCATGTAGATTGTTATTTATAGTAACAGGTCCAAATTCCACAGTGTTGTGCATGGTCCTCCTATTATATACATCCACAACGACTTAACATCGTGGAAAACAATGTTTTGACTCGGTGACATGAGTGGAATATTATATGTCATCTGTGTGTCCAAGCCCATTAGTGTCACAACTAATATGGCAGAGATTATACATGCTATGTTGTTTCTGTTACCACAATGTTAGCCTGAGTCTTCATGGTCACATTTCCTCTGCTTGTGGAAGAAGAGCTATGCTTATGTGTGGAGGTGTGTGCATGCCTTGCTTTCAAGTAGTCCGCAGACAGACAGTCCAAGGACTCGGAAAGGTGGTAGGCATGTCATTACCCGATCCTCTCTGTCAACCTGCAGCTCTAATCTCAAACAGACCAAACACAGCTCTGCTTTAGTCCTATGGAGCTGCCCTTCGGGACTACTGTGGTCTAATGCTGTGCTAACCTTAACCTGTGGCTCAAAACAAAGAACAACACCACGCTTGGCTCCACATCAATCTGGAGGGGATAAAATAGCAGGCCTGGAAACTTGAGTCACCAACAGCCCGTCTCAAAGCAGAAAAAGAGCCCATGCCTTGTTAGCTGTCAAGTACTATTTTTTTTTGTTGCTTTGGAGCAGCTCCCACTTGGGACGTTATCAGGTTAACGGCCCTGATGACACATCACTGTCCTGTTCTCTCAAATACAGACTGCCTTTTGATCCACCCACCTGATTTCAGTCGACTGTGACTGCACACTAAGGGCAGCTGAAACAGAAAAAAAGGAACAATCTGAAGCCTAATGTTCGAGTAAATGTAAATGCACATGTTGTGTAACTTAGATGTTAATGATATTCTACCACCACTATTACATTTAAAGAGAACCAACTGAGCTTTCTGAGTGGAAAACCAACACGGTGTAATCACATGAAAGGGCTGAGATACCCACGCGTACTTTGAGAAAGTACAACATTTGTGTTGCTGTTGTTGACTGGTGTTAGTTTTTAGCGTTGGCTGTACCAAGAGGGTTAAATGTAAGGGGAGTCAGTGACTCTTAAAGCCTCTCTCAGAGCACCCTAAAGAGCAGACTGTCAGCATTCCTCCTGGGTGCCAAGGTATTTACTTTGGACAAGAGAGAGGAGCACTGTAAGGGACTGGTTCTAATTAGGAGCAGCCAGTCAGGAGGTCACGGCCAATCGGAATGGGTGTCCTAGATACGCAGGCCTCTCTTAATGGCTGTTGAACAGTGCGTCCAACACAGACTAGTGTGGGTTAAGGTGGTTTTGGAGTATACAACAGGGTCCCTGCATGGCTGTACTGAATCAGTTCTTCCACCTGGGGCTGGACTAATACATGACAGGTAGCTGCATTGTTATAACATGGGGTGCATAAGAGTTTGAAGTCAACAGCACTGTGGATGTTTTACTCATGCGACACAGGTCAGTTGGTAACTTAGCATTAAGTAAGCGAGTCATGTACATTTAAGAACATCAAGATGATGCTGGATATCTTTTAGATTTTCTGCGCTATAGTAGTTCTGCATGTTTGAAACGTGCATGTTTGAAATCAGTGCATGTGAGGCACTGGGGCAAGGTCGGCGGTTCGAATCCACTTAACGGCTACCCTGAGGTACCCCTGAGCAGGTACCGTCCCTACACACTGCTCCCCGGGCGCCTGCTTAGTGGGCTGCCCACTGCTTCACTGAGTGAATGGGTCAAATGCAGAGAAAAACAAGTAATTTCCCCATGGGGATCAATAAAGTATCCATTATTATTACTGACAAGTAAAAAGCAGCAGGTGAGGTTTTAGTCCCCAAAAAGGGATCTAAAAAATATGATATATAAAAGTATAAAGCAAGTTTTCTTTTTACTAATATTTCAATTTGTATTTCTAAAATTACAAATGTTCATGTTGATGTGCTGCTGCACCAGATCTAGTAAACTCGGGCAGCTGATGAACTTTACATGGCCATGAATTTTTGTTTGTTTTTTAAATTCATTCTTACTCACAGGCACATCAGCAGGGCTAGTGTCAGCAGACAAAACAGCTCCCAAACAGAAATGACTACTTAAAGAGAGGCTCACCCTGATAAGTGGAGGTAAATGAGAGTTTGGCACTCACTTACACTATTGATTTCAAACCCTGAGCCACGATTGAGTCCTCACAATAACAAAATGTGAGTTTTAGGTCTCATTTAACGCAAGGTGTTCATTATGACCGCCCTCATCTCTTTCAGAATTAAATAGACAGTAAATCAGAAGAGGATTTAGGACATGACTACCTTTGTCAGATCAGTCAGATCCACCACTTACTTTAAACTTCAAAAGGGGATTCCACAAACCTGTAGGTCAGGGCCACTAATTTTGGTACTGCACAATATTTTTTTCTGGGTTTTTTTAATTTCTCTCACCAACAGCCAAACTAAATTAGTGACTATATTTTTAATGAGGTCTATCCTGGCACCAGGTGTAGATCTCCGCACATCCTCTGGAAAACCATCCTCAAACCAGGGTGCTTCCATATTTTGCGGGGAGAAAAGAGAGACTTTTAATCAGTTATTCAAAACAGACCTGAAGCATGTTCGGTCAATTCAGTTTGTCCTAATAGAACACACTTCAATCAACTGAGTGCCATAGCAGTAGATTTTGATCCTTTCTCTTTTAGTTGGACAGAGTACAATGAAGTGATAGTGATGGAAGAATTGGTGATAGGGTTTTCTTTTTTTATCATGTTGCACTTGTGTGACTTGGATCTGGACCAGTATGCTGTAAAATACGCAACTGATCGAGCAGAGGAAGGCTGAGAAGTGGTACAGATGGCAGTAAACAGGAAGACCGTATTCATGAGGGCATGCATAGGTGCATGTACGGTAGCACCAGAGCAGCGCCATGTGACACCAGTTCTAATTCTCTCACTGAGTCACATGGAACTTTTGGCCTGAGTCTGCATATTCTACAAACACTCCCTAGAAAGCTCTCCCTGCAGAACAGAAACGAACACATTAGCTAAAGTCTGGCAGACATACTACCCCTTTGTCTAGCTCAAAGGCAGGCACTTTTCATTTAGTCCAACTGAGAGAACAGCCATCTATCATTCTGGCAGGCATGTGACTGGATGTATGATAAGAGAACAATCCCTTCCCAATCAAATAGCAGTCGTTCAGTACAGGCAAGTAACAGCAGTGAGCAAGCCCAAAGTGGAATCTACTTAAGACTTGTTGCACTACCTGTCCCCGAGAGAACAACACAGCATTCTCTAAAAAGTGAGAAACACCCAAGTCTCGCTGGGTGTTTCTCACCATGTTTTGGAAAGTTATCCCTCACTGTTTACATTGCAAATTACAGGCCATCTTAAATCAACAAGACAAGGTGACAGTGAGAGCTGACATGTTAGCAAGGACAGAAAACTTTATTTGATCAGATTCCATGAAATTGAACAAAATTACATGGAAAATTTGTTTTTTTTTTAGTGTTTTGGTTTTTACCCCCAGTCCCGCGACCCATTTCACAAGTGCTCTTTAAATAACGATAACTCTGTTTGTGCTAGAGACAAAATTCAAACAGTTTTGGACAACATGTGGTGCATCACAGCAGCTCGAAGGTGCTCCTGTCTGAACACAGACAGAACAAATCAGTTCCACCAAGACGTTATGTAAGATGTAATGCTTCACATTACCATAACGAGAAAAAATTCGAAAGATGAAAATTATTTTTGCAATTTTACAGCCAAAATTATAAAATAAGTAAAGGCAGCTTGACGGATACATGGAATGCTAAAGGATTAAAGGCAGCATTCAGCATCTACCTGGGGCTTGCAGATTTAATAAAGTTCAGCATTACCCAGGATATCTTTTCCTTATCAGGCTTCACTGGAAATGACCTCGATAAGACCCAAATCCTGCTTTGGAGCACAAGCCACTGTAGCATTAAACCAGCAGCTGTTGTTACCGCAACTACGGGTGTCTACAGAACAACCAGTCTTAAGGACAACCAGGGGCGGAGCGTGGGGGTGGCTTACTGGGCTTAAGCCCGGGTTGTTTTGTCAGAAGCCCGGGGTCTTTTGGAGTGTAATTTTTTCATAGTTAGATGTCTGACTGACAACTGTATAAAACAAAAAGTACACACAATATTCGAAGCACATAGTGCACACTGTGGGAATTTACGACTGTGCGTGAATCCCCCCTGATATTGGTATGATCCGAGCTCAGGCACTAAGCGACTGAGCGAGGGGGCGGGGCAGCTGCTGCCTGTGAGTGTGCTGTTGGAGAAATGGAGTCAGCCATACTAAGGAGAGCTTAAGTTTGACCAGGTACCAAAGCAAATCATTCCTACTGTACAAATAATGTAAATACATGTATGACGGTGTATCACGAAAGATTGATATCAAAATGATCACTTGACCAATATTACGTTACTTGCTCTTCAAGTGAATCAACAAATGGCGAAATGAAAAGCTGAACAACAACAATGCTGTTTCTTTAGAGAGTCTTAGCTTACGTGTGTTTATTTCATATTTTCAGTTGTTACCCTCCACAGCTAAATAAATCGGTTTCAGTAATGCACTGATATACAAGAATGGACATAAGGGGCTTCTTTCAAAGAAAAAACTCTGGTAGATGTTATTTTATATATTATGCTTTGTTTGTTGTTCAGTATATTTCTATTCAAAACAAGAGGAACTTCAATACACAGCAGTATATTCACAGTTGAAACCAGATATTTACATACACTTTATGGAAAACACAATAACATTTTTTTACTGTACAACATCAATTTAAAGTAAACTTGTTTTGTTTTGGATAAATAAATATTGAAATATCTTTTGAATTAGTTAAATGTCAGAATAAAGAGAGAGATCTGTCTATTTTTATCACTTTCATCACATTTAGGAGTACATATACACCAAGTTTATTGTTAATTAATAAGAAACTCCAGACGATTCCATTCTGAGCTGAAGAAGCTTCTGATAGGTTAGTAGAGTCCATGTGAGTAAATTGGCGGCACACGTGTGGATGCATATAAGGCAAAACACAGAGCCTATTTCTTTGACATGGGAAAATTAAGAGATGTCAACCAAAACACCAGAAAAAGAATTGTGGAGCTCCATAAGTGTGGCTCAAGTTTGAATACAATTTGGTGCCATTTACAATTAAGAAATACAGATAGTTTCTCTCTTTACCCTTAAAGTTAACAAATATGTTTTTTATATTTATCAATCTAAAAAAAAAAAACATTTAGTCTGATTTGATGTTACAATTAAAAAAGTGTTTGTGTTTTGATCTGAAGAGTACATAAATATGTGGTTTCAACTGTATATTTGATGATTGTCAGCACAAAGAGGGAGAGAGAGGAACAGAGAGGGAACAAGAGCAGGTGAGACACACATGTTAGTCAAATGGTTGTTTACCAAAAGTATCACTGTATCATAGGTACTCATGTATCTCGTACCTAGTGTTTCTTTTTAGGTTTGTTATTTTTCAAATTCTATATTTATTAAGTTATGCAGGCTTGTTTGCACAACAAGGCTAAATAATTATATAAACTTTTCTCAATCTAAATAGTGGACTTTGGTAGAATTAAAAAAAATAAGTGTAGTGCAGGTCTATGATGATTTTTAGTACTACTATCATCTAGTTCTGATTCTGGTTCTGTCTTGGTTAAGTCCTCAGTAGTCCTGATTTTGAACTTGTTACGACCCGGCTCAAAAGCCGCAACATAAAAAAAGGAGACGAACAACAGAGTGTGGGTGAGAAGAGGTTTCATCCTAAAATGGAAAACCAGGTTGGCTAAAATGGCTGGTGCCACCAAGGCAAAGACTAGTGCACTGCCGGAAAGCTTGCCTCAGGTATGCTTTTATCCACACCTGACTAGGTGTGGCCAATTAGCACCAGCTGAAAACACTGAGACGATTAGAAGCTGCAGAGGGACGTAACAAACTCTTGTAGTCCTGTTTTAATTCCGGATCAGTTCTGGGTCTGGTTGAATTGGGGTTTAGTCCTCGTGTCTTGATACAGCCCCGACTTTGTTCTGCCTTGCTGCTTAATTAAAAAACTAGTTTAAGGTGTTTTTGAACAAAACTCAAAACAGAGCCTATTAATCTTTTTCATTCATTTCTACCCCCCCCCCCCCAACAAAAAAAAAAAAACCCCACATGCATACTACCCTCTATGGCTAAGCCCCGGGTGTTTCAAATGTCTGGCTCCGCCTCTGAGGAAAACTACAAGTCACTATCAGCCAAGACTTAACAATAACATGGAAACCTTGGCATTTTCTGCTTTAACTGTCTCAGCAGTGGCTTGCAAATAATGCAAACACCAGAGCACACACTGGAGACCTGGCACACAAAAAACACTTCCATTAAAGTGGAGGGAACTGCGTGCATCTGCCATCACTGGACAGGTTGTTATTGTTCTACTTGTTAGCCGCTGCATATCTGATGTTGAAATGTTTACACATTCACCACTTCACTTACGGTCCAGCTAACACTAATGCACGCGTGATGGGTGGTCCGTGGCCAAGATGAAAGCAGTCGATCTGATCACGTCTCAAAACTGCTCTGGAGACTTGAATCAAACCGTCTTTGTTGTAGTAAAATCAGACATTTGTATTTCACTTTGCAAATTCAATAAATCAAGCTTGGCATGAAAGTAACACTAAAGCCCTTCTGAGAAGCAGAGGAGGAAAAAAAAACAGGTCAAAAACAGGACATGTTGTTTGTTGTTGGGAAGTGACCATGTGACTCCTAGAGACATAAAGCATTTTTTGTCAGCAGTGCTATCTCCCTGGTTCTGGGGTTACAATATGGCTTTTGTAGTCATGCAGCACTGAAAGATCTAAGTCACTTTGATCCCGCTTAATAGAGTTTGGTAAATGATCTCAGTATGGGAGCTCCACCTCATCCGCGCGCGCTCGCGCACACACACACACACACACACACACACACACACACACACACACACACACACACACTGTGGACACACTCATGCTTTTTCACACACACACAAATAAAGGATCAGGCCGCTCCACAGGTGAAAGCTCTTCCTCTTGCGGATCGCTGAGCCAAGCGTTCAAGCAGAAAAGTAGAAAATTTGCTTCTGCTCTGTGCTCCCTGCACATTCTGTGTCTTAAACAGTACCACACCATACCTCTGATCTAAATGAATCTGGGGTTTTTTGTATCTCATCATACACTGATTGAATCAACCTAATGTTACTAGGAGCTGCAGTTGGCTTTTATTCTTCAGAGCCATATTAACGAGAAAAGCCCATGAAAGTGACTAAAGGAGCTGCAAGGAGCCAGGGAGCGAGCGAGCAAGAGGGAGTCTGTTACGCAGCGTTTATCTGTGGTATGGTGATGACTCTTTTCCTCCAGCCTCTCAGCAAACTAAGCGCTTCCTGCCTGGTTTTTTTTCAAACAGCCATTTTTGTCCTTGAAACTAAAGCACACGCAATGAATTACAACCATCTTAAAGAGCTGTCAAGAAACAAGAGAGGGCTGGTTAGAGCAGAGGAGGTGAGGAGGAGGAATTCAAAGCCACACTGTTGGGGGAAAGAGGAGCGAGACAGGCGGCGAAATGAAAAACTGCAGAAGAGCTGCTGGGCCTTTGATGTGAGCGCGAGCATTAAGCCTGCTCTCGCCACCGCAGGCAAGGCTGAAGTTATTAGCAACTGGCTTCACGACCGAATACTGTTGACTGAGTAGACGACAAGAACAACTGAGGTCCAAAATTATTCATAAGCCCCTAATCGCCTTTTAAATATCCAAAGTAAACAGCAAAGAAGCCGATCCAACCTTTAACAAACTGTATGCTCTCAGCGATATGCTGCATATCTACAAGAACAATCTGTGTTGTAATGTTTGTGCTATGAAAAGCTTTTAGAGAAGTTTGAAGTTTGTTTAATTTTGCTCTTTTAATAGTCAGAGAGATTGGAATGCACCAAGATGAACTGTTCTCTTAAGAGAATTTTCTTTTTTCCCCTCAAGAAACCCACAAAATGTTGTGATGTACACAAAATCAAGAGTCTCACCATGCTCATGGCTCCACGAGGGAATTCCTATGAGCTAAAAAGAAAAAAAGTGATCTGATGATTTTAGTTTAGTGTTTGAGAATTTTTCTTTTTTGACCACAATAGGAAGTTTAACATGCTGATGTTTAGTGTGGATCTTATTTTGTCACGAACACATTTTACGTTAGTATATTTAACTTTCAAAAACACACAGGACTGCTGCCTCCCGAGTGACAACCTCATGTGAATGTGGTCAGGTCGCGTGCTAATCAGACGGTTGGTGGTTTGAGCCCTCTGCAGGCTGAAGTGTCCTTGGGCAAGATACTGCAGGATGCATCAATCAGAGTGTGTGTGTGTAAGCAAAAAGCAGTAGAAAATCTAAAGGCACAGAATAAATAAAAAGAGCTGTGTAAATGTGGCCTCGCAGCACAATTGCACTTTTGCATAAAAAAGCAGAACAGGAGTCTGTTTACCATCTGAAGAGGAGTACTGAGCACAGTTACAGGACAAACAGTGCATCTTAAGGGCAAGACAACTCTATAGCCAAAAAAGGCTATATGCACTGTTCTTTGATAGGTTTACATTTTGTTGTCACAGAATGAGCTTCTTGATTACACCTTTGTTGTCTTCATTGGTCAGTGTGACACCATTTCTCAACCACATTCATAGGCATCTTGTGCCAACATGCAGTGAAGTGTGCAGTACTGACAGGCTGAGCTGGTTGTGTTTACAACTAGTGGCAGTGAGGCAGAGTGATCTAGCTGCAGATGAATGTGTAGAGAGTCATTACCATCTGACAGAGAGGACAGCACCTGAGAGTAGGGGTGGTGGGAAAAAAATCGATACAGCATAGCATTGCAATATTTTACGCAGCAATATTACACTATACAGGGACACCAAACATGGATATTTAAATTGATCTAAATACTCAAGAACAAGAAAACTATGAACACGACTGCTCACCTCGGGGACCTGTCCTGAACATTAGCCGAGGAAACTTACATTAACTCAGCTCAAGCAAAATCAACCAATCAAACTGCCTAATTCAGAGCAAGCTAATAGCTAAGTTGGTAAAAACAGGACAGCGAGCTTCTTATATGTGATTGTAATCAATGTTTTTTTCACATTCTGCAGCCAATATGACTAAACATTTGCCCAGAGCTTAAGGATGTTGAACCATGCATGACTTGCACAGGTTGCCTGATAGGAGGCAACCTTTCTGCAAACAGTTGCAATCTGACTTGGACTGACTGAAGTCACTCTCAGAGAGACTGTCAAAATTTTGTAAATAATTACTACCTAATTTATAAACACAGACAAATTGCCAACCTGGTGCCATTGGTCTGAAGGAAACTTTTTTACTGAGCACAACTTGAGGGAGCTCAACTCAGCTGGCTCAGCTGGTTGTGTTCTGGTTTATATTCCTGTAGAACTGAAGGCTACTGAGCATGTAATGTAATAGTTAAATGTGAATTTCTGTCTATGTGTTTTTCAATGATTTATTACAGTTTATTGCTGTATTATGAGAAACAGATTGCATATAATTGCCAACTGATGTCAGACTAACTGTCTCATGGCAACATTTATGGCAGGTTTTAGTGACGTGCTGGTGTGCTTGAAGTTGTGATAAGCACTTACCATACTGGGTTGTCAATTATACAAAACTAAGCTTGATTTAAATTACAGTTAACTATACATTAAGAGAAGAAGGCAATCCAATTCAGATTCTAGCTACAGTCATTAACACCTTTTATGCAGTGTCACACTAATTGAAAATGCACATACATCCATCTATCACATGGATGTATCCATCTATATACGAAATTGTGCCAATGCAAGTCTTACATAGTTAACAGACAATAAAATCATCACTTATTAATTATACATCTTTTCAGTCAACTCATCCTTGTGAGCATAACCTTTAACCTGTGGGAAGATTAAAAAAAAAAAAAAAGACAGCCAACTTTCCCACCAGTAGCATATGAATCCTCATGCCATATGGTACAATTGTCATCTGTTGCAACATAGTTCTCAGTAAATCTCTATAAATGTGGCCTTGATCCTGGGGGAAAGGATAGCTTGGCCTCCACACCCACTATGGATCAGCAGGCTTTCCTCTGTACTTCCAGTGGATCGGTTTCAACTGGAAAGAGACAGGTGCTTCACTTGACCTGAGTTGTCAGGACAAATTCAAAAAAGGTCACGCAAGATACACATCTCACAGAGAATGCAAAAATGTCGCGGTATTCACGACTGTTAAACCTTGGATATTTGACATAATTAAATTCCGCTGACCCTGAAATCGCCTGGACCCCGTGTCAGTTGTCCTGCCATCAAAGGAACATATATGTGTGTGTGTGTGTCTGCTTTCACAGTCGGCGGTGACTTATTCCTCTCCACTGTAACACATGTGTGGCTACATAATGGCACAGCTTTAAAAGGGCCGCATGCTTTTGCTGCTCTTTCGGTGGTTTGTGTACTAGGGAGGGACAAAAAAAGTGCTCAAAATGAAGAGCGAGACAGATCCTCTGTGATTAACATTTAATTCAAGAGTGCGCATTTCTAGCTTTTCCACTGCCCCACCGAGTGTGTGTATGGAGTGTGTGAAAACACACACACATGAAAACAGGCAGATGAAGCCTTGACTTAGTGTGTGTGTTTACATGGGTGTGCTACAAAAAACATGGAATTAAGCATGCGACTCTTTTGTAGATGTATTAGGGAGTGGCTGAACGAGTGAAGCAGTGATAGTAGCAGAGAAACAGAGACCATCCCTGGTTATTTGCATAAGAAGAGCTATGAAAGGGGAAACAAAAACGTGTTGTATAACATTCAAGAATTCCAGACGTGATCTAATGACTAAAAAAGAAGGGGGCCAGCAGGATTAAGAGATTTGCCATGTTTCCCCCCTACCTGCCTCTCCCTTCTTCCATGTCCCCTAAGGAACATCTCCACAGCCATCTCTTGTGGAATAGGGCAGACAGGACAGCGCTAGCCCCTGCTTCCTGTGCTGCAGGCTGCAGCTCTCTCAGTTCCCTGCTCAGGAGAACCCATTAGTCCACAATTTGTTTGATAGCCTGGACACATGAGGGGGGGTCTGTTTAATGCATGAGTTAGAGGAAACGCATTACTGTAGTGTCGCTGAAGGAGGAGACCATTGCAAAAGACCACATGGAAATAAAAGAGATAAAGTAGATGATGTTGGAATGCAATGATTATAAGTAACAAATGGGCTTGTAGCCAAAAATGATATATTCTCTTAACTTTTGTTCCATTTATTTTTAATTGATTTTCTAAACTATTCCACAGCAACTGTCTAAAAGAATGACAGTAACTATGCTGTCACTCATTTAATTTGGACTGTGTTGCTTTTTTTGAAGCTAGATGCTACCTTATATTGATGAAAGGGTAGAGTTCTAATTTACCAGCTAATACTGGCAAGCTTGGATAGCAACCTGTATCCATAAACTGTATGGGTACAATGAAAAACTTTGAAAAAACTGTCCACAGAGGGTAAAATAATTTCTTGCACCAAGCTATAAATGTGCTTTTTAATGATGTAAGGCTTGGCACTTTAACATGGGAGTCTGTGGAGATTGACTCAGTTTTGGAGCATGCCTCAAGTGCCAGCTGGAGGAACTGCACCTGTGGAACTTTCACGATTCATAAATTTTCAGATCTGGATGTTGCCCCTTGGAAAAAAACATAGTCATCCTGTTTTAAAGCATTTTAGCTGTTCGTGAAACAGTCAAACATTTAATAGAAAAAGATTGAAAAACATAAAATGATGTTCTTTTCTGCCAGTGGTCCAATATGAGTCAACAGGGCCAGTGCTGGCTGGTAACAAAACCAGTGTAGCAGTTCATTCCTACAATAATCTTTGCGCGATCACCACTGAACTTGTTTATAATGTTATATATGATGACTTCAAAGCAGGCTTTTGTTCCTAAATGGCCTCCACCTCCACACAAACAACAAGTAGTTGCATAAAGCATTCAGAATTTTTAAAAAACAGGCGCTGTGGCAAAGGGGGAGGGGGATTGCGAGCTTACAGGGATTTCATTTGTACCTTTATGCAACTGCCAGTGTCGCCGAGGTGCAGGTGGGACGGATGGCGATGTGATTCTACTGCTGTTAATGTTGAGTTCTCATATGGCGTCCATACTGGTGGACACAGCAGTGCTGTGCATACCAGTCACGAGCACTGTGAAGCATTCAGAGCAGGCTGCTTCACCGTTACTGTATTTTAAAAAGAAGCATGAATGGCAAATGAATGCCAAATCTGATTGCCAAATGTGGGGTTCATTGCACGAATTTTGCAAACACATTAGCTTGTTTATTATATCATATCAGTATGTTGGCTCCAATACATGAAGCTCACCTGCATTCATTGCTGCTACACACTGTTATAAACCACATGCACAAAAGCGAAACTATGTGAGGCAGTGAGGAGCCCTGAGGAGTCCTGGACAGGCTGTTATCTCATCCAGGGAGATAGGAAGTATGGACAGGAAATCTAGAGGGAGGGGGAGGAGAGGGCCCATATGGGAAGTACAGTGTAAACAGTCTCAGCTTTTAATCATCCCAGCTCACGTTCGGAACTGGACACACTTTGATGTTCTCCCTCAGTACCCTCTCCACCCTCCCCTCCTTAGTTCCCAAACGGCTGTGCTGAGGGCCAGTCGAGGGGCGGGTGTGCAGATAGTGGCCTGGGACACTTTAGAGAGACGGGGAGGCATTCACTACCTTGTAGGACACTGAGACGAAAAAATGTGAAGTGTTGCACAGTTACCCAGTGTCAAGCCTTAATTATAGCTTATGTATTTGAGGGAGCTCTCAAAGTTCACTTCAACATTTCAAAAACAACAATGCAGAAAAGGAATAAAAGAAAGTCAAGATGACTTTAAGTTAACATAGGTGGAGTTTTAAGGATACCTTAATTGGACCTGTTAAAAGAACACAGTTTATCTCCATTTCTCAAAAAGAAGTTCCAACAACAATCCTCAAGTTCGTCATTGTTTCAGAAGCTTTTGGGCTTCTCCTTTAATCACCGAGTTTCATTTTGGAAGGGAGAGGGAGTCAAAATTCCTCAGCACTTGTATTTGTCCAAATAGTGCTGGCCAGACCAGTGTTCCAGTGAGCGTGTTCATTCAGAGGAAAGGGCACACTTCCAGGGAGATCACAGTTTAACAGATCAGACGGAGACAAGTACCACAGTGAAATCTCATGGATTCAGAACTTCAGAGTTTGTCCCACACATGGTAGCAAACATGATCAAAACAAGGATGCAATGCAATTCCCAGGCTCAGGGAAGCAACGTATTGATAAAGATGAACAAGCATCTAAAATGACAAAAGATGAAAACTCTGTTAGTCCATAAAAATTTTCAGAAAAGTGGAATATAAAAGACATGCATCGACGAGAATGCTATGCAAGATGGAAACTGGAACTTTTTAGCCATCAGTCCCCTCGTCCACTGGAAGACAAGAACATAAAGTGGGACCATGAAGCTGCCTGCAGAGGCAACAGAGACCTGTTACAACAGGCCTGAGCTGCAACAAAGAGCATCCTGCAGCATAACACCACCTCTGTGCAGTATGAGAACAGCCAGGGAGGAGAGAGCCTCGCAGGACCATGCCCTCCCAGCCTTGGACAGCAACACAATTGGTGGTTTGACCAGAGGAAAACAGAGTAGATGTATAACCTATTTGGGCAGCCGAAAAAAAAGAAAAACAGAAAGAAACAGGGGGGAAAAAGCAGGGATCTTATCAGCACAAAATTAAGCTGACGGTGGCAGAGATAAAAAAGAATGGTTTGAGGGTGGCACTCAACCTTTCATCCACACCTTTAGGGGAATACACAGCTTCATTAAAACCCTGTGTCGCCCTACAAACATTGCAAAGTCTTAAACAACAACAACAACAACAACAAAAAGCTGGAAATCCCAGAAAGCTGGAAGTGCTTTGATCTCAACAGCTATGTGTTATGTATCCACAACATGTTGTCAACATCCCACACAGACAGGGTCCAGTCAGATCAGCTTAAAACTGGAGTGGGAAAGCAGAAGTGGCTTCTCACTGTGACTAATGCTGGGCTTTTCTCCATCAGAGCATTATAAATCCTTATCAACTATGGCAAACTGCAGCATCTGGCTCACCATTCACAAAACCTCCCATACCTGGTGAGTGAAGCGAGACAAGATCCCACAGAACCTAATATCTTTCGTCCCGTGTCTCTGGAGACGGCAAATAAATCGACACGGCGGAGCTTTACAGCGTAGGGACCTTAATCCACTCTTGAATCCTGAATATGCACACTGAATAGAGAACATACTTCACATTTGGACAGTTAAAGGCAAGATTTTTAACCTAAAAAAAACCCCATTAAATGACAGGTTTTATATTGGTCTCGACATGCTGTCATTTTGCAGTCACTGGCCACACCTTGATATTAAATATAATGGGAGAGAGCATCAAATGCCAAAAATAGTCACTGCAAAACAAAACAGTTACCTTAGAAAAGATACACGTTAGAGAGGCTGGTGGACTGAGCCAAACCACTGTTTCTCAGGAGAGAGCTAAAATAGACTGAAAATAAGCTAACCTCAATAACACGTTTGTCATCACTGTTGTTAAAGGAATTCATATGTTCTATCATCACAAGCCCAGTGTTGAGTGGAAAGAGTGCTGCTGTAAGCAGCTCTCAGAAAGGCACACTGTGCTGTAAACCATAGTCTCTGCTGCAGGAGTCTTTTAGCAGCGGGTGCTGTGTAAACTGTAGGGAAACATAAGTCACTCTACAGAGGGATTGGTGCACTGAAAGAGGTGGGAGTGTAAAATAACTTTCCAATTAAGGCTTTTAACACAGACTAAGTTATTAGTCAAGCGGTGATTGCAAAAGAGGTTAAAGTGACTCTCTTGGGGGGGTCCAAAGAATAACACTTACTGTGTTAAGTGTTCCCAGTAGTGTACTATAGGAGAAGCTTTCAGGCTGGTAATCCATATCTGACAGAGCAGAAGTGTAACTACATGTGTTGTAAAGCTGTTCTATCAATACACAAAATGAAGATCAGATATTGACCATATGATCATTGAGTTAGTCTATTGCAGTCTATGGAAAATTGTTGCACCAGGTGCCACAAAGGTGCTGGGCCACCTGTGCACCAGGTGAGCTTTGAGGTAAATGGACAGTGCTGTGGTCATGTAGTGCAGGTACCCTTTGATGACACCCTACCTGCATGAGTTTTCCCTCTGCTTTGCCGGCACTTCCTCCCACGAACACCCCTTCCAAGGTGAGGGGTTTCCCCGTGGGCTCGTGCTTCAGCAGCGTCACCTTGATAATCGCTCGGAGAACCGGCCGCTCGGACTCCAGGCCCTGCTGGCCCAGCACCACCTGCAGAGCCGCCATGAGCAGCCACGGCCAGAGCCCGGCCGGGCGCCGCTGTGGGACGGTCATGGCCTCGGCTGTAGCGGCGGGTCCCGGCCGCACATCTTGGACTTCAAAGCAGGCAAGCACCGCGGATAAACAAGACGCAAGAAAGCGGTATCGACAAGTACACGCACAGGTCCCGCTTTATTCCTTCTGCCTACTTGCTTAACAGATCTGGGCTTTCAAAGCCGGAGGACTTCCATGGTAACTCATAAAACTTCCATTCAACACTAGAGTTAATATTCCCAGTCTAACACGTTACAGATATGCATATGTCTCACGTGGAAAGTGATGTCTCACACGAGGAAAAAGCTCCGATTAACTGTTATCCAGTGTCATTAATGTGGGTTGAGAAGCACTGCATGCGCCAGTGCACTGTGAAGACGAGCCGTGCCGTATTAGATCTTAAAGAGTGCATTTGTTTCCACCGGGGTGCTCTTCATCACAGGCGGGTCTATGTCCTCGTCTGGAGGGTGTTTACGTGGTAGCTTAACTCCGGTATCCTCTCCAAGAAGGACTGGGTCCTCTCCTGGCAACTGTGTATCCGTAAATCCTCGGGACTGTTTTTACAATGCAGCGCACATTGACCACTGTACCTTCCAGTCACATTTTGCGAGCACACAGGAGGCAAAGCTTTAAAAGTTAAACCCGTCCCGTGAGAGCAACACTTTGTGGATAAATCCACCAAAAACGCACGAGAGCGACGTCTACGACTTCAAAGGCTGGCTTACAGGTTGCCGCCGGAGAGTTATGAGGCATGCTGACGGATCAAATGCGGCGCCGAAAAGTTGGGCAATGTTTCTTACAGCCGACGAGTTGCGAAAAAATAATCCTCGAAGAAGCTGCTCCGTTCAGCACACAGCTCTGTGTAATTATTAACCGAAGCAAACGGGCCGTTGCCTTACTTTGCTTGTAGCCTGGTAATTAAAACTGGGTCCGAAGCGTCTTCAGTGACACGGCCATCAACTTCTTTCAAACCTACCCGTCAGGGGGGCGACACGCGCGCGCGCGCACGCATACACACACGCAGGCTTCCCCCGAGTTCAGTGCCTCCGCTGCACTGTGAGAAATTAGACCCGATCCTCCTGAGAAGAATGAAGGAAATTGACTCGTTTATCAAAACTATCACTGAAAGCGGAGGGGGAAATCTGCAAAAAGTTAATTTAAAAAGTTGCCCAGCCTCCTTGTAGTGTTTGTTTGAAGGGGATAAAGCATAGAGACACAGTGTACTATTATAACACCGTTCTAGAACTTTACCTCCCGGACTCTGTCTCCCCCCTGGGATCTCATTTGAAAGTGTCTACCTGCTCCCTCTCCTGCTACTTTCACGTGCTAACGGGGACGGGAGTTTGATCAACACTTCACCCCTAATCCTGTAAACAGATTGTGTTTCAAGTGTTTTACGTTGTTATTTGTATAAGCCATTAGTGGAATTGCAGCGTTAGTACTACATTTTTCTAACGTCACTGAAAATCTATTTTGCGGTAAGAATCAAACGCAATCTAATTTTCTTGCATGTGTAAGAACGTAAACATACAAACAAACAAAAATCGTTCATTTTCTTTTAACGTTATCGTAGGTGGAGTTAACGAGGAGCACCTGAATGCAGCATTAGTAAGTGGAAGGCGGATCCGCCGAAAAGCAGCAGTTTCACCAAAAACAAGTAAGTGGCTCCCTCTGGTGTCTACAACAAGCAACACCCCTTTATTATTAATAATGCAGTACACACTAAACATCCAACCATAAACTGTATTCACGTTTATTTAAAATTCTAGTTTCATATTTTAAAAAGTACATCAATAGTGAGAATAAAAAGGTAGGGAAAACACAATAAAGCAAACAATCAGTAGACAAAGTGTTTCTCCCTCGTAAAATAATTTGAGTCCTTTTTAAGCACTCCAATACCAATTTATGGTTTACAAGACTTATTTTTCTATTTCAGTTCTCTGAAAATAACATTACAATCTGGTAAAACTATTTCACAAAATCATGTACGTAAATATCCATGCTTTATACATTTACAAGCATACTTGTTTTAAAAATGTAATTTAAAATTTTACAGAAATAAAAGCATCAGTGTTAATTACAATGGATGTGTAAAATAAGAGGAGAAAACATTACTGTACAACTACATACAATGTACAACATATATGTACTTCTGCAAAAGACTTTGTAATAAGATTTAAAAGAGAACAAAGCAACAAGCATTCACACAATAAATCATCTTTCCAATTCGAGACTCAAGTATGGTAATAGTAAGAGCTTAAGCTCACATCCTGGAGTGACTCAAGGCTCCCTGTCACATGCCAATCAAACCAACAAGCTGAGATCTATGATGAGAAATATGAGACACTGTCATCACGGATCTGTTGATTTTAGCAAGCATAAAAGCCTTAATTGCCTTTTCTTTCACTAATTTTACTCTGGAATTTGACCCTAAACAGCCTTACCTAAAGAGTTGGTGTATTTCCTGTGCAGCTGCTGTTATAATTTCAGACTGGAATCACTGGAAGTATCACCAACTGTAACAGGTACAATATCCCTCTCATGATCTGTGGTAACCTTAATGTAGGGACACAAAGAAGGCAAATAATCCAGGCTTTCTGCTAAACTATATATAAGGCCACTAAATATATATATAGTATAGATTTATTCAAATTATATAACAATATCAATAATTTTCTGTATGAATACAGCCTGAAACATAATCGGATTTTCACATGTTCTACATGTTGTTCTAAACGTTGAAAAAGAACCAACTTTTCAAAACAGTATGCAAAATATTTGCTACATTTTTTAACTATGCGGAAAGATCCATTATTAATGATTTGTGTGTGGAAAAAGCTTCAGTGTCAGGTTTGATCACCTAGAGCAACAGTAACCTCATTGCCACTTTATTAGGTACACCAACTGCGTCTTAACACAATTATCTACTGAGTTGATCACTTTGCAGTAACCCAGAATGTGCAACATCAGACACTGATGATCTACTGGGATTTCCGCATCTCTGAATGCATACATCCTTGAACCTTTATGCAGATGTACTACGACATTAGAGGATGACGCTGAGTGCCACTCAATTGCTGCTGCCACACTCAGATGGTCAGAATCTCGCATGTACAGCATGAAAGCATGGATCTATCCTGCCTTTTATCAATGGTTCATGCTGATGGTGATGTAATGGTGTCAGGGATAGTTTTTGGTACCAACTGAGCACTGTTTAAACTCCACAGCCTGTCGGAGTGTTGATGCTAACCGCATCCATTCCTTTATTACCAATGTGTCCCCATCTTCTGATGGCTGCTTCCAGCACCATGCCACAAACCTCAAACTGGTTTCTTAAGAACAACAGTGAGTTCACTATTATTTTACTCAACTGGTCTTCACAATATCCAGATCTCAACCTAATAGAGTACCTTCAGGATGCTCTATTAGGTTATTCCCATCGTGTGCATCTGACAAAACGTCAGCAACTGTGTGCTGTTATCACGTGAGTCTGAACCAAAATCTCTGAGGAATGTGTCTCATGTTCCTCAATGAAAAAAGATCAACTATCATTTCTAACCTTTCTTGCAATTGCAGCCTATCAAGAACCAAAACCACTGTGCTGCTCTGATCCACCCTCCCGCCTTCCCTTGCAAACTTTCCTACAAGTTTGGGTTACTTTACTGTCTAGCACAGTAAAGGAAAAAACATCTTAGATCAGGAACGTGATGCATCAAAAAATACCTCAATGTCAAACATTACAAAAAAACATAAAACAGATGCACTTTAGCTTCAGGAACTCTTCAATGCGCAGCCTTACCTCAATGATAGCATCCTCAGGCATTTCCTCTGGTACAGACTCCACACACTGCTCTTTGTATGGAACTAGAGGAGCAATACTCGATGCAGATACTATGGTGGGTCCAGCAGAGAAAGGGATAGACCTGATGACACCGTTGCTGTCACACAGTGGGCTGTCACGGGTGTTGGATGAAGACTCTAGCTCAGGGACCACCTCGTCTTGGGGCTCAACTTTAACCAGGCAGGTATTGGGTGGGGTCTGCATGACCTCATCTGCGATCTTAAAAATTGCCTCCAAGTTGATTTCACAGTTTTTCACCTCCTGCTTCTCATTTTTCTGCAGGCATTGGTTATTGTCGTGGAAACACAACATACCGACAGGATATCCTGCCTAAAATGGTGATATAAAAGCATATGTTAAAGATGGCCCAAATACCACTCACTGACTTGTTACGTCACATGACAGTGGTCCTACCTGATAATAACTCTGAGGCGAGAATAAGCCTGTCTGAAGGCCACCACCTGCCATATGAGGGGCCACAAGGTTGGGATGGTAGCAATGACCAACTTCAGGAAGGACAAAAGATAGCATGTTAAGTGAAATGGTACACTGGCTATATTTTACTAAATAATATTTAATGCTTACGTGGGGAATAGTAGCCAGGCTGGTACTGAGCATTACAAGGACTATAACTGGTGAAATTTGGACTTCCATGGTTTGCGTGGGCCAGGAAATTCTGCTGAATGTGCACAGCATTGGCGCTTGAGTTTACTCCAGTGTAAGGGCGGTTTAAAGGTACTGGTAGCTCTTTGCCTGAGGAAAACAAAGCAGAAGGAAGAGCCGCAGCCCTCATCAGGAATCGTGGTGGGATGGGGGTCCCAGTGTAGGCTTGGGTTTTACTTGGATAGTAAGGAGGAGTGGCCTTTTGATTTGTGGGGCTCAGCAGCAAAGAGCCTCCCGAAGAAACTGGAAGACACAAAGCACAACAACAACCTTTTAGACAGTACGAGAGGGCTTAAGTGTTGGTACAGGAGGGCACAGACTTATTGTCCTTAATAAGTTCAATATGGTGTTCGGAAATATGACAGAAAACCCTATCAGGGTAATATTTCTTGAAAACATCTGAGTATTTTCTCTGTGACATGTAAGATTGTCAAATGAAAATTTATTAATTCCTCTGGTCAACAGAAAAATATATTTAGAATACTCTCAAATGAGGTCAACTCTCCAGCAACACTTATAGTACAGCTTTATTACTTATGTCAAGGTCATCCCTCATGAAGGCCACAGGCCCAAACATGCCGATCAAGTAATAAAGCTGTGCTTCAACCTCTTTAGACCCTTGTTCTAAAGAGGAAGTAGGCGAAGTTGCGGCAGAAAGCTTTGTTCTGTTTTAAAGAATATTCTTCAGTTACAAAGTTTATGTACATAAAATGGGACAGTGTTGTATTTTTTTAAGGAGCTGATGACCCTTTTTACACAGAACTACTGTGCACTTTTGCAGAAACTACTCTTGTGGCTGAGGAACGGTTAGTGTGAACTTGAGCACCTCAGGGAAACCATATATTTCCACTATTATCCCTTAATAGCACTTGCCTCTTCTCATAGATGTTCCTCTGTCTTCCCCATCCCGATACAGGCGCTGATATCCACTCGGGGACCGGCACTTTATGTTCAGACCGGCTTGCAGCTTGGCCTTATTGTCCACGGTGAGCCTCCTCAGCCTCGAAACGAGTTCAGGCTGGTCTCGCTTGAAGTTGGGGTTGTAAAAGCTTGGATACTCCTTGCCGTCCAGGTCCTGTTGAGGGTCGGCCTTCTTGAACCCGTACAAGTTGAGCTGACGGACAAAGCTGGAGAAGTTGGTGGTTTTGAAGGAGTCGGCACTGCCCGCGGTGATGGCATTTGGAGACAGGATCTGCTTCTCGAACAGCTGCTGGTCAATGACGATTACCTCGCCCTGGCGGTCCCAGCAGATGGCGTTGTAGGCCGGGTTGTTCACCAGACGCCACAACTTTGCAGGAAAATTGCTGGGGTTGATTGAGTCCGGGAGTGAATTTAAACCGACTTCCATGCCTTTGCCTGTGCAACTGAGACAGGTATAACAATATTAAACAGCCCTGGTCAAAGCAGCTAACCTGCTTTACATGTTTATAACGTTACTATTTAACTTTAGTTTATGTTTTACATACACTCAAGTTATAACAAGTTAACAAAGTTATTTAACCACCATTCATTATATTAAACACATAATTACCCTTGTTAATGAAAACGGATTAAACTTTTTTAAAATTATAAATAAAATGCTGTAAAAAGTAAAATGTTATCTTTCACTGTTTCTGTTACTCTGCTAGCATTAGCTAACATTAGCAGTGGCTGTGTTATCTTGTCAAACAGCCTCTCCTAAGTAAAGAACTTTTTAGTTAAGAGCTGTTTTATCCATCTCCATATTTTCTCATATATTTTAAGTAAGGTTACATCTAAAATAAACACTGTAATAACTGCACCTGTATCACCAAGTCGCACTGGGAACCGTTGGAAGTTTACTGCCGTTGGTGGAGGTGCTGGAGTTCAATGTGACATCCCTCCGTTACTTTAAACAACGCTTAATTTTGGGGGACTACAAAGCCCAAGATCCTTTCACATTTCAACGCCGAAACTGGACCCTAAACGTCACACAGAGAGCCAAAAACAGTTTACAGCCTCTGGTTTACATGCTTTTGTTGCCATAGGCACACAAATGCCTTTAGGTAATATATGTTACTTTTAAACTGTTTTGCAAATAGCTCCAATGAATGCATCGCAGGTTCTCACACAGCCTGCTGTTTATAGCTTACATTTCACATCATCTGAGTTTATTTCTGAGTTTATTTACTTGCAGCTTCATACAAGACGCAAGATGATGAGCCTCTCCAAAGTTGGATGTGGCACGGCAACAGTGCAGTGACAAACGCAGGTTAATTATCCATGATAAACAAATAAGAAACAAAATGTGAGAAAACGATGTTAACTGTTGAAAGAGATTTGACTGGTAACATAATCAGTGTTTAGGTCAATGGAATTAATAGATGTCACCAAGCACATGTGGTGTGAAATTGTACCAAATGAAAACACGCTGAGCTGTGTCGCCACCTAGTGATAAGGAAGTAGTTTATTATTATTATTATTATTATTATTATTATTATTATTATTGTTGTTGTTGTTGTTGTTGTTGTTGTTGTGATTATTATTATTATTTGTATTTAGATGTAGACAGCATCATCTATCTACATTTTGTGAAAACAAAAAATCTCACTGCCAAGCCAGTAAAATACATCCAATTTGTATCCTTTCATTGTCAAAATCCGATGTGTTGCTAATTCTATGTAATATTAACAACCTGTTAACAACATTACATGAGACTGGTGTGTAGCACCGCTTGAGGAGAACATGATGCCTTTATTCAGGTATGCAAATTCTGAAGTCAGTGAAACAATAACTCCAATCTCCACATTTCGACCTTTCTTCGAATTAGGTTTTTCGACTTTAATCTCAAAATTTTGACTTTATTGTCAAAATGATCAATAACATTTTTGTTTCTTAAGGTGGCCCTAATACTATGTCGTAAATATCCATCCATCCATTCGCTTCCGCTTATCCTTTTCAGGGTCGCGGGGGGCGCTGGAGCCTATCCCAGCTGCCATAGGGCAAAAGGCGGGGTACACGCTGGACAGGTCGCCAGTCTGTCGCAGGGCTAACACATAGGGACAGACAACCATTCACACTCACATTCACACCTAGTGGCAATTTGGATTATCCAATTAACCTATCCCCACAAGCTGCATGTCTTTGGATGGTGGGAGGAAGCCGGAGTACCTGGAGGGAACCCACGCAAACACGGGGAGAACATGCAAACTCCACACAGAAAGACCCCGGCCTGATGGTGGAATTGAACTCAGGACCTTCTTGCTGCAAGGCAACAGTGCTTGCCACCGTGCTGTAAATATCACTTTAGTTTATTATCAAACCTGGCAGCTCCGCACTCACCTTCAAGACTGAGGACGTGGTGAGAGCTCTCAGGAGGACCAGGGAGAGGAGCTCACCCGGCCCTGACAACATCAGCAGTCAAGTTCTGAGGCACTGTGCAAGGCAACTAAGTGTGTTCCAGACTCTATTTCAACACTCAATTGACAGTCACACCGCCCCCAGCTGTGGAAACACTCCACAGTCACCCCCACCCCCAAAAGAAACAACCCAAAGTCTCTCAATGATCTTCATCCTGTGGCCCTTACCTCCCTGGTGATGAAGGCCATGGAGAAGATCATAAAACAGCACATTGTAAGAGCAACTGACCCCCTGATGGACCCACTTCAGTTTGCTTACCGTGCACGCAGAGGCGTCGATGACGCAAAAATCTTCATCTTGGACTCCATCCACAAACATCTGGAGCTCCTTCACTCCTCCGCCAGACTTCTCTTTGCTGATTTTTCATCAGTGTTCAACACTCTGCAGCCTCATTTCCTGGCCATTAAACTTTCTTCCCAATTTCACCTGATCATCTAATCCTGTGGATATTGGACTTTTTGACCAACAGGACTCTGGTCTCTGTTCCACCTCCACTGGCTCCCCCCAGGGCTCTGTGCTCTCCCCCCTGCTCTTCATCCTCTAGACCGATGACTGCAGATCCACTCTTCAGAAGTTTGTAGAGTGGTGTGACAGCTCCAAACTTGAACTGAACGTGAGCAAAACCAAAGAGATGGTGGTGACCTGGCTGCTTCAGTCACCACCACCATCCATGGGAAGCCTGTGGAGGTAGTTGAGGAGTACAAATACTTGGGAACCATTTTTGACAACCTCATGAAATTCTCTGCTAACACAGAGGAAATTCTCAGGAGGTGCCACCAAGGGCTAATGGCCTTGTTGGCTGAAAACCTGTGCAAGAGTTCTGACAGGCAGGCCAATGATTTTTGAGCACACTGATGCAGTGTGCTGCAGTCTGTTCCTGTTCTGAAGGCTGAGGGAGGGAGTGGAACCAGCAGGTAATGGAGAAGGTCATGTTGCTTTCCAGGAAGGCATAGTAAAAAGGCATAGTAAAAATTAATTAATGTATTAATGACCCCTCTCACATTCTTCACCCCGCATTTCAATGGCTCCCCTCTGGGCGGCGCCTCCGCTGCACTTCCTGCAGGACTGAGAGGAGAAGAGCCACCTTTGTCCCCAAAGCCACTCTGCTTTTTAACTCCAGTCGATAAGACCATTTCCCACACCCATAAACATAAATTACTCTACACTCTTTTTTATGCTGCTAACACTTCATTCACTTTTAGTCACTTACAGTTATTTATTCACTTATTCAGTCGCTTTAATTTTAAAACTGTGTATATACTGTATATTTTAAGTATTTTTTTTTATCTCATTCTTATTGCCTGTTTATGCCCTGTCCTTATTTTTAACGTCATGCTGCTCTGTTGTATCTTAATTGCCCCTTGGGGATAAATAAAGTCTCCCTGATTCAGATTTTTTTGTGCATGGACTTTTATTCAGGCGGACTACAGGGACGCCTCTGGGTTGCTAGGGCCTTATAAAGTGACGTAATATCCAGGCGACTAGAAAATCATCATAATATTAGTTGGCGTGATTGTTTAGTGTTTGTTCAATTATTTCGTCCGAACATAATGGCATTAGAAACAGTCCCCAAAGACCTGCGCCACCTGAGAGCCTGTCTGCTTTGTTCGTTAGTGAAGGTAAATCTTTATCTGAGAGAAAAACACTGTGAGGCTAGCTCCTGTGCTAACGTGGTGCTCTGCGCAGTGTTTTCCTCCTGTTTGGCCTAACAGGAAAATTAAAACTTCGAAATGACGCTTGGTTGCTTTTAGTCAAGGAATTATACCTAAGTATTCACTGGGGCATTTTTGTTTACAAAAAGACATCTGTGCTAGTTTGTTTGGTTTCTAGTTCCACGATAACGACTTGGGGCCGTACTAGAAAAATGTACAGAACCTGGCAGAGCCTGGGTAGAAGGTGATGTTATTGTGACAAAACGCAGAATAACGTTATTGGGGTTTTTTTTCTTAAGGTCGACAATAAGAAAAGAAACAAGGTGGACAATAATGGCTGAAGCGAAACTAAATATTTTAAGATTGACTTTAAAGTTAAAAATCCACGATAAATAAAACTAGAAACATTTATTGTTCCTCAATGCTTCCTCAGTGATTTATTTCGTAAGGTCGGGCGTGCAGGGAATCTGACTTTATTTTTGAGAAATTAAAGGTTTTTATTTTGGAGAGATTTCATTTAAAGTATAGCATGTTTACAGTAGTTTAAATGCGGGCTTCTTTTTGTTTTGTTTGTTTGTTTGTGTGTGTGTGGGGGGTTGGCAAATACCAGAAATGACACTTTGGCACAACACCAACACACAATCCCATCTCACTTTATTATTATTATTGTTGTTGTTATAGTAGTAGTAGTATTAATACTATTATTATTTAACCATGCACAGCCGTTATCAGTGGATGTGCCAAGGTTTGTTGGCATCATTATCTATGGTGGGTTCCAATATATGTATGACCCTCATTAGAAATATAGTCTTGCTACACTGAAGTGCAGCATTTTTAAAGCAGTTAATATTTCTCAAGTAATATCTCACTTCTCATTTTTGATCCTTTCTTCTGGCTCTTTTTATTGGACTCATGCAATCTGATACCTCACTTTTCTCTTGCTCTCTTCCAATTTAGACCATTGACCAGTTTGAATATGATGGCTGTGACAACTGTGAGTCATACCTCCAGATGAAGGGGAACCGAGAGATGGTGTATGAATGCACAAGTTCCTCGTTTGATGGGTAAGTGTTGACTAAGCAGTAACTATGTGTTTCTTTGTCTGTTCTTCCCTGTGGTTTACTGACACTGATTAAATGTTTATAGTGTGATCGCCATGATGAGTCCTGAAGATAGCTGGGTGGCTAAATGGCAGAGAATAGGTAAGGATCTGCTGAAGCATACAGTCATGGTTTTAAAAAAAGAAGAAGACAGTACATTCAGTTCTAAGGTTTTATGTATCAGGACATGATAAAAAATGTTAAATTGTTCATTATTTATTTAAGACAAAAAGGAGACACTGTTTCTGGAAAAACGAAGTACATCTTACACTGCTTTTATAATAATTGAGAGGGAAAATGGCACTTGATCATCAGCCAGTCTGAGCACCTCTATAAAAGCAGATGATTTAGCAGGTGTGTGTTAACATAGTGTCAGGGTGAAAAACAATCAGCGGTGATCTCATGAAAGCAACTGTTAGTGCCCATCAATTTAGGAAGGATTATAAACCAAACTATTGGAATGTCATCATTCTACAGTGAGATCGATTACTCACAAGTGAAAAACATTCAAGATAGATATAAATTTCCCAGTGGTGAACATTACAGCAAAGTCACCACAAGGTCAGACCATACACTGCTCAGAAAAAATGAACAACTAAGGCTTGTTTGAACGGGTTGTCAGGAGAAAGCCTCTTTTCTCTAAAAACGAACATGGCAGCATGGCTTTGGTTTGCAAAGTTGCATCTGAACAATCCACAAGACTTCTGGAACAATCCTATCAAAAGAGGCCAAAGTGGAGATGTTAAGCCAGTTGGTTGGAGAGAACCAACTGTCAAGCACGGTGGTGGAGGGATGATGGTTTGGGCTTGTTTTGTAGTCTCAGGACTTGAGCACCTTGTAGTCGACTATGAACTCCTACCAGGGTATTCAAATGTGAGGAGATGTCCCCAAAGCTAAATGTAGACTAAAATTGGGTCATGCAACAGGGCGATCGTGGCTCAAGAGTTGGGCGTTCGCCTTGTAATCGGAAGGTTGCCGGTTCGAGCCCCGGTTGGACAGTCTCGGTCATTGTGTCCTTGGGCAAGACACTTCACCCGTTGCCTACTGGTGGTGGTCAGAGGTCCCGGTGGCGCCAGTGTCCAGCAGCCTCGCCTCTGTCAGTGCGCCCCAGGGTGGCTGTGGCTACAATGTAGCTTACCATCACCAGTGTGTGAATGTGTGCATGAATGGGTGGATGACTGGATATGTAAAGCGCTTTGGGACTAGAAAAGCGCTATATAAATACAGGCCATTTACCATTTACCATAACCCAGCAAACACAGCAGCAAATCTACAACATAATGGCTGAAAATGAAAGGAATCAAGGTGCTGCAGTGGCCCAGTCAAAGTCCATGCCTCAATCTGACTAAAATGCTGTGGCGGGACCTGAAGAGACTGTGTGTAAAAGAATGCCTGCAAGCCTCAATGAACTGAAGCAACAACAACAACAAAAAGAATGAGCCAAAACTCTTCCACAATGATGAGAGAGACTGATAGTCAAATGGAAAACTGCTACTTTAAGTTATTGGTGCTAAAGGTGGTTCAGCAAGCTTACTGAATCATCCAGAAAATCCAGAAATTAGTTTTTCCACAGTGCTTATAGATTTTGGCTTTGGATTAGTTTTTGTTAAATAATGACACAGATATGACACAAATATGTTATGTTGTTGTTCAAATGAAGTTATTTACCTAATTTTAAAACCAGGACTATAACATTTTTTACATGCTTTTTAATAAATCTTGTAAACCTGCTAGTTATTAATGATAGCCACATAGTTCAGATTATGATCCATTTGTGTAATTATTTTTTTTCCTGCTCTGTCTTTCAGGCAACTTCAAGCCAGGTGTATATGCAGTTTCAGTGACTGGCAGACTACCTCCAGGTACATTCAAACACATCAGGGCACACACATTGGTTGGAATTGTCTTCTCACTTCATATGTTTCGGTTGCTCATTATTCTCTTCTCTGAAGGCGTAGTGAGAGAGCTGAAAAGCAGAGGGGTGATCTACAAATCCAGAGACACGGCAGTAAAGACGTAAATCCTGCTGATTGTCCCCAGAGCTGGATCATACTGTTTCACCATGTCTGTGATGTCTTGTGGAAATGTTAAGTTTTTGGAGCTTTTTAAATTTGGAAAAAAAAAAACAAAGATTGCTGACACATAAGAAAAGGTAGATATGTCTTATTTGTTTGAATAGTTTACGTGAAATAAAAACCTGTTTTATAAAAAAAGTGAGTGAGTGTCTTAAAACAAATGAATACATTGGATTTATATGCACCCGTAATCTGTGAATTAACTAAGTTTTCAGTGTCCCCGAGCAAGTGAACATGATCAGTTCATTTTTAATGGGACTAATCTGTCTACTGTCCAGAAGGGCACACAATGTGGTTTCTGACTGATGACCTTGAGCTGCGGTCCAAAATGATGATGATGGGGGTGAGGTCTCTAAGAGGACTGTGGTTAGACTCCGAGTTCATTCAACCTTTCTGGAACAGATTGCTGATATATGTTGACCAGAGAATACAAATAAACGCGTCCACATTCATGACTAACCTGGATATTTATTTGTTTTTAAAGGTATCTAAATTAGGTGGACCTTAGATTTTAGGTTTTAGACCATTTTTGACTTTTCAATTTATTTTATTTTTTGAAGGTTTTTTCCTATTTAATCTTTATGTTTTCAACATATAATGTCAGTCTTTCCACTCCTACAAGCCATTATGTTTGTTTATTTTAAAGTTTTTTAGCAAATAATAATAACTAGAAAATGCATTTTCTAACGAAACTGCAGTGTGGATGCTGATAGCTGAATGTTTTGAGCGGAAATGAAGCAACTGCTGAATGTTAAGTTAAAAATGTTGAAGGAGATGAAAAACAGAATGTTTCACTTGAAAACAAAAGTGTTTAAAGCTGATTTTCAGACAGGAAGAAGTTGAAAAGTAGCTGACCATGTTTAAAATGTACAGTAGAAAAAGTTGAGTAATGACAAAAGAAAATTCAGAGTCACAAAACATCTGAAGAAATATTTGAAACCTCATATTATTTAAGTCCCTGAATGTCTGAAATGTGGGAAAATCCACTACAGACAGTTAAATACTGTAACTTTTAATCATCCGGTCAGAAAAGATGATTATCTTTCAGATAATCATCTGGTCATGATCATCAAAAGTCATCAACTGACTCCACTGCCCACATTCTGCCATTGAAATACATGGTAAATTTTTGTTGAATAAAGTTGAATAATTTAAAAAATATAAAAGTTAAAAATGAGGAAAATACAAGCAGTCATGTCCAAAAGAAGAGGAATCTAACGGTGGTTGACTGGTTTTTCTAAGTTGAACGGTGTTGAAGGAGATAGATGCCAAAAAATGTATGGAATATGAAAAGTAGAAGAACAATCCTTGCTTGTGTGCTTAATCAGCATCCACACTAATAAAGCCAAATACCATCACCAAGCATTATTTCATTATTTCCGTTAAAAAAATATGTTGTGACAGGTTAGTATCATGCATCTAATAACATGCGTTACTTTTAATAGTCAGCAGGGGGCGACTACACTGGTTGCAAAAAGACCCTTGGCTCCTTTTCTCTACAATCTCAGCAAACACAGACAGCTTTATGGTTTTAATCTCTAGTTTCACATCATATTGAATAAAACTTTCTTTTACAAATGATGAATTCTTACAGTCAGAAAGGAGGATTATTCAGGGTCATTAGCCAATAAGTTATATAATCGATTTCTCTGTTTCTTCCGTCACCATTTGTCACATATGGTCGCAAAACACTAAGATGGCAAAGGTGGTTCATTCTGATTGTTGTTCATTCTGAGCAACAGAGTTCATCATGTTTTTTTTAGTTGGCTAGACCCTTTAAAAAAATCCTCCCTGTACTTCTTTAGCTGCACCACTAGATGGTGCTTTTTACTCAGTGCCGGAATTCCCTGCAGCCGCCGACACTGCCGACAGGTGGAGAACTCTCAGCCAAAGTGTGAACGTGTAAATTTAGCTAACCTTTCACCTGAAGTGCTGCGTGCGATAGTCTCCAGTTAAATTTAAGCCTTTTCAGATCCGGTATCTGCTGTGGTTACCGTTTCACTTACAGCACAATAGTGTGAAGAGAATATCATCTTTATTGTCATCCTGTGCTGTTCAATATATCAGGTGGAGTACTACACTACTGGAGTATATTATCACTTAAGAAAACACCTCCACTTAACACCATGTGTGTCCTCTGACTTAACTGCAGCCTGGAGGACATCCTTGCACATGATCTCGGTCCGCTTCTCCGGTTGTCTTCATTTGTGATGCTGTGAGTCTTCACTGCACCGACACCTGCTCCTGACATTTTGTTGCAAAGGCACAGTTAGTGAAGCCAGTCTGTCAAAACTCACTGAGAACTCTTAGCCATATTGAAGACTAACAAGCGGACCCGTAACGCTGGCAGGAAACTTAAAACTTGGTAAAATAGCAGTAGGTGAAAACTGCATAAAAAAGATGCGATGCGATGCGATATGAAAGCTGTGCCGGTTTCATGTTTCACAAAGCATTTCTCATTTTACTTTTGCGGGTAACCTGAAGAGACGTGCGATGACGTTAATCAAATGTCATGACCTACAATGAACGAAGAACTACTTATTTTCATTGTTCTTATCTCCATAAACTGGAGAAAAAAAGGTTAATCCACCAGAGGATAACTTTTCTCCATCTATTCATAATGATGACATAATCTCTCTAGAAGAAAATATGCAGATCAGTGCTGAAGATCACTGCCGGTTGAAATCCTGTATTTCACAATTGCTGAACCACAGTGAGACACATCATTTTCTCCAAACTCCAAACACAAAATCAGTTTTTAAAAAAAATGAAAACACAGTGTTCTGGACATATGACTTCTTCTTTCCGACCTCCTGTGGCTGTCTTGTGTGTGTGTGTGTGTGTTCTCTGACTTCCTTGCACCATCCACAGACATGCAGGAGAAGTTAATCGGTGTTTCTCGATTGGCTGTGTGTGTGAATGGTTGCCTGTCTCTCTGATAGACTGGTGATCTGGTGTTTCACCACATTTCACCCGGTGACAGCTGGGATAGGCCTAAGAAGGTAAAATGGATGGATGATGTGCTCTGTATACTAAGGGGAGTATAACATCATAGTCAAGTACTGATCTAACATGGACACACAGTAAATTCTAGCTAATTCTAGCAATGGTTAACTCTGTGTTCAATTTGCATTCATGTATTTAATTCCCCCAGCTGCCACATTCGGGTCAGAGGTCAGGGTCAGCAACCAACCCTGTAGCACCTGTGCCGTTTCGTTCATGGCAGGCGACCTGCTGACTCTCTGCTTTGTGTAACATCTGGTATTTTGCAGTAAAGGAGACACAAATTATTATGTAAGTTTAAATATTGCACAACTTCATGTATTTTACAGAATAAATAAATATTGCAATGTAAGTAAATGTAATAAGTGCCTAAATTCTGGGTATTTTAAAGGAAAGGATACACAAATTATACTGTAAGTAATTTTAAGTACTACATCATTTTAAATACTGTGTAATTCCTTGGTTATCTTGTGGAAAAGCAAACAATATTTCCCCATCTTACATTGTATTTACAGTTTAGTTTTCAGGGCACAGGCCATATTGTGGAGTTACCTAACTTCCAGTTATTTTAAAGGAAATGAGACAATCCTTTCCTGTACACTACCTTTGAAATTTGTGTTTGAACAGTGATTGTGACACGGAAAAAATAGACTTGGCTTCATCATTACGGTCACGTGGGTCTGCGAATTTTGATGGTCCTTAGTTTTTCTTGTAAGTGGTTAAGAGAGGACAGTCCTAATCTATCTATCTATCTATCTATCTATCTATCTATCTATCTATCTATCTATCTATCTATCTATCTATCTATCTATCTATCTATATGCAAATGTGTAAAAAGATTATTTCACTAATTATTCCCTGTAAAACCTGGCTTGTTACCTCCTTATTCTAGTATGCTTTAAGTATTTGTAGATAAATATTATTTTAAACAAAATACACTGAAATTGAATGTAATTGCAGAGGGATTACACTCTTTGTCACGAGTTATATTATAAAGTGCTACAATAAAACTTCGAAGACACAAATGAGAAAATACTCATTTTGTAAGTCTCATCTCATCTTCAAACACAATTACAGCCACTTTGCTCACATTCCTCCCTCTTCACCTACAAAACCATACAAATTAAATATCACTGTTATTCAAATGCCCAGCAGGTTAGACTTCTCTTTCCATCACAAGTAGAACAGAGACTTTTTGAAGAGACGCTTTACCTCCAGTGGTTGGAGGCAGTTGATAACCAAATGAGAAATAAACCACAAGTGTCAGTTTGCACTGTTCCATGTGGGCCCTGAGATCAGTCAGTGCATGTGCACCATCATTTAGTTGTTCACCTTGACACACACCCCCCCCCCACACACACACACACACACACCACCACCACCATTTGCAGTGCGACACATAGAATACTAAAATGCAGTGGGGGTTTTTTTCCATGTGGCCTAAACCTGTCTTCATCAAACTACACGTGGGTGAAGTCATTTCACGAGGGCTGCAAACTAAAAACAAAACTGAGAACTTGGCTTCCACGACCGCAGGCGCTGTCAGGAAGGCTTTCGGCTCCGCCCATGTGCTGGCTTTTACTCAGATTAAGTGCTGCAGCAGCATTTGAGAGAAGCAAAGTGAAGTATGGCCTTCATTTTCTCTCTCTCTCTCTCTCTCTCTCTCTCTCTCTCTCTCTCTCACACACACACACACACACACACACACACAGAGCAACACCCATGAGGCTTCACTGGTGCCTTTGCCCTTATTTGGATGTATCAGTGCTCTGAGCTTAGGGGAAAGTAATAGATCATGAACCGAGGTGTTAACTTCAGGTTTGCACTAACCTTTGTTGAGAAAGAAAAAAAAAGCAAGTGGAAAGTTCTTCAGCTAAGTTTCGAAAAGTGCTCTGTCTGACTGGGATAAACGGGAATTAGGGAAGCAAGGGGATGTATTTTGCATGGGGGATGGACATTAGCAGCAAAAGGTCACACACACTTTAACTTGCTCTGGGTGTGTGTGTGTGTGTGTGTGTGTGTGTGTGTGTGTGTGTGTGTGTGTGTGTGTGTGTGTAAATGTGTTTCACAAGGCTTACAAAGCTTCCTCTCTTTGGCAGCTACAGAACTGAGAACATACTGAAGGATTTCAATTCCTTTTACAAATGCTGGCAGCTTCAATGGACAAAGCTATTGTATGTTAACGCTGGTCGAATACAAGAACAGCAGCATATTCACAAGTAAGCAAATGGTGAAAATCAAAAGGTATCAAAGCATGTATGAAAGTACTCATTCTGTAGTAAAATCCTCACTCGGGCTGTATGTTTCAGATTAACAAAAGTGTGTAAGGTGGACTTTTCTGTGTAGCATCTGAAAGTGAAGACGCTGTCAACTGCTAACTAACTGCCATGTCTGTGAGTAGTTCAGATACCTCACATTTAAAATCTTTGATTTCAGGAGCAGAATTTAGTTAGAGTTTGGTGTTTGGGCCCTGCATTCACAAGACTTTACAACTCAAGAAGACTGCCAAATCAGAAGATGTATTTGCATATCAAGTGAGGGCAGCTTGGAAGAAGCAATGTTGCTCATGTACTGCCTGAACTACCTTGCAGGCTTTGTTCCATTTCCATTTGCTTCATCTTAAAGCAAAGACTTGTCAGTGCAGGGCTGTAGAAAACAAATATAAAACTGTTGGATGATTTCAAAGTTATTTATCAGGGGTCCATTCTAAGACTGCTGCTGTTTATTATGAAAATGGCTTTAGACATAATAAAAAAAAACCTCTAATTTTTTCGCTGATGATATGATGATGTACTACTCTACTCCCAACATCTTCTCTGTCTGCTAAATCTACTTGTGTGATTTAGAACTGGTTTATATGCTGACAAAACTAAACTGATGATGTTCTCAAATGCAAACTCAAAAACACTGAACCTTTCATATATTACTACAGAAATTCCTGTGTACAGCTCTGAAAGTACACAGGAATTAGATGACAGTGTACATCTGGTAAAAACCTTACAGTGAAACTGGGTTTTTACTTTAGAATTGAGACTTCTCTGTCCTCTGAGGAAAAACCAGAGACTTGATGTTTCCACTTTTATCTCAGTAGTCTTCTTCACAATGCTTACATATTCTAGATACTGTTTATTTTGGAGCACTGAGATTTATTACAAACCCTAAAGTTATGTTCAACGTTGTACATTCACCTGTTTTGTCATTTTGTAGACTACATTTGAAAGTTCTTATTTATGTCGCTATTTGTGCCTTGTTCCATGACTTACATTCGACAAGAGAGAGAGAGATAGAAGTTTGGCATGAGACTCCTTCCTTTTGTCTTTCCCAAATGTTCACACTGGACTCAAAAAATAAATAAAATATAATGAAATTCAAATGTGCACCTCTGTAAAAGCAAAGGATTTGGCGGTTTGATATTAGCAATGATCTTAAAGAATACCTGTTTCTGCCCATCAGTTTGGGAAGACTCATAAGACCTTTGTAAACAATTTGAAATCCATCATTCTGCAGTGGGAAAGATTGTTCACAAGTGGAAAACATTTAAGACAAATACCCATCTTCCCGAGTATGGATATCCCTGAAATCTCACCCCAAGGTCAGACAATGCAATGTTTAGAGAAACTGCAAATAAACCAAGAGCTACATCTGACACCCTAGAGCCCTCAGCTAGCATTTTAGATGTTAAAATCCATGAAGGTACAATTAGAAATAAACTGAACAAGCACGGGTTGTTTGGAAGGGTTGTTAGAAGAAAGCCTCTTCTCTCTAAAGAAGAACATGGCAGCATGGGCACGGCTTAGGGTTGCAAAGTTGGATCTGAACAAACCACAAGACTTCCTGAATAAAATCCTTTGTACGGAGAAGACCAAAGTACAGTTGTCTGGCTATAATTCAAAGTGCGATGTTTGGAGAAAAGGGTTGTGTTTAGGGTTATGCTAAACACAACCTGTCAGCACGAACATCTCATAGCAGCTGTCAAGCATGGCAGCGGAGGGGTCGTGTTTTGCAGCCATGAGACCCACGCACCTTGCCGTCATTGAGTTGACAATAACGTCCTCTGTATATCAGAGTTCAAATATGAAGACAACTGTCCGACAACTTAAGCTGGGCTGAAAGTGAGTCATGCAACAGGACAATGATGCCAAGCACAGCAGCAAATCTAAACAAGGAGAGCTGAAATAGAAAAGAATCAAGCTGTTGCTACGACACAGTCAAAGTCCAGTCCAATCCCAGTCCTAATAATAAGACCTGCCAAGGACTAAATAATGTGTTTAATATGTTCTTGTTTATAAAAGCTAGGATTAATAGACGGTTAACTTTGTTTTTATCTTCACTGTACTTCAGGCTGCAAATGTTTTGCCTGAATCTTAATCTTTATGCCTGTTTTTTGCCCTGAGACAGCTGCATTGATGTTTTAGGCTCCACTGTGGAACTTCATAAAGTAACTTTTGTATTATTTTGTGTTATTCACTTGTACACTTGGTATACTTCATGTGTATTTCAAGTGTCACCTAATGAATGTGAGGACAGATGTTTTTCTTTTCTAATTTAACAAAATGTTTCCTTTTTGGTATTTTTATTCATCAGGTAGCAACATAGCTTTATTCATACAGTATGTTGATATAAGCTAGGAACTGTGAATTATTTCCAAAGCAAACTGGAATAAAACATCTTTGCATATATGTGTTATAGATTTCCTTTTTAGAATTTCTCTTGTAGTCTTTTGGATACACAGTTTGATTTTTAGGTAAATCAAGCTATTCCTATCCCAATATTGGTTTCAGTAAATTTTTGAACGCATTTTTATTGCAGTTTTCCTTTTCATTTACTTTGAGCAGTGTTACTCTTAGCTGAAGCTTATGAAATCAGAATTAACGTTAGGTTTGTGCTAAGAAAAATTGCATGTGGGTTAAGATGCTAAACAAAGACAAAATGAATGGAGGTAAAAGAATGAACCTGAGTGAGGGTTAAATGGCACCATGTGAAAGGTCAGAGGAGAAATCCATCTCTGTTGGGGCCACAGCCAGACACAGTTTTTTGGTGTTAAGAGCCACAAGTCAAAAAAGTTACAAATAGCTGGCTTAATATTTCAGGTTCAGGCCTGTGTGGAGCTTGCAGGTCAGCGAGGGATCAGGGTGGCTCTGTGGTGTCGACACCCAGGCTGTAGCCCAGGGGGAGCTTGGCGAGTGCTGGCAGGGAGGGGAAATGGCTGCCGGTCCAGATAAGGTCTATCGTAAGAGCCAGTGTGGGGGGGAAGGCCCCAGTGTTAGAATATTCCTCACAGTGTTTGGGCCATTTCCTCAATGACATATGCGAGTGAGTGCTAGCAGTGTGCTAGCACGCTGCTAGCACACCTTTACCCTAACATGAGATGCCTTGAGGTGGCTGTTGTAAATTGGCATTATATAAACTGAAATACATAGTCAGGGAGCTGTAGCTCTTTTCAGGAGCAGATCAAAGTTCTTGGTTGCTCCTGAGAGTCTTCTTTCTGCTGTATCAGGTGCAACTGTTGTGGTTTTTATGTCATCTTATCTCTTATGTCTTTGTTGTGTCTGTAGCGGACAACACTCACATGGACTTAGGTGTCCGAGGACTCGCACGCTTTCTGTCGAACTGTTCCACGCTCACTGACCCAAAAGGTCAGACAAGCTAGAAAAAGTTCACCAAACCAGGACAGTGTTCCAAAAATGATGAAACACATGTGACTGAGCTTTGTTTTTCTTCTATTCTTTCTTAAAAGTAATTTCACAAGCCCTTTAAAAAACTAAAAAAACTAAAAAAACAAAACAATTTATGCCTTGATCTTTTGAAGGGGCTTGAGCCCTTGGTTGGGAAACAGCGAGACAAATCTAACGCATTTCAAAGTTCAACCGTCTCCAACACTAAAGTTATTCTTAAAAAGCATTCATTTATCCATTTCTATTCCTAGTTTTAGTATTTTATTAAAGCAGAATGCATGAGTTTTTAGTTCTAATTATTTATTGATTTTTTTTGTAAGAGGATCTAACACACCTTTCCTGTCTGCTTTGATCAGTACAGTTCTAACTAACCTTTTGTACCTTATATTTCTGTTTAACATCCCCCACACTACCAGCTCACAAGCAATGGGTGCGGCCCCTCTGCAGGCTTCTGGACGTTGACTAATCAGAGCAAAGCAAGCTTTTAGGCCAGGTGAGATCTTTAAGAGACAGAAACTAAAATGACCGGATTCACACAGTGGGTGAGCTCGGGCGGCGCCAACATCAGATCAACAAGCGCTTTGTTGAACTTCCAAGTTGTGTAAAGCCGGCCCCAAAGGCCCCGAATGAAAACACAGAGCTCCACATGAGCATTTTAAGACCCTTTTAAGAAGAATCCAAGTACTTTGTCATTTTAAAAACCACACAATCACAATCACACAAACCCATCCAACATTAACATATAACCAAACATTTAGCCCTGTGCATATGCTAACAACAACACAGTGACCATAAGAGCAGATTTTAGAAACCTAGAAGAGAAGTGAAAATAATGTAGAGGCTAGGAAATATATATCCCAAATGTTTCTGTGAGTCTTGTGGCATGTTATTGTATACATCTTATTATTTATGGGCAGTACTCAAACATTTAATAATAGCTTAAGTAAGAACTTCATCTGCTCTTATACACAGCTTACATAGGGAGGCTTACAGGCCAGAGCACAGTTCAGTCCCTTCACATGAGTCTGGATCCCACGTGATGAAATAGTTAAGCATAAAATGACTGTAAGTTACCAAAGAAAGCTCAGAAAATAAAACAAAAAAGAAGTTTAATGAAAAAATAAAGCATTAAAACGCTGAATTAATAAAATGTGTCGCCCACTGCAAAAATGTAAGCAACAGAGTTTGATCAGAAAGATGTAGTTATTGATACGGGTATAAAATGTAAACAAATAGGTGGAGACATTTCCTGAATGATTGTTAGATCACAGATGCAGTGATATTCAAGGTTTTAAAGCTGTGATGTTCATTTTGGGTAGTTTACTAATCTTATTCTTTAGGATTCTTTATGTTATGTATGTAAAATTTGTGAATTTGTGCTGCCAAATACAGGGAGTGCAGTAGGAAGGTGAATGGCTTCCTTTTGGAAGGTAGTGTAGATTAAAGATTATAGTCCAGAAAGCTGAAGTTGGTAGCGATGTGCCATAGCTGTCACACTTCAGGGTTCACCCAGATGCCCTTCAGGGTTTGAATTATGAGAAACCAAACAGTTACAGTTGGACATTTACATTCAGGGGGAATTGAAACTTGTAGCCTTTCACTTTTAAAAACCCAACAGAATGTAAGCACATTGATGAAAATGTCACTCAGTGTGCCTTTTTTTTTCTTTTTAATGGCGGTCGCAGCTGACTTCTTTTTTTTTTTTTTTTAAACATTTCAACAAGTTTGCCTTAAAGCAGCACTTCCATGCTCATATGGTTGCTGACATCAGAACCCAAAAACCCAGCATTCTCCCCTCGTGTAAAAATACATTCGAAAGTAAAGACTGTGGATTTTGTCACCTTCCTATTTCACATTACATTTCCTAAGATGTGTGCAGAAGAATGCGAGCAACGATGGCTGCGGTGTTGAACTGACTAACAGTAAGAACTACAGCAGCTCTCCGCTCTAGTTAAGATTATCACCGACACCATCTTCTCACAGGAAATGCTCCACCAAACCTTACTGCACCTCTGGCTGCTCATAGATCTCATTTATGGAGAAATCCTAACTGCCACACTGTGCAACACGTAGAATGACATACACAAGCCGTGGAAGTGAACCATCACTGTGATACATGAATGTGAGCTGAACCAGTAAAAGTTGACACTGCAGACATTATAACCTCGTTATGCTTTAATTTGACCTCGTTTCCCAGCTCGATGTGGATTAAGAGAAACATATTTGTTAAAAGCAACCAGGGACGGTGTAGTGTGTGTTGCTCATGTCACGGTGGGCTCATTGTCCAACTGCTGTCGGCTTTTTTTTAAAAAGGCATCTGCAGTAGGCAGAGTTAAGACGGAAGAAGAGAAAGAGAGCGCCTGTGACTGTTAAACCTCTTCCTGTGGTTACATCACGTGACTGTGGAGGGTTCAAAAGGAGACGACTTCTTCTTCTTCTTCATCATCCCCTCCTCAGACAGGCAGAAGACACCTGTGGGGCCACAGGACAATCAGCGTTCAGAACAGAGAGACAGGAAACAAAACAAAAAAGGAAAGGTCGAGGTAAAGTGTTAATGGTTGACATGCTTTGATTAATGCTAGAACTGTTTGAATTGTTTATGTTTGAAATCTTTTTTTTTTGTAAATGATTTTTGTGTGTCAGATGTGGAAAGCAAACCAAAATTTACAGTTTTTATTTTGTTCATTCTGTACTTCTTTGATTTGACTTCTAGGCAAGCAGCCTCTGTTCAGAGGTTGGCTTAGATTACTGAGGAAACACATTTGTATTTAAAACTTAAAGGTTTTGCAAAGTTTTTCTTTGAGACTATGATTGAAATTCTTAAACGTGTCTTTCGGATCTTTCTGTCCGGTCCCATTTCAATGTGATCAGAGCTGTCGTGTGTTATTGGTGGACTTATTTTAAACGCCTCCTGATCGAAGAGAACAGCTCAGACAGAAAAGCTTACTCATGGCTGCTAAAATGGCTTCCTCAAGATAGCGCTTCCTCTGGCAGTTTGCTCCAAAAACAAAACAAAAAGAACAAATTTTTGCCTCACAGGGTTTTTTTTTGTGTTTTTTTTTTTTTTTTTACATTTTTTTAGTTTATGTTCTTCAGAAATGTAACCAGACATCTGATGAATTTGAAATAATTGCGTGGAAACAGAAGGCACGCAAGTGTTTCAAGAGGAATCAGGAAGTGTGCTTTTTCTGGTTGAGCATGAGCAAGCCTGCTGAGCTGTTAAGCACAGAGGTTTCAGGTCAGTCTATCTGTCAAGGGGCGGGGGAGGGGAAGGGAGGGGTGGTTGGTGTGTGTTAGTGTGTATGTGTGCAGCTGCCAGAGCAGGTGCACAAAGAACAGAGAAGTGGGAGAAGACAGAAGACGGAAGAGGAGCGGTGGATGTACAGTGCAGTCATCCATAAAGTAGAAAGCACTACTAAACTCCTCGCCACAGTGTAGTGTTTCCTACTTTATGGATGAGTGTACTGTTGGCTTCAGGGAGAGCAGAGGCCCGACATGGCGCCCCGCGCAGGAAGTTGCAAAAGAGGAAGCTGCTTTGTCTCGCACGGCCACGCTCTGCCCAGAGTGTTGCAGCAGTTTGTTCACATGGGCAGCGTGCGGCACAGAGCAAAGCTTGCAACTCTTTTTCCGCTTTAGATCTCATCTGTTTCACCTATCACAAGTGCAATGTATGATCTGCTGATATGAAATAAAGATAAACATTCAAAAATCGGGACCTTGTGTTTCAGCTTCTTTTTCAAATTACCACACATGACACACACAGGTGTTTTCTGTGAAAATATACATAATTTATTGCTGTAAAAAGATCCATATTGAAAGAAACCGTCACAATTTTAATCCTTTTAGTTCTAACATTTTCATACACCGTTCCTCCATCAACACTGCCTGGGCATGCATAAGAAAAAAAAATCTGAAAAACAATATTAACAAAAAATATTTACACACGAGCTTCCAAAAATGGGTAATAAAAACATTTATATATATATTTATATATAATATAAAAAGGTAAATCTTACACTGGTTTCAAACAAATGAATGAATGAATAAATGCAGCTCAGGAAAGATTACAAAAAAAAATCTGCATTGTATGAAAATAGTCCCAACACTGTTCAGTACATACAGACAGCTCCTATAGCTCCATCTCCCGCTGCATCCACCATCTACAATTCAAAAGGGAGCCCGCAAAGACGGAGAATGTGACAGCAACATAAATAAGGCCAAACATGGGTATAACATTAGTATGCATGCAATCAATAAACATCCTGTAAACAACAGATTAAGACTAAACAAGGTCTTCGTGTAAGGCTAAATATGATCAGCTGAGCTAAAATACTGCCTACAGGGGTCCTACAACATATGGAGGGGGAGGGGGATGCCTATGTTACTACTCAGCAGGTAGAGAAATAATTGTGCATTAAAGGCCGTCAAATCCAACACAAGTACAAATGGTTGCTGTACATTTCGGCAACTGTTAAGCATCCGCCCTTGTTTTGATTCTTAAAAAAAAAAAGAAACACATGAAGAAGTCAGACAGTACAGCCTCGCTCTTGCCTCTGTCCCGGCTACTTCACATCTAAAGTGTCAATCCAGCCCCTGTCTTCTTTTTTTTTTTTTTTTAATTCTTGGCATCATCACGCTCCCTTTATTTTAACACTGACAAAATTCAAACATTCATCACATTAAAGAAAAGAAAAAGAAAATAAATAACGTGCCTCCAGCTTGAGCCTTCACTCCACCTGCCACACGGGCCTTCAAGCCAGCGCTAGTAAACCAGGGAAAGCACCGAACATTTTGGCATCTCCTGTTGCTTTTTCAACAACCACACGCTCAGCATGGAAAAGGAAAGGTGTGAAAACCTGAGAAGCTACCTAACAGCCCTGTGTGTGTGTGTGTGTGTGTGTCAGCACGGCTCTGTGTTTGTTCCCCTGCAGTCAAACGCAAGAGCCGCCATTGCTCAAGCTCTACTTTTTGAAGAAACTTTGACAGTATTGTGATGCAAATGTGCGAACAGAAAAACGCCGTGTGGGCTGAAGAGGGATCACGTAACACCATTCAAATTGACTACAGTTATGTGACTGCATTTACACGAGGAGGCAAAACTAAACACACATCAACAACTTATTGCAGAGTCTATCACATTACAGTAGTGCAGCTAACCACCACAGCAATGACTGAAAACTGCTCATTTTAAACGCTGTTCTAAGAAAGTGCTGCTCTGTGTGCCACATTCAAACATCACCACACCCCACAGGCTAACACTGCTCAGTATCTATGACCAGCTACAATATTTTCACAGTTTTCATTTGGGACTACAGATTAAGCAGAGCTGCAACAGTAAAGCAATTGTTGATTAATCATGACGTTTTCACACTGAGAGATGTTGAAGATGTTTGTGTCAAAACCCAGTTGAGCCACCATGCATGGCATGATGGCTCAACCCCCAAATACAGGGAAATAAAGTTCAAAATCTAATTATTTTTCAAGCACCTGCCTCCTCATATACAGGTTAGTCCCACAGACACAAAGCAGGAAGTGGGCTGAAAGGGGTCACACATGAGTTTATTCTAGTTTAGCTTCTCAAACATAATCACTGACTCTTCTTCTCTTCTTTTGGAGTCGCACTGAGCTGCAGGGATCTAACGGGCATCCCCCTGGTTTTAAACTAAATGACTGACCGATTAATCAACAAATACTTCATTCAGTTGCAGCTCTGTTGGCTACTGCTCATTTCTGCACACTAACACTCACACACAGATGGCAAACAAGTAACAGTTAGGTCAGTTATGACTGTTGACACAGCCATCAAGAGTTCCTGTATTAATGTCTGAGAAAGGCAACTGTTTTCAGTCTCACCAGTGATTGTGTGGCTTCATCCACACACACACACACACACATGCCAAAGAAGGAGAACCCTTCACATTCTTTACATTGAACGCCAACAAACAGTCAGGACTGTTAACCACAAACGCCACGATGTCTTAGCTCTAAACTACACATACCAAAGTGGATCCTTGCTGTCTCTGACAGCTCTAAACCTCTAATTTTACGCCCCGATGCCACTTCATGCGGTGTGACCACTGTTAGGGCAGGAATCCGATACAAATAAATATCATGTTCTGTACAAAGTAATGTATAAATACTCTTAAAGACAAGAAACACAGAGAGAAGCATCCATTCAGGATAGATAGTGCATTCTTAATAATGACACAGAGGAAGAGACGGCGTGCTGCCTCTGTCTGTTTGTTTCAAATAATAAATAAAGTGGCACCAGTACACGAGCATTAAAGCTAACACTTCATTAGCTGTCTCTGAGTTGGGATGACGTCTTCTCTGTTCCGTATTGACTGTTCTAAATAAAGTCAGTCCTAAAGGAGATTCAAACTGCTTTAAAGCCTCCAATGAGTTGAAATTTTGCAAATGCTCAGATTATTAGGAAGTAATTGCTCACTTCAACATGCATCTATACATGCTCTTGTGATGCCGTTGGGTGTTTTAGGGTATTCTATATTTAACAGCTGGTCTACCAGTGCTCTAAGGCAAATGTAGAACTACTGACAGTTAAAGCATCAATTATTAGATCTGATAGCTGCTAACTGCACCGACTACCAACTGAGAATTACAGTTACAGAAAAAGTGCTTTTAATGTGACACAAGTGTTGTGTGTCAGATGTCCAAAGTTTGTCATTCTTTCTTGCTGGATCCCAGCTTTTTGAACAGCTTCTTGCCTTTGGAGAAAAAACCTTTTTTCTTCTTTCCTTGCACAGAAGATTCGGCCTGTGCAGGGCTGTCCACAGGACGGGGGTCTGAGGCCTTCACTACAGCTGGGCCCAGAGCAGGGTCCAGGTCTAACGTGGGGCTTGCAGTGGGTGCCAATTGGGGTTGTAGATCTGTGTGCTCTGTCATGGCGGGGCAAGCAGGTTCAGTTTGAGGGGGCAAAGATTCTTCTAGTGTTGATGGCCCAGATTCCTGTGGCTCTGTGGAAGACGTCCAAGCATCCTAGGAAAAAAGGAAATCAAGAGTTTAAAAAGCAGCAAAGCAAAACACTGTTGAAGTTCATTTACACAACATGGGCTCATCATTTCTTCTATTAGAATTAATATTTGATAAAGGAAACAGTAACAGGGAGACACAGAGGAAGAAAGATTTCAACTCATCCTGTGGTTCACATTTAGGGGCAGGATCACAGAAGCAGTGTACAGCTACGGGTTGAGAAGGTTTTAAGGAGGAAGTAAACAGACAGCGAGAGCGTTGATCGCCTAGAAACACTTACGATCAAGTCTCAAAGTGTACAGAACGTTTTTGCTTCTGGAAAAGGCCATGCAGGAAACAGTGAGATGAAAGAAATGTGACAGAGCAGAATTAATGAAACAAAACAGGTTTAAAGAAACAACAAACTCAACAACCAGAAATTAGACATACTTGTGAGTGATAACAAAAAGAAACACAGAAATCTGGGATGTCAGTGACTTGTAACCATGTAGGTCAGGCCATTGCCCACAGTTTCAAAGCTACCTGTGACTCTTTCTTGGGTTCAGGTGCAGGCTGCACAGGAGCATCATCTGGGACGGCCTGCAGGAAGTTGGAGGGGACGAGGCCTCTGTGGCCATTTAAGTCACCCTGAAAGAGAAGGTGGTAATTTGATGAAATGCACTCTCTACTACAAAGGTATTTTATAAGTGGTACAGCTACAGCCAGTAAAGTTAAGTTTTAAGCAAAGTAAAGTTAAACGTTTTAAGAGCCACATAATATTGCAGTCATGTCAGATCTCCTAGTCATTTTCAGACTTACGTAGAAGAAGCCATCTTCGTCCATGTCACCAAACACATGTATGATATCTCCAGCACTGAAGGTCAGCTCAGCCTGGACAGGGGCATAACAAACAGAGCAGGTAATCAGCAAACATTTCAGCCCCATTAAGCAAAAAGAAAGCATCTGCAGTCCTAACCTCTATGTCGGTGTTGGGGGAGCTCTCTCGTGGGTCATAATCAAAGATGGCGACCATCCTTCGGGCTCCTGGGGCTGGCTTCCCCACAGCTGCAGTGGCTGAGGGATCCACCTGGCTGGGATCTGTCAGCCAATGAGAAAGGGGGGTGGGTGGACAAACACTTTTTTTAGTACAGAGTCCTGAAAATGGGCATTTCCAATAAACTGATCGTGTACGTACATTCGACTCGCTCAGCATCATGCTCAGCTGAAGGAAAGTCACATCAGAACAACAAGAACAGAAGATTAGCAGAGAGAGTTAGCATTTGTAATTCATGAAAAAGGTGATGGCAGCCTGAACTGTGCTGCCCCATTAAACATAAGTTGGAGCAAATATTTATCCTGAGGCGGGGAGAGTAAATTACTCTGCAACACTGTTAGCAAAAATGGAGACAAATGGATGTTATTAGATGAAAAGAAGGGACAGAAGGGACTGTTTGACCTTTATAACTAAGGGTTAATGATAAGCCGTTAAAGAGTAACTATTATGTGATATTTAATCTTTGTATGATCCACAGTTGCTCTCACACTGGGAATCAGTGGAGCCTCTCAGTTCAACCATTGGCTGAAACAAGCTGCTTTTAACTCCTTTCACCCTCCCTCTTCTGATTGGCTGCCCCTTGCAAGCAGATGATTTCCCCTGCATTTGATGCATTTTCAACTCAAAGAAGATGAATTTATTGTTAGTGTTCCTTACTTTTAATGGGTTTAAAGGCCAAGAGTCAAACGTACTCTAAAAAGGATGAATGAAGGCGACATGATCAGCAACTCTGAATACAGTTCTCATGTTTACAACCATTAAAAAAAACAAAACAAAAAGAAAATAGAAAATAACAGAAAATAACTCCAGCTGCAGCAGCAGGTAAAGGCATGCTGTCCTCCAGGGCACACTGAAACAGTCACCTGATCATGCAGGTGCAAACGGAGGCGGGCAGAGCTACAAACCTTGACTGGAGGAGTTTACACTCTCCTCGCAGATGTCTGCAGACTTGACTGGAAGAGACGGGGTGAAGGGAAAAGAGTACAGGAAGAGTCACAGAATGACACAAGGCACTGTCTGAAAATAATCCTGCAGGTCATCACACAGGCAGCACGCAAAGTCACAGGTGGAGCGCAGAGGGGAATGGATGTTTCAACAAAGTGATCTGTAGGTGACCATGTAATTCAACTGTGACACAGGAGCAGGAGACAAAAACCTTCTTTGAGGTTCTTAATGAATTAGCAACACATGGCAACATCCTGCTACTATATCCGTGTATTACATGCATAGCCAATGACAGGACTCATGTATGTGTCTTTGAACTTTTGAAAAGCTGTTGCACACTTAACCTGTGGAGAGATGGTAGCATAAACAGCCTTTAAATACTTGGCTTTAATTGTAAAGTACGAAACTACTCGACAGATACTCCATTCATAATGGAAGTATTTGCCCACAATTCTAGGAAGCTGTCTGAATTCATTACTTGAGTAGCTGGTTTAAAAATCCCCCATGCCCCAGTTGCTGAATGGCAGGCAGCAAACTGAAAGAGCAAAATCTAAAGTGAAAGAGACAGAAAAAGAAGCAAACCAGAAGGGAGGATAAAGGAGAGAAGCGGGGGGCAGCAATCTGCAGCGAGACACACCTTTCTTGGATCGTCTCGGTTTCGGCGGTGGAACGGGGCGACGTGGAAGCTGTGCGTGTGTGCGAGTGCCTTAATGGAGTTTTAGAAAGGAAAACCAAATAATAATAATAATAAAAAAAGAAACACAGATGTAATTTTTGAGAGCAGCAGACCACATAAAGTAGACAATGAAAAGCCAGTGGAGAGCTATTTAACACATGAGAGCCAGTGAGCAGCTGACACAGCAGTGACAAGTGGAAGTGAAAAGGTTAAACCATCTGCAACAGCACAGCTCTGGGTACAAAGCAGGAAACAGAAGCAAAGTGTTAGCTTGATTCTGTTCGGTTGCTTGCCACAGAGACTTTGCCTCCCATTTCATTTTTAGACTCCTGCAATGGTTACTATTACCTTATTAGCAGAAAGAACATAAGAACATATTCAATATTTTGGGCCAATTTTAAATCAACTTAAAACCAACTGTCAGATGTTCTCCAGAAAATGAAGACATCAACAGAAGGATTGAAAATGACGGATATTTTAAAGTCACTTTTCAAAACATTGAAGTTTTGCAACAATTGTGCTGCCATTTTCACTTCCCACTCAAACATGAACAGGGATGATATAATGAGTAAAATATTAGCATTTACATCATCAGTAACAGACAACCAAATCACCTTTAAATGGCAAAACAACAGAACTAATACTGCTGTGTTGGGGGAAAATGTCTGACTAACACAGTCACATACCTATCTTCTCTATGGAAGCTGCTGTGGATAAGAAGCCCTGCTGCAGCAGCTGCTGCCGGGTCTCCTCATCCTCCACTTGGATCTCAGACACCATGTTACATGGCACATAGCCCAGACAACCGCCTGACTCTCCTCGATAGAACCCATCTGCATCTTTATCTCCATAAACCTGAAGGAGGAGGAAATGTATCAACTAAAATGAGTTGTTTTAACTGATGGCATATAGATTTTATACAGGTCAGCATTACATTAATACTCTAGAATGAAATGGGTGCATTAAATGTCCCTCTAATGTGCAAGCTGCATTATCCTCTGAGCTACAATTTGCACAACCAACATCAAAATCAGCCTTTTTAAAATACATTTTCAAATCTTTGCAAATAAAGATAAAAACCAAACAATGTTAAAAGGATGAATTACATTCAGGCCTCATTAAAGCCATAATCACATAATGAAACCTTCAGCAGCGTGATAATTACTTTAATCTGTGGTTTCCACTATTTCAGTATGCAGATTTCTGTCACTCTGTTGCAAGACAAGCAGGCCAGCAGTTTTTTGGTTAATGCTCCCTAGCGTGTTAGCTCATGTAACCATAACCTAAACTAATGGGGATGATAACAAAGAAGGCTTTAAGGCTTGTGAATAACCCACAGCAACCCTAGCAACTATACAAACATGCAGATTGAGCTGCATGTCTAAAACAGGAATGCTGTGAAATCAGAACATGCTGAGCCATCAGGGCCTGAGCAGTGTGTGGACATACTTTGATGATTTGTCCTTCGCTGAAGGGAAGCTCCTCCTCAGCAGCGTCAGGATTGGGTGACATACTGGCAGGGTCATATGAAAAGAGGGCCACAAAGATGCGTATGTCACTGTCTCCTTTCGTCTTTGGTGATTCCACACCACCTGCGCGTGCGCACACACACACACACACACACACACACACACACACACACACACACACACACACACACACACACACACACACACACACACACACACACACACACACACACACACACAAATATGATTAGAAAATTGCTCTAATATATACAAATAGTTATAAATATCCAGAATATTACAGATTAAATATATTCTGTAAAACTTTGTTATTTTACTGTAGTTGTACAGGGAGATATGCATAGGCACGAACAATTTTCCTATCTTGGACAACATCCGCCTATCCGACACCTTAAGGGAGTCCAGCTCCATCCCCACAACATTATGGCCAATCAGTCTGTTGGCATCTGCGATCCTCAATCTGCTCCCCCGACATGCTAAAGCTCTCTAGATGGCACTGGCTACAACAGACTCATAAAAACAGTTGTTGAAAGACTTCAGCCGGCTCAGAAAATAGAGATGACACTGGACCTTCCTGTAGAGTGCAGTGGTGCTTTTAACCCAGTCCAGTTTATTATCTATGTGTACTACGAGGCATTTATAATCCTCCACAGTGTCCATATCGACCCCCTGGATTGAAACTGGGTCACAGGTTTCCTGGTCTTTCTAAAGTCCACAATCAATTCTTTGGTCTTTGTCACGTTGAGCTGCAGATAATTCAGCTCGCTCCACGGGACAAGGGAGTCAACCGCACACTTGTATCATTAAATGATACCAACAGTGTACATAACTCTCATTCTGAATTAGTTACTTTGTGGAAGTATTTCCCTTTAATCCCATGCAATTTATTTTATAGGTATTAAGATGCAATTCTCTCTTACTATTATAATATTGGCTATTTCAACACAACAGAGTTTGCAGAGCAGCCGTGCTTAGCTTGCAATGAATTCTGCAAATAGAACTGCAAGCTTGCACCTCCCCCACTGCCCACCAACTGCGTTGCCATGAGCAGCGTTCGCCTAGCACTGGCATGTCCTTAAAAGAGGTAATCAAGCTAAACCACTGATCCTAAGCTGTGTGAGCCATTTGACAAACGTGCACACGCTCACAAACTCCAACTGTGGAATAAGGTGTCTGACCCACTCTCCAGTTTAACTTTCAACACCTTTACTTGCAGACCAAACCTAACATGTAAAAAACAGTCCTAGTATAATTTTAGAGGTGCTTTTAATACAGTGCAAACTACGCAAAGCAGGCAACAGATACGCACTATTGCACAAAAGATTCCAGCAGTGTGATTAAAAGCACTGCCACTGAAGCCTATGTGACAGCAAGAGACAAATTTGAAGAGCTGTAGTGAGGCTTTAAGCTGCACTCAAGAGATGCGTTCTCTATCTCATTAGAGAGAATCAGCCCATCTGTGGCAAGAGTCACGGGCAGACGACTCGCACACTTTCACATCCTCACTGATTTTCTAGTAGATAGAACAGAACTTCTCCCTAAGCCCTTCCTCTTATCTGTGCACGTGTTCACTTGCGCATATATGTGTGCAGTCAACTGTGTATTTATCAGAACAGCCAGGTTTGCTAACTCAAAGGGCAACTTGTTGAATCAACAATGGGAAGCAAGTGAGACGAGATCTGGAGGAAAGAAGAGAAAAGCAGAGGGGTGTGTACGTCCAAACTGCGAGCCATTTCTCTGCTGGCTAATCGAGGTTACTATTTTAATGTCTGTCACTTCCTCCTGTCATGACAAGCCACTTTAGGTTAAGCCGGTTCTCAGCTTAGCGGCCTCTCTCTCTCTCACTTCACTCCACTGCAGCTACAGCACCTCCTTCTCCCTAAACCCCCACCCCACCCCCCTCCTTCCTACACAAGGTGCTAATCTGACTACCTCCATGTGAGAGAGGGGGAGGTTTGCCAACAGAAACCACAGGTGTGTCAGCACCGTCTCACACCCACTGTTTTCGGTTAAGAAAAGAGAAAGCAATGAGAAAGAGGGGAAGCACAAACACGAAAGGGGAAAAGGCCTCTGACCTTTGAGATTCCTAGCCTGCAAGCATGCGGGTTTACAGGAAAGCTCTGCTTGGCCTCTCCATGATGGACGTGCTTCAGCTGGAGGGATCTGGCTGACCTCCTGCTCAAGAATCAAAAAAGAGAAAAGAAATATGAGGTATGATGTTTAAGCACTACATGGGAGGAGAGGAAAATTATTAAACTGTTTCTTATTGGAGCAGAGATCAGAGTCACATCTAATATATAACACACTCCAGGGTATTCTACATGCACGCAACATAAGCATATTATTTTCTTGCACTGCAGCAGTATTAGCAGACGCACACCCACGCACCAAAGCACACTGACTGTAAACGAATGCAAGACAAGGCAGTCTGGACTAGTTTAAAACACAGAGATGGGGTTTCAATGTGCAGGAGAATAGGAAAGCAGCAGGAATGAGTGCAGTCACGCAGAGGGGGAACATTAGCTGAATCCACTCGGTAGCAATGTATTGTGTGTAGCCATGTATTGGCAAAGTCTATTGAGTGGGAGGGTTATGAGTTTTCCTCTAAAGAGCTCAAGGGTTGATTAGCACAACTACAGAGGAGAGGATGGGTCTGGGACGGCACACCAGCGGACCAACATTTACCAGCGGATCAGCCTTCGGCCCTCGGCGCTGAGGAGGTCTGCTGTGCTCCATTTGGGCCCCCTCTACCCACCATTCAGAGCTCATCTGCTGCACCACCACCTCCCTAGGAGTATATTCCACAGGCTCCTCATTGTCATCTGTACCGTACTCAACATCAATCTCCACCCCAGGACTAATGGGTGACTTCATAGTTCGTACTGTTTTGCTGACTGGGTAGGGTCTTGGTGGGGTAGGGCCATCACCGGGGTTGGCCGCAGCGGCAACGGCCATCTGACTCCTGAGCATGGCCTCCCTCCTAAGGCGGTCACCTAGCCCTCGAAGCAGTGTTTTGTCTTTGCTAGTGTGGGTTGGCCGAGGAGGACAGTGGGCAGAGACCCGTCTGTTGGCAGGACCCTCATATAAACTTGTGTCTTCTGCTTCCGGATAACTGACGGTGTCCACCGTTTCTGCATAGTGTACTCTGTGCTGTGTCTTAGGCTTGACCTGCAAGGCCCCGTGTTTGGGTAAAGGCTCTTTAATTAGGGATCTGGGTTCCTGGTTGAGGTGGTGATGGTGAGGGGAGATTTGTGGGTGTGGGTTACGGTGATGTGGAGGGCCAGGATGGAGGTGTTCTGGGTTTCTGGAGTGGAGGTGGGTGAGCTGTGGCTGATGCTGGCTGCGGCGACTTAAATGCTCTTCTTGACTGCTGTCCTCCTCCTCTGTCATCTCGGGGATGCTGAACAGCTGCTTGTTGGGGTAGACATAAGGAGGCAACTTAAGGATCTTTTCAAGAACTTCCTCATCACTGTCTGGAGCCTCCAACTTACACAACTGCAAGGGCCACAGTTTTATTCATACAAGATTGGTTCGGTGAAGGTAGGATGGAACATTATAATGTTCAGTGAAAATAAAGCAAGTGCAGACAAAACGGATGAGAACGCCACCATGAAGAAGGAAGAGAAATGAAAGAGGAAGGAAAAAACCAAGAATCACAGACACAATCATGATTCCAACAGAAGAAACAAGGCCTCAAAATGAGAACTAAACTCTGGAAGAAAAATTAAAAGAAGCATGTTTCATTTAAAAAGCAGAACTTGGAAAGTATCTCTGCAAACAAGCATGTGTATAGCTGCGGTCATAGTACGAAATAATTTCTTTACCCTGTTAGCTCCAATTGTGCATCCCCTTGCCTGTACTTCACCGAGGTGGTCAGAGTAAAAGTCCTCTTCCTCTTCTTCCAGGATGTCTGACAGATCTGAGTGGCTGTTGTCTGCATGGTAGTCACTGGGAGGTTCAACAATCCCTCTGACATAACTCTGAGGAAACATTACATCATGCACAGAATGAAATAATATCTATGCATCACAGCTTGAAAGGGCGCAAACGATTGCATATACAAGACTAGAGCATGGAAGGTGTTTATATGGCCTTGGCTCCATGCATCAACGCATCAATCAATATGTTCAATATGGTCTTAAATTTGCAGCCAATTTATTAACTTTTAATTATTTAGGGCTTCTTAATAAGTGCGTAAAACAAAAAACTTGACATGTTGAGAGTTGATGTTGTTCTTCTACTTTCTGCAACTCCCTTTAGGGCTCACCACAACAGATCACCTGCCTCCATCTCACCCTACACCTACTATCCTCTTCTGTCACACCAGCCACCCTCTTCGTGTCCTCTTTAGCCACATCCATGAACATCATCTTGGTCTTCCTCATTTTCTCCTACCTGGCAGCTCCATCTTTAACATCTTTTGTCCAATATGTCCACTATCCCTCCTCTGCACATGTCCAAGCTACCTCAGCCTTGTCTCCACAACAATCCCACCTCCGTCTGATAGACATATATCCAATCTTGTATATTCTGGCCACTCACAAAAACATCTTAGCACCTTTAACTCCGTCACCTCCAGGTACACGTCCTGTTTATTTTAAAGTCTGCATATATGAAACACTTTCTATTGGTTGGTTATGGAAACTACAAGTTGTGAGTCTTGATGCATGCTCAATCATCCAGATAAGGAAATCTCAAAAAGTTGATTCTGTTCATTTGCACAAAGTGTTTTCAATGGAAGAAACGTTTCGCCACTCATCCAAGTGACTTCTTCAGTCTCCACAAGTTTGGAGTATAAAAAATATCTGTAGCCTACGACTTCTTGAGTAATACAACAGAATCTCAGGCTAAGATGTTGACTGCTGAGTGTCTTTGTGGGTAATGTTGCAATGGCAGAGCAATATCCTTTAAATGCCTTATTCCTTCAAATCTGATTTCACCAAGTATGACATATAATCTACACTGAAGTTAGGTGCACCTCTGAATACCTAAACTATAATCAGATTCAATAAACAGACACTTAGAGTACATGTTACATTTAATTTTGTAGTAAACAGCAATAACCCAGTTAAAACAAGGCTGACCTGTTGCCTCCTGCAGTACACTGGGTCTTGGTCCTGTGTCAGGAACTCCTCGATGGACACCAAGCGGGTATTTTCATGCTCCTCCTCTACCTCTGACTCCAGAGGAGAAGTGCTGGGGGGACGGATGAGGTTAGTGTCCTGAGGGTTAAGGAGATCTGTAATTGGGGCTTTGGGTGGTGTAGGGATGCGTTCAGGGGTCCCAAGCTTGGCACTGGGGTCCTCGATGAACTCTGTGATAGATGGGAATGGACGTATAGTTCCAGGGCTGTCGGTGTCTCTGTGCTGCTCCAACACAGGTGCTGCTGCTGCCACTGATGGAGCCTGAGCAGGTGTCGGTGACGCTACTGGAGATGGCTGAGGTGCTGAGTTGGCCGGGGAGGTCACATTAACCTGGAAATGGAAAAAAATAGTCAGACAAAGGTGTTTATTATTCTGTCTGTCAAAAAGGACAGGACGCCTCAATCTAGCGTATTATTTACACTTTGGCAAACTGCAGCCATTAACAATATGCTGGATTATCTAGTCAAGTCAAGTCAAGAAAGCCTTTATTTGTCACATGCAAGTTGCCCTGCAGCGAAATGGGTCCCCCCCCCCCGACCTTACATACACAACACAGACATCACATGGGGAGACAGGTCGGAGACCGGTAGTAGTATGGAAAAACACTGAAATGTACAATACAATGGGCAAGACGAGGAGGGGGAAAAAGAGACCTCTACTCATGCTGGGCTCCTATGGGGGGACAGCATGAGAACAGAAAACAAAAAAACTCCTCTGCACAAAGAGCACATAAATGTCCACATCACAACATCATGAAGCATGTGACAAGCAACAGGGGTGGGTAAGGGGTGAGAAGTAAGCCGATCCAGACACAGCCATCCTGCCCTGCAGCTATTCATCCAGCGCCGGGCCCAGACCTGCCGTCCGACTCGGCCTTGGAGATAAGCGTACAAGGGCGTTTGGAACAAAGAGTCTAAACACAGTTTGTTATCAGGGGAGAAATTGTTAGTTATGTTCAGCTCCAGCCTTGAGACCGCAGCTGGCGCCGATATGGTAGCCGCATGAAATAATGGTGGTGTTCTTGCTTTAGTGCGAACCACTGCATGTCAATTTTACAGTCGATCTAATGTCCATCACTGGTTCCTCACCATTCCCGTTGGAGAGCCGTGAGCCTCTCCACGATGTTATCCAGCTACACCGAGATGTTATCCAGTTTGGTCATAGAGCATGAGTGTTCACGACAGCTGTGAGCCTCTCCAAGATGTTGTCAGATGTTGTCAGAGTCTCAGCACTCACAGCAGCCGCAAGCTTCTCCAAGATGTCATTCGTGCTGCGTCTAATGAGCCCATTCTGAGAAGCCACGGCTCGCTCCATCGTTCCAATCAACATAGCGGGCAGCCTTGTGGGGATTTGAACAGCTGTTTCCGCTTTCTTTATTCTTTGATAAGCCAGGGCCAAGCCAGGGCCAAGCCAGGGCCAAGCAAGGGCCAAGCAAGGGCCAAGCCAGCGCCGATCAGCAAGAACCCTGTTATCATGATTCCAAAAAGACAGATGTCTTCAATGGGCTCTCCCGAACCCAGGCTTCTCGTCGAGAAGAGTGTGTCATTTGCATTCAGGGACCAGTTGATCAAATCCATAATTCCTTTTTTAGGTTTTAGAAAACAGACTCTGAGACTCTTCCAGGGTAGAGGGAGAGAAGCAGACAAGACTAGACAGAGACATGAGAAAGCCAAGCAGGAAAGATAAGGGAAGGGAGAGGGAGAAAGTGCGACCGCCTTTGTCAAGAGCCAGAGATATCTATTAGTGGTTACAAACAAATTGTGAACTCATGTAGTGAAGGTAAAGTGCTACAGTTCCCTTCAGGCACCTATTGTGCTTTTCCTTATTTTGTATGATATAAACACTGCTGCAATGATTGATGCTCATATTACACATGGCTTCAGTTGAATTAATGATGCATGTAATTCATTTTTAGTCTTTTTTTTTGGCTCCATATAAAAGTGGGGAAATTCATGTGTTCCAGCAGCACAGTCCAGAGGCAGATGGAGCATGAGGATTCACACAAAAGTTAAAATAAAAAACAAGAAATGTGCAGTGTGAAGGCCAAATTTGGAAGATAAGAAAAAAAGAATACTGTACAGTTATATATAGTATAGTTAAAAATAGCATACTCAGATTCAAAGAAATGCACAGCTAAGTAGGATAATTTTTTAAAAAGATATACAAAAAGTGCTGTGAAAAATCTGCTTTATCTCCTAGGACCTGTCCATGTGGACATCACATTTTGGGTTGTCTAGACCAAAATACTAAATTTTGCTCTATGAGGGCCTGATATCCACTAACGAGGACATTATACTGCCACTGTTCTATCGAAAATTAAAGCAAATGTCCTCATATGTGGATCTCATTTTTCTCAGAAACAAAAATCTGATTTAAAAAAATTCACGTAATTCTTTGTTTTTACATTCACCAGGTCCCAATCAGGCCAAATAGCAAAGAGAAATTAAAAATGCATGCCATGAAAGAGTTTGGGTCTTAGGAGGTTAAAACAACAATGACAGACTGTTTACAGGAAATTGAAAAACTGCGTATCTATTACTATCACCTTCAAGGGGCTCTCATATATAGGAGGATGGAAGAGTATGGCTCACCACTGGGGTAATGGTGGAGGCTACAGATAATGTGACCTCGCCAACAGCCAAGGCAGCAGCAGATGAAGGGTTGGCCCAGGCCTTCACGTATGAGGAAGACGAGAGTTCTTCTGAACGGAGGGCAGAAGGTGAGTTGGCAGCAGCCTCCACTGTGAGGCCAGTGATATGTATCTCTGATGGCAAAGAGCTGTGCAGCGTGGACACTTTGGCAGCAGAGTTTCCATAGGATGGTGAAGGGGGCAGGTTACTGGGACCTACTGGAGTACAGGGCAGAGGTGGCAGAAGTGGGGCAGTGACAGCCGGGCCTGCCATGATGGCAGCCAGCTTTGAGGGCACATTAACCGGCAGAGAGTCACAGGACTCCCCATGGGCGGATGTGGTGCGGACAGTGAGCTCCTGAGCTGCCAGCAGGGAGTGGATCTGAGAGGGACCCAGGAGGGCACTACCAGCTGTTGGGGAAGACACCTCAAGCACCTTGGATAGAAGAACGATAATCAGACTTTGGTTAAATATCTGAATACTGTCTTAAAATCAAGATTACAATTTTAAGTTTAAAACAGACATGAAGTTCTTGCCTTCTTTGCGTCAGCATATATAGTGTATCCAGTTACACGGACTCCGTTGGAGGTCCCTGCAGCATCTATAGTGACTGGTAGCCAGCTGATGAGAGCAATTCCAGGAGATGGACCATGCTCCAGCTGAACATCCAGAGGAGCATCGGGGGGGCCTGCAGAGATTTAAAACATCACAGCAAAATAAAGAGAAGCATGTCAAAAACTGAACATAGGACTGAGTAAATGACTCATACTGAAAATACAAAGCTTTGGAGGAGGAATAATGTTTACTATGGGGACATGTTTCTACCAAGAAAGTTGCCATCTATTACTCTAATGGCCACTAGAAAACCATATACCTGAAATCCCAGACTGAGGGCATGGAACTTAAGCAAATTTGAAGGATCATTTGGAGAGATGCAACTCAAATATATATCACACTGATGATTATACATTATATAGCGTAGTTCATTTCTGAAATCTTAAATACTATTGCCTGGCAAAACGGTACCAACTTCATATGAGTCCATAATTAAAAACACAAAGCATGAACAGTGACTATACTAACATACTATTGTAAGCTTACTTATTTACAAGAGTAAATAAATCCACAGGATCTTTGAAACCTCTCTTCCCTTCACTGTTAACATAATGTAGAAATCAGTAGAAATACTGATATAAAAATGATGCATTGCTTCACGCTGCATTTTCACACTGTCTTTATTTTGCTTACAGTCTTGATTTTCATCTTCATTTGGGTTGCCTGTACCAGCAGTACAGTCATGGGAGGTGTTCCCTACAATCATTAATGATGTAACTCTCTCACCAATTTGATGGGGACACGTTGCCAAGAGCAAAGTGACATGTACATATGATTAGACTTAAAAGTCTTAAGGAAGCTGGCTTGATAAATTATCTAGCCAAAGCTCTGGTAAGATGTTGCAAAGATTCAGGAAAACACAGACAAATAAAATGATTTGAAAGGTCTTGAGTTCATTATACAAGTTCAGATTAAATAATCATCTTACTGGATATATGCGATGATTTGTCTGAGTTTATAGAGGTATAGAATTAATCTGCAAAAACCCCCATCTTTGAGTCTGAACGAACCTTACATGTGTTCCATTTACACACGTCCATCTTAAATGCTTTTACCACGTGTGATACCGGAAATCGTGACAAGCCGTCAGAAAGATAAAAGAGTAAGTCCTGACCTGCCATCAGTGTGGTGAAGGTGATCGTTGCACTTCTGTGTTCACGTCGCTCCACGGGTAACTCCCATGGCGTGCGGTGTGGCCGTGCCTCCACTTTGACCGTGTACTGCAGGCTGGGCAATAGGTTATTGAGGCACAGCGAGTAGCAGCCAGCCTTCACCAGCTCACACTCCTCGTCATTCAAGGACACAATGTGCACATAGTTACTGTTGCTGGGCAGCCAGGTCAGGTTGGCATTGGTAGCAGTGATCCTCTCCACGCGCAGTTGCGTGGGCGCCACGGAAACGTCCCGACCGACCAGCATGCTGCAGCGGAGCTGGTCCGAGAGACCCTTCTCTGTCAGGCTTTGGACCGACACACGATAGGCCTTGAGGTTTATGTCTAGCCGCTCCAGCACTGCTTTGGTCTGGGCACCGAAGGGCACATTGAGCCGCAGCTCCTGGTCCACATACACATTATAGCTCCACACATTGCCCCACCCAGCCGGCACCAACGGAGGGTCCCAGCTGATGATGATACTCTTGGCAAGCTGCTTGATGAGGGTGAGCTTACGTGGGTAAGGCACAATGTCCACTCCCACCTCTTCCAAGTCCAAGTCTAGGCCGTTGGTGAGGGGGGCTGGGACAGCCAAGGCTGATGCTGAATCTGAGGGGGCTGAGGCAGGGCCAGAGGCAGCAGAGGCCTCTGTCCTCTCTGAGGTGCTGACACCCACGTGGAGACGATGCTGGTGGATGGCACTGTGCAGGCTGCTGTCTATCAGCGAGTTATGGGACATGTCCACCATCTCTGGGTGATGAGTGCTCATGACATCGTCGTCTGAAACACGTTCCACAAAGTTAGAGGGGACCAGCCCTCTCCGTCCGTCCATCAGTTCGCCTGAAAGGAGCCACCATAAAACACTGTCCTACAGACCGGAAAGTAAAGATTTGTAGATTTACAAAAAAATGACAAGATCCCATACCTTCATAGAAGCCATCATCATCCATGTCTCCATATACATAGATGTATTCTCCAGCAGTGAGTGGTAGCTCCACCTCAGGATTGTCATTGGGACCATCATAAGGATTATAGCTGGGGGAGATAAAAATTTTCCATGAAATCGTTTCCATCACATACTTTCATGTTCACCAGAACAACCCCTGTGTTAGTTAATTACTTACCTGTATCTTGCAATAAACACCTGAAGCTTTGCTGCTCCTCTGCTGGCTGGGCAAGGTGCTGGGGCTATGTCAATGTCCAACTCCTCTACTTCACTGGCTGTGTCCACCTGAGAACAGCATGAACAGAGAGACAGTCACCTGACATATCTAAAAAGAACAGGCTAAAAGTAAAGTAAGAGCAAAGTTAAATGGTTTTTAGTCTTTAGTAATAAAGTAAATCTATAGGACTGCAGTTGCAATAAAAGTGAGGTAACTAGGATGACCAAGCACTGTGCTGTAAGTGCCACAATTTGCTACGTACACAAATCAAAATCTTCTGCAAGCTAACACAATGGTCCTGGAACAAGTCTTTCCCTATAGGTCAGATATCTTTCAAAGTTTATTACAGAGAGGTGTTTTAGAAGCTGTTTCTACTGCTTAATTTACTCCATTTATTGTTGCGGCTGACCTAAACAAGTGAATTTCTTTAGTGGAAATTCTTAACCTATTTTAGCCAGCATGAACTCTTTCTTCTGTATCAAGATGTCCTTGATTTTCTTGCCAAAAGGAGAGCACATTTCACGAGTATGATATGCTTTACACATATTATCTTAAAAGGCCACAAGATAAAGCCATGCCTGTTTGGAAATGACTGCAAAGAAAATCACTTTGTTTGCGAGTGACTTTTTGCCCTTTTTATTGAATACAAACAGGAACAGAACTACTACAGAGCTAGTTAATACCTGGTATAAATGGCTACCTGCAAGAAATAACAGCACTTTTTAAGGATAATCACAAACAACTACTGTATACCCTTTATAATCCACAGAGCTGAGTGGATTATCTCACTAAATATGAGCTCTATTGATTGTATGCAGTCGAGTGACTGGATAAAAAGACCACCAGGCTGCATAGCATGCAGGACCACACAACGGCAGGACAAACATGCTAAATATTTTGGAGCAAAACCAAAATACTCCACTGGACTCTTCTGTTACAGTGTGCACTAACGTGAGATGACAACAAGTTTAAGGAGAGCTTTTTAATCCATTAAATCCATGCAAACAGTGTAGTAATCTCGATCTGCTTTCATGTGTGCCGAAACAAAGAAGGAGAATATCAGGATGAAGAGATGAAGTGCTTCAAACTAGGGCTGCCACGATTAGTCGACTAGTCACGATTACGTCGACTATCAAAATCGTCGACGACTGATTTAATAGTCGACGCGTCGTTTGAAGCTTTGTAAGATTACAAAAGACGCAGGAATAAGTGGCAGGATTTAAGAGTGTAATAACGGACTGGAACAGAAGATGGCAGCACAGCATGTACAAGGATGCCAGCTGCCGTTAAACCCCGAAGAAGAAGAAGCAGTTTCCCAGAATTCATAGCGCGGCCCAGCGCAGTTTCCAACAATGGCGGCAGCTAGTTAGTTTTAATGTTACTCTTATTATTCTTTCTGGGTCACAAAATAAACATTTAACATATTTTCAGGCGAGAATGTAGCTGTGTAAACCTCAAATATCTGCTCAGTTTATCAAGACACCACATATTTTCAAAAGCGCGCCGACGTTTTCGGAGACGTCTGTTACCCACTAGCTCGATAGTTAGCCGGGGGCTAGGCTAACTAGAGCCTTGAGAACACCGGACTCCCGGCAAATCGTTTTCAAACCCACCGCCGTCTTTCGCTACTTAGGTTAAATATATATGAGTCACTTAGATAACTTAAACATGTTATTGTTTGGCTTTTTTTAGTATTTTATTTGTTCCTGAGTAAATCGGTTTGGCTGAGATTAAAGTTTTTACACAGCTGAATAAACGTCAAGCAGACAGCTGATTATCAGAAGTGTGAGATGCTCGAGAATTTACTCCGGTGTCCTGTTATATTTTAGATAGCAAGGAGTTTATTAAACTTCACCGAAACAATCTGCAAATTTCATTCAAATTTTATAAACTATCATCTTGTCTTTATTTTTAGTTAGCACATACCTTAAACACTTAAAGCTGTAAGCTAATGATAGTTATATAAGAGCAGATGCTGCTGGTGCAATAAGCTGTACGTTTTACGTCCAATGGATGATGATCTGATTAGTCGACTAATCGCAAAAATAATCGGTGACTAGTCGACTATCAAAATAATCGTTTGTGGTAGCTCTACTTCAAACTAACCTATCAACCGTTAGGCTAACTTACTAGATACAGATGGTGGTTTTCAAATGTAGCAGCCACATTAGCTAATGGTGTCAGCTTTAAAACAACTTTACTGTATAACTATAAATTATATTTCATGTAAGACTGTGTTGAAATTTCACATATTTATATCATATTACCATTAATATATGAACCATGTATAAAATAAACAAAAAAACACAAAATGCATGAAAGCATTTTTTCTGATTTGAGAAAAAAGTGATGTACTACACATCGTCTTCACTGCTGGTACCTCGTGAGTTGGGCTTGATTTGTGCGGACTGAGATGGGTGTCAGACTTGGGCGTGAGGTGCGTGGTCTCTGACTTGCTAGAGGAAGAGCCTGACTTGCTGACGCTGATGGTGGGCAGCTCTCGATGCTTGGTGACAGGCGATCGCTCCACCCTGGATAGCCCTGCAGCATGAGGGGTAGCCCCCATGCGTAGTGCAGTGGCCACATCTAGCAAGAGAGAGAGAGGCAGAGGATAATCCACCATCTAGTGAACATACATCAGCCCTCTTACTGCATAACCTGGTTGAATCCACGAGCAGCTAGGCATGTGAAGTCACTGGTTGACATGCAGGGGGCTCAAGGCCTGAACATGGCTGATTAAAAAGAGGAAGGAAAAAAAGTCCTATCTCCATCTGTCAGTGGTCACACTATAAAGACAACATGTTTCACACGAGGACTGTTAAGAGACTTAACGTGCTCCATGCTCCACACACTGACTGTCTCATGCTATGGTGAGAGTAACAGATCAGCTCTGTTACGGTGCTGGACTGTTAACGGTGACCGTGCAGGTAAGATGACAGGTCAACGCATGCGGTGCTTTTGTAACACTGTCCAACACATATTATGAGTAACAGAGACGGCGGGCATACCAAGTGGGTCATTGCCCTCGGGGCAGGAGACAGTGTCACCTCCCTCGAGACTCCAAAAGGCTATTTCACCTAGAGTCACCATATCCCATGAGCCACCAGTGCAGTCTAAAACACATGAACATTGTAAGAGAAAAGGGTTGGATATACACAGTAGGAAAGAGTTGGTCTAGATTTGCACTATGTATTTGTTGCTGCTGGGATTGAGGTTACATTATAACACACAAAGGTGGAAAAAGAGAGAATGTCACATTAAGAAGAAGGACTGGGTATTGTGTATTGTGTCCTTATTGTTCAGAAGTCAATGATAAAATATCTCGAAATTAAAATCTGGAGAGATGCATTCCTGATCATTATATATATGGATAATTTTAAAGAACTCTTTTCTATAAGTGGCTCAGTGCTCTTTACCAAGCCATCATCTGTGTCCACTACACCAACTACGATTCTATAACATGAAAGCAAAATTATTGTTAAACAATGATTTGGCAAATTATCTTGAAACAAGACATAGTAAGTCAGATTGTTTGATTTTCCTGTTGGTCATTAAGCAAGTGAAGTGAAGCAACCACTTACCTCGCTCTGTAGTCAGGCCCACCCCGTTGGTCAGAACCGACAGGGTGGGGTTGTTGAGGAGGCTAGAGCTGGCCAGGTCCACCTTTGAGGCCTGCATTCGAAACTTCTCCAACTCTTGGGACAGCAGGCCAAACTGTTCGCTCTGGCTTCGACATTTCTCCTCCAGCTCTCGTACCTTCGACTACACAGAAGGCAGAACCAATATAATGCACACAAACAGTGCCAGTGTGACTTGTGTGAGAGAAAATCCACCTTTCAACACTATTAGATGTGATGTCCTCAAATTGTTAACCAGGTCATTTCAGGTGGAACTGTGTGATGTGTTACCATACTTTAGGTTTCTTCTGGACACACTTTAACCTGATGTCTACAAGCGAATGAGCTTTGCCTAAGTTAGCAGTACAGTGTGTGAATGTTGGGATGTGAGCGGTAAGGTGGATTTTTCCTTTTAATCAGCAATCTATCACCGTCAGTGTCCTGCAGAAACCTTCAATGCAATTAAATCAATTTCCTTAGAAACTATGGAAAAGCTTTTTATGATTAGGGCCACCAGTGTGTGAATGTGTGTGTGAATGGGTGAATGACTGAATGTAGTGTGAAGCGCTTTGGGGTCCTTAGGGACTAATTAAAGCGCTATACAAATGCAGGCCATTTACTTTTGATACATCTGATTTCTTATGTTTATGACTGTTTTGAAAGATGGACAAATAGGACAACAAAATGTGGCAAACACAAATGAATGCATGAAATAACGTAATCCACAACGCAAATATGGGTTTCTGCAAGACAGACAATGTTACAAGTCCCTACATCATTTGTTAGAATCTGCAAAGACAAATGACAAAGACTGGCTGGGTAAATGGAAAGGAAAAAGGGAGGCAGGCAAAGGGGGAGGGGAAACTGGAGTAAAGTATTTATGAGGTGTTACATGTTGCTTCCATTTAACACTCGGCTTGCAATCACTTTTATGACAGCGGGGTAATTTGGCAGAACACTACTTGCTTCTGTCTTACTGGGTTTCTAAATGTAGCTGATTTCACTTCCGGTTGCGGTGGGAGTTTCCTGGCAGGCTGATCTGACAAAAGCCTTCACACGAAAGTGTCTGAACAACATTTCCTGTTAGTGCTCACCTACGCAAAGCCTGTAGTCGATTCTTATCTAGCTGCACTGAGCTGGGGGGTAATGAGTATTAAAACACTGACGCAAATCATTTGTAAAACCTCAGATGAATACTATCAGAAATTTACCAAATTTCCCGGAGGAACCCACCCGAGGGATTAATAAAGTTTTATCTAATCTAATCTAAATGGCAATGAGACTATTTGCGTACATGGAATAAGATTAAACAACCCGATAATTGTAGTAAGTGCTGTCAGTGCAGCTGGGAGTGATAAATGTGTTATACACATACACTAACCCCTAACCCTACACCCCATATGAATGACCTGATTTAAATGCAAATCGGTAACCATAAAAAAAATAAATAAATAAAAGAGAAACGCAACAGCCTCAGATGAGCAACTGTTCACAAGTGAAGCATTTCTGAGGGGCTGTTTTACACTAATTAATGTTGAATAGAGTTCCATCAATTTCAAGGAACTAAATAAAAGCAACTGGGGTTTTGGTGGTTCTAAGGACCAGGGCTGGGTGGAGGTCCTGTTGAGGAGAAGATAAAAAGCTCTTGAACACGAGGTTCAAGAAATACCTGCATGCAGTCCAGTGTACTCTGCTTAGCAAAAAAGGCACAAAGCACAAAGAAAAGATGCAAATGCATGTGTGTGAAGCACTGAAACTGGAAAAGACTAAATTAAATATTAATAGAGTAGAAACACAGCAGTCAGAGTCCAGGTCAGCAAGGAAATCCGCTCACAAGCCAGAATCACTAGAATGTCTCTCAGCCCATAGCAGCCCATAGCAGCCCACACACACACACACACACACACACACACACACACACACACACACACACACACACACACACACACACCCCTCTCATAATCTAGCAAAAACTGTTTTTTAACAGAGTGAGTAAGGCTGGGTGTTTTGTTGGCAAGTAAAACATGGGCTCTTGGGAGGGAAAGAGACTTTCTCCTGTGATGCTTTGGTTTAAATACAGACAGAAAGTGAGAGAAACACAGCCAAGAGGAAGGAAACTAGGCATTTTGAAAACAGAGCAACTATACTCTACCAGCTCTCTCCGCAACACGAGCTGAGTCAACTCCTAAAATAAAATACACACTGCTTTAAGTAACAAACTCTCGCAGCAAAATGAACCGTGAGAAATAAGGAACACAGACAACAGGAATGTAAAGTCATCAACTGTGGATGATGACATTTTTGATTTTTTCCCTCCTTTTTTAGTTTCTTTTTTTTTAATGTTCAGCATCAGCAGCCAATCAGAGGCAGGGGGATTTCAACTGTCATCTGCTATCTGGATTCATTTTGAATTCTTACGCTGACACAGAGAGCAAGCACAAACGTCACAAAGCAGCAGAAGAGCCATCTGTTCAAACGGTTTTCAGGCCTACTAGAGCTACAAAAATATAAGTACTTTCTGCCACAGCTTCTCAGCCAGGTGTTTAGATAAGAATAAAGATCCCAGTAAATTATAATTCCAGGCTTCTTTAGAAGAATGAATCGTCTTTTGACCTACTAAAAAAAGAATGAAATGTCTTTAAACCTACTAAAAACCTGGTGAGAATTTTGCTCTGTTTTAAAAGACAGAAACACTTTATTCAGTGAATTTAAGCTGAAAGGAATACATTAGTGTATGTCACATAGAGACATTTTTTCTTGTTACTCTTTAATGCTTCACTCTTTTGTGGGACACTGCCAGCTTTGGATTTGATCCTAAGTCCTCCTAAATGCTTGAAAGCACCTCAGGGCTATGCAGTCTGGCAGTACAAAAGCGTGGTCTGGCACAGAGTTGTTTTACTTGCTTTTGTGCTTCCCCGTGCAGACATAATAGTGTCACATACACTCACCTCCAGCATCTGAACCACTCCTTCATGCTCCCTCTTGGCGAATAACTGAGCCTGATGATTAAAAAAAACATTCAATTCACGGTAAACTTTCATCATAAAATTCACTTTCACAGCATAGCAAGCAGCACTGATAAAATTCTTTATTGGTGCCCAAAGGTTGCCCCCTGCTGGACAAAGTGCCCCATTTTTCTTAACTACACTGAAAGTAACCCACAGGCTATGAGAGCATGACTTTAGCAAGATCGAAACCAAAAAAACCCCCCAAAACTCAAGGCTGTATTTCTTACCCGCTGTAACCTTTTGATTTCATCCTGTTTGAACTTAAGGATAGCCAGTGCTTGCTCATGTTCCAATTCCAGCTGCTGCCTTCGCTCGGCGACCTCTCGCATATGCTGTTCAGAAGGAAAAGAGTTTATCAGCAGGGACACTAAGGAGCAAAACTGACAATAGCGCACCAAGCATCTGACTCAGATAGTACCTTTAGGACCTGCTCTAGGTTCTCCAGTTTGGCACGGAGTCTCTGGTTCTCCTCGAGAACTGAATTGCGTTGAGCGGTCACTTCAGAGAGATCTTCCCTCAGCTCCTCATTCTCAGCCCGAGTCTGGGAAATAGCAGCAGGTTATCCCATCATAGCATTAAGATTGGTTATCACAACTGTCAGTGATGATGACCAAAAACATGATTTTTATACACAAAATAAAACCTATATATCTCGAGCAGCGTCACCGACCTGGTCGAGCAGCTGTGCCTTCCTCCTGAGGAGATCTGCCTCCTCCTTTAGTTGCTCATTTTTGCCTCGCTCATCCTCAAGCTGGCTCTCCTGTTCCAGAAAAACACAAAACCACACTCATACAAACATGCGGAAATCCACGTCTACCCCTCTGCTGTCATTATGTCCATCGCAGCTGTGCTTTAAAGAGAGTATGACAGAAGGAAACAATGGAGCACAAGGTTCACTTACCAAATCCAGACATCTCTTCTGTCGCTTCTTTACTTCATGCTCAAGATTTTCACATTCTTTTCTTTTCTTGCTCAGTTCACTTTCCTGAAACAAGAGAAAAAACAAGGATAGTTACACTTAATCTTTAATTTGGAAACTCAGGTCAGGCTTTAAACTAAAACTCTCAAAATGCACATAATATATCATACAAAAACATAACAATAAATAGGAATCATTTGCATCATGTACATTTTGCAAAATGGGATACAATCCTTGCAGTTTCCATAGTGACCTCTGACAGGACAGCAATGAGGCATTACAAAGCTTAGCATCCTTTAATTATTCTAAATGCAGCTTACATGCAGGAGCAGCATAGGAGAAATCAGCTTATTTCACTGTGGCTCCAGGACCTCAATCAAGCATTACCCCTGTGTTTGTGATGTGGGAGCTACAGGACAGAGGCTAATTGCAGACCACCAGCAGCTGACTGGAAGAGACACTGTACTCTCACCAGGGATGACACAGCAAGACAATAAAGATAATTAAACTACAACCTGTGCTCTGATTTTCTTGATTGTGTTTGAGTTGCGTTCTTTTGAAGGCCTGATTAACAGTCACATTACAGCTGGGAAGCTAAACTACCACATCTGATTGTACTGTGTGGAATTCAAATACAACATGGTCACATTACAAAAACATTTCTCACTGAGCTTCATTGTCACACTAAATGTCTTGTCTCCATGGTGAAGACTACCGCAGGTATCCTTTGATTCACACTTTTGTTCCTTTGTAACTTCCATTAGAATATTTAAAACAGCTATGCCACACATTATAAATATGAAGAAAACAAGACTTTTATTTTGAAAAACAGATGCAACAATGTGACAAGGAGGGGAATTTATTCTTCAGCACGGGGTCCTTTTTCACTCTAAAAATAATGATATTAGCAAGATCATCCTTTCAGAGAATGTTACCTGATCAAAACAGATTAAGTTGCCTGTGTCACTCTGTTAAACTAGAAAGATCACAAAAATTCTTTCCTGTGCAGAGGTCACTTCATCTAAAGTTCAAGGATCAATTTGACAATAAGGGGGAAGAAAATAAAGTTTTGTAAAACATGGACCCAACATCTATCTTATTTCACTGTTAATTATCTTATTAGGATAACACAACTCATAACATAATATGATACTTATTGCTTTTTTTGTACAGTCCCAATCAAAAGTTTAAGACCAGTTGAAAAATGGCAAAATAAAATCATATTTTGCATGGTTGCATCTTAACAATGTTCAAAGTAGGGCTTCAACATGCAACAAGAAGAAATGGGAGTGAGAGAAAACATTTTTTGAGCATGCAATTTATTGAATGAAACTGGCTGTTTTACAGCTGATCAAAAGTTTCCCATATGGAAAAGATATATATAAATCTTATAAAGTTTGTATCTGTCTTGTGTGAAACTTGTATGAAAAGCATACAAGAGTGAAAACAGATAAAGATCTGTGATGGCCAAACCCGTGGCCACACTCTAAAGTCGGTAACTTTTGTATTTTCATTCTTCATTTGAACATAGTAATATATTTTAGTTGCCAATAACTTTATTGATTGGTTTGGATACATTGGTTCTATTTGTAAGCACGCACATTTAGTTTACTTATGTATTCATACTACTTCATTTCTTTGCTTTCTGACTAACCTTTGTCTTTTTATTTCTTACCTGCCATCATCCCTGGGAGTTGCTGGACAAAAGATGGTAGCCAGGGTTTGAAACCATTAAATATGAAGGAAGATAATTGGACTACACCACCACTTCCTGCTGAAGGGGGGAATGTGTGTTTTCTTTACTTTAAAAACAAAGTATTTGTATTTAATTAAATATTTAGGGTTTAATGAGGTTTTTTGATTTTCTTCTTTAGTGTTTAGTTTATTAACAAACTAGATTGTACTGCATTGTTTGTGATTTATGATTGTGTTTGTTTGTTACCCCCTCATGTGTCACAATGGTCTGATCAGCCATTATATATACCCTTGTATGTCATTTCATGTTTAGGTCAATTATGTATGTTTGAGCAGTCATTTGGTCTGTTAAGTTTGCAGTTGTTGCTGGAGTTCAGTTTTGTTTCTTTGACCTCTTTTATGAGCTCAACATTTATTACTCTTGTGAATATAATTTTTGGGGGTTAAATAAATGGAAACTATATTTTTCTAATAATTCCTGGGACTCCTGTTTTTCAACTCGGTCCATCACAAGATCCCTTGAAAAATTATATAAATGAAACTTGTATGTTTTGGATACTTACTAAAACAATATATGAAAGTGATGAGAAAGTGGCCACTTTCATGAGTAAATCATATAAGTTTTTACTATTTCTTTTCCATATGGGTTAGGACCACATGCCTAATCTGTGCAAAAATGTGGATTCATTGTCATTTTCTGTCAGGTAGTCACGTCAGGTAGTCACACGTTCAAAAAGCCTTTCCCTTTTTGAACGTGGTCAGGTTGTTGAACTGTATAAGTAGGGTCTCTTGCAGCGCGCCATTGCTGCTGAGGTGAGATGCAGTAAGACAGTCATTTGGAATTTCTTAAATGATCCTGAGGGTTATGGAACAAAAAAGTAAAGTGGAAGACCCCAAAAAATTTCAACAGCACTGAGCAAGAGGATCCAATTGCCTGTCTGTCAAGACACTGGACAATCCTCGACCCAAATTAAGGCTGTTACTGGTGCCGACTGCAGCCCTGCAACCATCAGATGGCATCTAAGTCTGAATGGCTTCAAAAACAAAAAATATCTTCAAAGGCCTTGTCTTCTTGAATGGCACAGAACAGTTTGGAAGAGGAATTATCAATGAAATCTGAGTTTCTGTCACATCAGCCTCCTAAGACAGTCTCCAAGAAAAGAAAGGCTTGTTTGCTCTATGGCACACAACTGCAATGTTTAAACTTTGCTAAACAACACGAAAAGAAGTCCGGTGAAACCTGGAAGCACCTCCTTGGTTCAGCTGAGACTAAGATGAAATTGTTCGAGTCAGGACAAACACAGTGAATGCACAGTCCTGCCATTAACACTCTGAGATGAGTGTGCAATAACAGTTGAGCTGAATGTAAACATTATAGCCAAATGTTGGCTGACAAAGATGACTCTTTGTCATCCTCAGTCTTCTGGCTGAGGAGGAATAGTCCAGGCTGATAATCACACGAGGCTTCCCAAAGAAGAAAAGAGTGAAAACCATCACAGGGACAGGAATGTTACCCAACTTTAAACCAATAGCTTATCAATGACATATTTTCAAAAAGGTAGCAGATAGCAGGTTTAAAAATGTTCTCTGATGAATGGCAGAACAATCCATGCAGCACTTAAGGAATGTTGGTATACTGACATATTAAAAGGTAAAGTGAAGTAAAGTTTGTCACTTGTGTGAACACGTGACACATGCACAAGTGACCTCCACAAACAAAACAAACAATCACACATGTCATGTAATCATATCTTGTGGGGACATCTAATTGACATAATGCTTTCCCTAGCCACTTACCCTTACCATAACCATAACCCACTTGTAACCCTGTCACTAAAACCACATTTTGAGTCTCAAAAATGCCTTCAGACTTGAGGGGACTGGAATTTTGGTCTCCATAAGGGCTGTTCGTCCCCACAAATATAACACACACACACACACACACACACACGGACACACACACACACACACACACACACACACACACACACACACACACTTGAATAGCAATACAATACATCACCACCAAAGTCAGTACAATAAAACCAATCATAAAAAAACAACATAAACCAGAGAGTAAAAGAGCTTACAGCCCAGGTATTTACCTTCTAAACAAATAAAGATATCTGCACCAGTAATTGACACAGAAGATGATGATGATGATAATGAAGGAAATTCAGCATTTAAGGAGGACCTACGGCCAATGTGTTATTAATTGTATGCAAATACTTCATAGTCAAACAGGATCTACAGGCCTGCAGGCTAAAGATTAAATTCTCTTTAAAACAAAATCTGCTACCATCCAAGCAGGCCTGTGTGTTCTTCTTAATGCACAGTAGTGCACTTATGACAGTGCTACATTAGCATGCCAACATGCACTCAATGACAGTGCTAGTGCTAGCATGCTAACATTTGCACTAAACACAAAGAACAGCTCAGCCTGAGAGTACTGCCATCTGTTTTGGCGATATTTGGTGACAAATCAAAGCATTAAGCAAATTAAGATTATGACTTAATGATGAAGCTAGATGAAAACAAACTAAGGAATTCATTCTCTGGACAAGATCAATATCAATGGAAAATTCCAAAGCACTCCTTTCCATATCTGTCGAGATATTTCAGTCTGGACTAAAGCAGTGATCTGACTGTTGTCACTAGTAAAGCTAAAAATATTACCTGCATGGTGATCACCTTCTGATCAATCTCAGTGTTTACTCTGCTGTTATGATATATTCCACTGCCAAGATACCACTTCCTCCTTGGACTAATAGTCACTTTATGAAGAAACTAGTTATGTATGGGGTAAGGCTTCACCAGCTATTTGTCAAACAAAACACTGTGGAGAAAACGAGTGAACTGAACTCAACTCAGCCAAGTTGCACTTTACTTACATATATGAATTTAAAAGAATTTAATCAATGGACAAAAAAGATTTGTGTCATCAATTCAGTTTCCATCCAAATGTGATTTGTTTTGTGAGGCAAATCTTGACCACTGACCAACAGAATATAATCAGTTTATTGTTGAATTAAAGTAAATGTTTGTGTCAAAGGTAATGAAATTGCCTTCAGCTGTTCCTGATATATCACATGTAACTTATCTGATGTTTTTTGTCCAATATATTGCATTTTTTATTCTGAGAAAAAATGCAGAGCTGAAGGAAATAAGGTCTATTTATGCTTTGTATCCTACTTGAAGCATCAGAAAGGGTGATGTGCTACTTTTCCAAAGGACAAGATCAAAATAATCCCAGCATTACATAACAAATCTGACTGTAAATTTTCCTTCAGTGGAAGTCAGCTCAGTCACAGCACTGATATCCTTGCTTCAGTTTCAAATAAAAATACAAACATAGAACCCTCCCTATAATTACACTCAATATGTAGATTTAGCCAAAGGGAGGTGTGTAAGAATGACTTTGGAGACAGGGAATGACTTGAAAGCCATTCAGGTGACATCTAATAACAGTCTGTATTACTAACTCTTAAATATCAGCAAGCAGCTCTATTATGCACATAGCATTTGAACATGATGAATATTTAGCAGGTTATTAAATACAAACTGCTTTGTTAAGATTTCCCATCTTCATTAAGACAGTAAACTGACATTTGCAACAGAAAAGGCTTGCTGGTGGAGTAAAGTGTCCCTTAATTTACAGTGTAATGATTGGTCTGAGAAAAGGGAAATGAAAACTACAGTCCTCTTCACTTACCAGAAACTGTAGATGCTGCTTCTCTGTGTTTTCCTCCTTATGGGAGGGGGGCGGGCTAAGGCCCAGTATGGGCGTCACTCGCAGCCCCGACTCCTCTTCTCCGGGAGCTCTCTCAGACCTGGATGGAGCTTCATCTAATACCACACACGGGGTCTCTCCTACAACCTGAGAGACAGGAGGAATCATTCACTTTACATGTAAAAGTAAAAAAATAGAAAAAGAAGAAGAAAAAATACAGTTCTGACACAGCTACAGAATGGGGAGCAAATGTATAACTGTCAACTGTTAAGTAACCTTTACACTCGCATCCCCCACTGTGAAACAGGGATTATTAACAAGCCTCCTTCCCAGTGTTCCATCTACAATCAATGAGTAATCCAGGGGGATTCCCTCTGGCTTCCAACAAGACTAGCGGGAAGGCTGTCCTATCTAATTAGGCTGCGTGCAATGACTGGACTGTTTCACAGCAGGTTACACTTCTGAAACAGTCACATATTTATCCTCATACACTGTATGATCCTTCTAATGAATATCCAGGTGGGGGGGACAGGCTAACACTGGTTAAAGGTTAAGAGTTGGGAATCAGTATCTAATTTTAGAGCAAACCTACTTATGCCTAGAGAACTGTGCTAGTGTAGCCAAGGCCAGGACCCAATAACAGGATCAAAGGCGCTCTGCCACGTGCAGCAAAAGGGATCTCTCCTTTACAATCTCTTTGCTTTTACACTGGAAGACTATTACTATAGACATTAGACGTACCAGTTTAAGATAGGATTCACCTGGGGATCAGCAGACTACTTCAGGAATTCATATGCTGTATGAAAAACATTTACAGCCACAAAAAACAGTAAGATCTATACCATATATCTCTCTCTCTCTCTTATATATATATATATATATATATGTGTGTGTGTGTGTGTGTGTGTGTGTGTGTGTAAGATTCTGTTTGAAAAAAAGTGTTTTTGCTTTTGATTTGTGCAAAGTTTGCATCAGCTGTCTCTAGAGAAGAATGATGTGGTAGTATATTCACAAGATGAAGATGCTCTTGGACCTTATTATGTTAAGAAACTATTCAAATGAGATAAGGGTGACTTACCCACAACCGCTGCATACGATAACAAAGAAAGTGAGCTAAAACTGAAACCAAATGATCTCCAGACTCGTCCATCATGAACAGAAGCGTTCCTGTTGTAGTTTCACTAAGAACTATGACAAGATTATGATAGGACCTTCGCCTTGAATGACTAGAAGTATTGTCTTCTGGCAGCTGTATGCAGTCAACATTATTTTTAGAAAACACAAGCTGTCACTAAAAACAACATGCCAGTAACGGAATAAGTCTTCTAAACTGGAGACAGCTCTTTTTTGTATAAAGCAGCTGATTCTCTCTACTGGATACTAGACATCAAGATACTCATTTCATAGCATCAACACCATCATCTGCAGCATGAAAATAGCATTCTGACACCACACTATTAGTTTCCCCCACCTTTTATTTTTTTTTAAAGAAGCCGTTCAGGCTGCACGGTGGATACAGACTATGGGGTTCAAAAGTCATTGTGACAGAATCTAATCAGTGGCATGCCTGTGAAGTTAAGCAAAGCCACCCCTGGTTTATCTGTTGGATACAAGGCCAGATGGTGTTAGTAGTGGTGACGAAAGGCCAGCAGGAGGCACTAAATCCATTGGCCCCCGGTCAAAAAAAGTGCCCAGGAAAGAGGGCTTTAAATAGGCTCGCTGCTGTTTTTTGTTCGCCTTGTTCCTTTTGGTGGTCATTTAACATCCCATCATGACCCTCTCAAGTGAGGACAGGCTAGATGATCCCATCATCCTGGCAAAATTCCCATCTTTGTAACTGGTCTGACATAATTAAACTAGTCAGTCTTCTTGTCATTTGTAATTAGCTTGCAGGAGTACACGCCCATTCAGTGGGTTGGCTTAATAAGTGTGTGGAGTTTCTGCTACAACCTGGCAGCCATACAGCATGGTGGGTGAGGTACACTCTAACTCTTCTATCAACTTTTTTTTAACATAATAGTCCACTTGTGCTTGCATGCTACATACCTGAACTCTACTCTTTCATTATTAAACAACACACTTTATCAAAAGTAGTGACTGTGTTTGCGGTGTTTTCATGAAAAAAATGTTGTTTACAGTGATAAATCAGGAGGTTTACATTATTTTTAAAATACAGGTCAAGCTCCCTAAAAGAGCAAGCCTTTATCTAAAGAGATGATGGTTCAAAGCAAATATAATAAGAGTTCATGCGATGTGTGATATAATTCTGACATGGTTTTGGCGAATGAGCACAGAGAGGCGAATATTACATAATGCCACATTTATGCACTGTTGTGGGGAATAAAGCGGCTGTCAGACTGACAGAGAGCATTAGAGCACAGCTTAGGCTATTATGAATCATTTCAAAGGTTTATATGCCAACACACTAACCTAACAAAACTTACTATGACCTAACAGGCTGTTCTTGTTTTAGAGATTTTGCTTAGATATGGTGTTGAGTTTCGGTCTCTATTATACAGACAATTAAGAGGATAGGTCAACTCAGCCCAGGGAGTCTTTGCATCTTGGCCTATATACAGCAGCAAAACTATAACTTAATTAGAGACAAACCCTAGACATTAATGCTCTCTTTACTGTGTTATTGTGGGGTTTTTCCCATATGATGATGATGATTATGAAATGCTTTGTCAGAGGCAGGCGGTACCCACGCAACAGTATTAATTATACCTGGTAAGTATTACATAACAGGTGTTCTAGCCCTTTATTCCAATTAAATACATGAGAATTCTCACTTGTTTAACTGAGAAACACTGAATTTAGTTTGAAAAAATATCAAAAGTAAATCCTGCAACAAAAAACAAAAATAAAAAACCCCTCTGAGCATCGTATTTACTTAAACAAGTGAAGGAAAGAATCGTCAGTTTTTTCAATCCAACCACCTAAGCGAAGAAATGCTACTTATCTTAAGCCACTTTTATTTATTTAAATTTATGGCTGGATATTTCGTTGAGAGACAGAGTAAATCAAATCAGAGCATGATGTGAGTGAGGAAATTTCTCTCTAGAGGGTTTTTTAACACATCTGCAAGAAATTATATCAAATACATGGCTTGGAGTTTCTGGGTGACAAACTAGTCCAATTTTAAGATGCAGTGGTTTGCATCTGCCCAATTTAAATTTGAAAAGTAAAAACTTTGGGTAGTTATGTCCCACATTTAGTGAGCACACATTATCTCTGCTGCAAGTAGTCATATCAGCTATCCGCAATAAAACGCTGATGTTACACATTCTCTGTTTTTATCTGAGCCAGTTGGGAAAACAAACTCAATATAACACAGACTAGCAGATCATAAATGGTCATATGCTCTAGTAAAATCATCCTTTGATAATGTCTACAATTTCAGGGGTCCGACTCTCTGTGAAAAGTCTAATTAAATATGAGATCAATAATCCAAGCGGACTGAACTTCAGTTTAGAATAAGGAGCTTCCATATTTGTAGAAAGAAGATATTAGAAAATATCCAGATCCAAGTCAGGAGTTTTTTGTTACTTCAAGACAGTGGTTAAATTACTTCTCTTTAACAGCCACAGGCTGTGAACATCAGTTAGACTAATACTCCAACCTCTGTCATCTACAGATTTCAACTGGATGCTTGATAATTTAGTTATTTAGAAACTTTTAAGTTGAATCCTTCTGGATAACACATGGAAATAGCTATGCAGTGAGCCTGAGAGGTTGAATGTATCATTAATCAAGCACAATGCAACCTTATCCTTTCTCTTTTCATCAGTAATGTCAAAAAAAGATTTTGAATTCCATCTACCATTTTTAATACATTCAAGGCCAAGCTTACATGCAACATAGATGTATAACTGATCAAGCGCTTGTCAAGTGGTAGTGTTTGTCTGACCCTGCAGAAATCAGAAACACTGTCTTATCCAACTGCACATTCAAACTGAGGTGAATCAAGTAATGACTGTTTAAATAAAAAAAGAGTCCCTAAATAAAGTCAAGAACGAAAATTAAATTAGTTAAGTAAATACTCAAATCCTACAGGATGTGTAAACACAGTCATGTAAGTCATTTACCAATAAATGACCTGATGAAGGAAGCAGGCGCACCTAGCGTCTGTTTTATGCTGAGACTACAGCATGTTTGCCTCTTGTGTTTGTATCAGACCAGGCCCTAGCTCAGACAGCCCACCTCTCCTCACACCCTGCCTCACATGATGAGGTATGGACACTTCACACTGATGTGGTCCATGTATATTAAAGTACACCCTGGGGCCATGCGTACTAAAGCAGGGTCAGATCACATTCAGCAGGCCCTGAATGCCATAAGCACATTGGTGTAATCCCTGCCGACTACTGAAACGGGTAACTGGATCACTTCTTTTAAAAGCACCTTAATGGATTGGCCTGGCCGTTGATTTTCTTTTTTAATACGGAACATATCGATGTCCACCAATCAAACGCTGCAGCACCATGTCACTAAGTCTGTCTGTCTAAATTCTACATCTGGAAGCTGTGAATATGACTGTTACAAAACTGGGTTGACAGGCTGCCCTTGACTAGGCCTCACGCTTGCTCCGTCTTTCTGCACTGTAAGAAAGTGGCAGTCCATCATAGACAAGGGTGGGATTTAGGACAGGATTTACTGAAATTAATATTTAAAAAAAAAAAGCAAAAAATAAAAGCTATAAGTCCTTAAAGACAAATCCCTTTAGATACAACTCAAGTCGGAATAGTAAGATGGGGCATGTAACAGCATAAGCAGCTGATTTTAATATCTAACGCAAATGAAACACCAGCTGCCTCGAGCCAGTTCTCTCACCCTCCCAATATGTCATGACACTGACTCATTTTCAGTGTCAAGTCTCAACTTTGAGTCCTGCACGGCTTCAAGCACACACACATACATATGAAGTTAGCCCAGAAGCACTACAAGAGACAGACCTTACTAAGTCCCAGAGACAGCAAAACTCACAAGATGACCTACCCCTTTCGTGTGATCTGTGGCAACGTCAAGGGTTCCTTTGGCCTGCTAGTTATCCAGAGCAGGGCGAGATAGAAAAGTCTTTACTGCGGCTGGAGTCTTACCTACCACCCAAAACCCTCTCACCGCTGCCACAGCAACAGCGAGCGGATTACTGGACTGTACCATTCTGTTGTTAGAGGGGATTAGAGTTCACACAACATGGCCCCTTTCTGGGTGTGCGTGTGCCACTGGCAGTGCGTGTTTGCGTCCCACAAATGAGAGATTACCACAATCGGCATTCTCATTTGAGCTCCACAGGCAGAGAATTTACTTCACTCCACAGGCAGTGAAAAATTTTACAAAAAATAAAGAAACATTATTAGATGTATGCATTTAAATGACATGGATAGGATGCAACTGTACCTCTAAAATTGACCAGAGCAATGACATTTTTCTCTGTTACAGATGTTAAGCGATAAAGAATGAATTTTACCATTACAATAATCCACATGCTGCATTAAGAAACCTTTTCCTATATTTAGGTGATATGTGTATTTTTATACTTTCCAGCCAGTGACTAATATCCAGAGCATCCCTCCTCTGGAGTAGAGCTGTTTCTAAGAACTGAAAACAGCATTAAATGCACAGAAGATCAGAGTGTAGGACTTTTGTGTCTTTGATCAGGCCCAAGTTCAAGAGAGGGAATCATCTCATTATGGCCTGTGACAGATTAGTATAGAGTCCAACAACAAGCCATTATATAACACTGGAAAACATCCATGACAACATAAACAAACCCTGAGTTTCGGGACTCACAGCGTTATGTTTTACATTCCTATAATTCCAACTACACTCTGAGACCATAAATGTTTCTAGATTTAACTACATGATGGGGCCTGTTTGTAATAGCTAATTTTATCTCACTTTTAATGTGCATAAACAGAGTTCACTTGCCTTTTTAAAGCTGATTAAGACCAACAGGGGTCAGTGCAGAGTCTGAATGGTTTCTGGTGTGATGAAAATGACTTTACCTTCTTTCGCCCTTCCTCCTTCACATTTTCCCCACTCTTCTCTGCAGCATCGTGGTCAGGAATATGGTCATGCTGCTTTCTGGATGATGTGACCGACACTTGCCTTTGCAGCCGCAGCACCTCCTTCTGAGACTCCCTAAAAAGCTTCTCAAATTCCCCTCTACCAGATGGAATAGGGGAGCCCTGCATACACACACACACACACACACACACACATATATATATATATATACACACACACACACACATATACATATATATATATATATATATATATATATATATATATATATGTATATGTATATGTATATATATATATATATATATATATATATATATATATATATATATATATATATATATATATATATATATATATATATATATATATGTGTGTGTGTGTGTACATCCATTAAACACAGCCACAAGACAACAGTTTCAGTTTAGCACATTATTGTTTGTGTTGTTTTCAAACTGCATCCTGCAGGTACTAAATATTAAATTAAAGAATAAAAGAATATGGATGTTCCACTACAGTTTCCGATAAACACAAGAGTCAGCACATTTTTATTATGTCAATGTACAGCTAACCCTGCAACATCCAGTATTATGAAACCCAACAGATGTTCACACTCAAGAGAATAAGCTTTTAAGTCACTGGTAATTAAGAACAGCCTATTCCTGCAATGTCATCTATCTAGACATCAGCAGTGACGCAGCCTTTGCAACAGGGGCTTAAGAGGAGGTTAGGATGAGCAGTACCCATGCTGTCCAGCAGAGAGCAGGCTTGTGGCAGTGGTGACAATGAGGTTGGTAGATGGAATACTGCTTAAAACTTTAAATTAGCTTTCAGCTGAGAAATTGAGGCCAAATTAGTGCCCACATTTCAATCTAGGCTGGATGAATTTACTCAGCAGGAGATGAGTTATAAATACCTTAGTGATACCCAGCCGAGCCTCCAGCTCTCTGCATTCCTGCTGCAGGGCAGCAATTTCCTTGTCTTTAGAGAGCAGTACATCGGCATGCTGGGCCAGGTCCCGAGCTCGCTGACGGGCAAATGCCCTCTTGTACTGTTCAACTGACCCAGGTCTCATCAAAGATGGGGAATTGACCTGCAAAGAAAATACATATTCATCAGCAGAAACATTGGAATACAGTCCTGAAGACACATGAGATATGAGTGGAAACTAAGGGGATCAACAGTTGTAAAAAGAACTGAATTCAGCAGAATACTTTTAAACTTTCCAAGTCTCATTCTGGTCTGCAGGAATGCTCTTGTGGAATATTAGTACTGGCACTGGTAGCTCACTGATTAATCAATAGGCAAAGACCAGCAAAGGACAGCACCAAGCCAATCAGTTCCAGTGCAGTCTTTGTTGGTGTAGTTTTACCACAACTGATTTATATCTTTCGGCATGGCTCTGCTCTGGAACTCTCCCACCCTTTGATGCACACACATAGAAAGTCAGGGAGCATGTCCTATATGTGATCTGCCATGTGGATGCATAAGAGAGTATCAGCTGACTTATCCAGTGATTTGAACTGGCACTGAGATGAGCTGATCTATCATGATTATGTCTGGCGTTGATGTCATGGGCTGTCTGACTATTCTAACTCTAACTCTGGATAATGGTGTGGTATGTAATTTAATAGATTCATCAACTAGAATGGCAGCTTCACTGATAATCTGTAATTCATACCAAGATCCTTGATTGTATTGTATTGTATCTTTAGTTTGAACATGTTAAAAAAGATTTTTTTAATAATCCCAGTAACACATCAAAGATATACAAATTTACAGATATATATACTTAAATAAACATACTTGTGCACCCACACACACACTTATATATACATCCCTATTGTGAAAGTAGTGGGTGAGAGCACCCAATCAAAGCCCGACCTCCTCCCTGTACTTTGCAAAAACCATATTTTTGAACCGTTTTTTAAACTGAGTCATGCTGGGACTTTGCTTCAGTTCTTTACTTAGTCTATTCCACAGCTTCACTCCACACACAGAGATGCAAAAACTTGCTAGTGTTGTACGGATGCAGGGATGTTTTAAATTTAATTCCCCCCCTCAAATTGTATCCCCCGTTCCCTTTTAGAAAACAATTTTAGAATATTGTCAGGAAGTAGGTTGTTTATAGCGTTATATATAATTTGCGCAGTGAGAAAATGAACCAGATCTGTGAATTTTAGTATTTTTAATTGTAAAAATAGTGGATTTGTATAATCTCTGTAACCAGTTTTATGGATTATCCATATGTTGCTTATCAAACATAGTGCTTTTTAATCATAAGTGAAATTTTCTAACTATAAAACAGTACTGAATAAACAGTGTAGGTGCCAATGATGACTATGTATAAGATGGTTTCAGTGTCTAATGTCTGTTATGTTAAAAAATCACTAAACAGAGAACAGGCATCTAAAGCTACTGCTGTATATCATAAGGAAGCAAAGGGCATACAGATATACATTTTTCTGATGCTGTATATTTCCCCTATTTCCTACCTGTGGGACTATTAAAGGTTTTCTTTTCTTATCTTATCTTATCTTATCTTATCTTAAAGGCCGGTCCATGAAAATATTGTCGGACATAAACCAGTCCATGGTGCAAAAAAGGTTGGGGACCACTGGTATAGATGATATCTAACTAACAACCAGTACTTGTCCATCTGACAGTGCAGCTACTATCTGATGACAGCTCACTAAAAAGGCTTTTCATTAGACCAACTCATACAGTCCACAACAGGCACTGATCACCTATTACAATAGGAATATAATATAATATAATAGGATTACTTAGCAGAAGAAGTGCTGTCTCTTATCCTGCAAACACTGCATCGTGAAGAAAAAGAGGAAGTCCATTGGACAGTGCAGTTCTCAGATTTACAGTATTCATGAGCTGTCTCATTAGCAATAACAATGCATGGCCAGAAGGATTTAGTATTTGACAACTGTGTTTAGTTTCTGCAGTCTTTTGCTAGATCTCTTTAATAAAAGTGTATATTACATCTTATGGAACTTCTTTGTTTGAAAACGTTTTCTTTTGTATCTCATTTCTATGCATTACAATATTTGGTGTACAAGGCTGCTTTTATTCATGTAAGAAAAGAAGATCACACACTGCACAACTCAAATTTTTACATATTTAATAAATAGTGTGTGAGGTGTTAATTCATTTTGTCATGTTTTCTTGTGTTGAGAATTTTTTTTTTGTACCCTTTTATTCACATGCTCTGTGACTCTGTTTCTATCTTGTTATCAGGCATTATGACAATGTGATTTGGACTGATAAGGAGTCACTTGCTGCATGTGTGTGGTAGTACAGCAGGTACAGCAGGTCTACTAATCAGAAGTATGGTGGTTTGATCTCTGGCTGCTCCAATCTGCATGCCTTGGGCAAAATACTAAATCTCAATTTACTCGTGTGAGTGTGTGAATGTTAGATAGAAAACACTTAAGCACTTAAGAAAAAGTGCTTGTATGAATTGGTGAATGAGGCATGTCGTATGTGTTCTCAGGTAGAGTAGAAATGCACTATATAAAAACCGTGTACATGTACCATTGGTTCAGAGTCACTGCAGCCACACTGTTGGGCGACTCAGTTCGCTGTGGGAATGTTTGAGCTATTTTATATGTGCTGCATACCACTTTGAGGTTGGCCTCCTGCAGTTTCCGAGCCCTCTCTTCCAACCTCTTTGCAAGAACAGCCAGCTCTGTGTTCTTTCTCCTCAGCCGCCTGACCTTCTCCTCAGTCTCTGGGGCACTGCTCTTCCGCTAAACAAAAAAGGGATGCAGCAAATGCTAACACAGCAGCGGCAAAAAAATAAATCACGCAGTTATTCAGAAAGGCTTAATAATGATTCAAATCTGCAAGTTGGAACTCAAACACCTGCATAAAATGACTGAAGAAAAGAAGCAAAGGGAGTTAGATCTTTTTGTTCACCGTCTGTGCACCTGGCCTACTTTCTTACAAAACCTTCACTCAAGTCTACACGCCCTCTGTTATATTTTTAGTCTTACCAGCAGACCATTCTCCTCCCTTAGTGTGGCACAAGTCTTCTCCAGCTCATCCAGGGCTCGCAGAAGTTCAGAATTCTGACGCACCAGGAACCCATAGTCAGTACCATTCTGGAAAAAACAAAATGACACCAAAAACAGATGCAGAGTTTACCATCTACTGCACAGCTGTTTGTTTTGTCTCCTTCAGTTAAAATGTGAAAATAAGGGATTGGTTTTCATTCTGGCTTAATCCATGTTTTATATCTAACATGCAGAAAACCTCCTCTGCTGTCAGCCACTGTTTACACAGCACTGTCTAATGGTGACTGACAGATGACATCTCACTGAAAAGGCTTTTCATTAGACCAACTCATTCAGTCCAGAACAGGCACTGATCACCTATTATAATAGACCAACTCAGCAGAAGAAGTGCTGTCTCCTATTCTGCAACACTGCATCATGAAGAAGAAGACAAAAATCTTGAGATAGCCTACAACCTTTTCCACCCGTCACATTCTCATATAACAACTTAGCTTCTTCCTTGAAATGCCCATTAAAAAAAACAAATACACAAATTAACTGATACTTTAACTCTCTTAAGCAATTTTTGATTTTAGCTGTCCCTCCTAATGACCCAAAGCCACTTTAGTGCTAAGCTCATCTTTGTTACAGAGATTTTTGCTAACTCTGAATTTTTATGTTTTGGGCTATAAGCCGCTACTTTTTGCACAAGCTTTGAACCCTGCGGCTTTTAGTCAGGTGCGTCTTTTCTATGGATCGTCCATGATTTTTGTGATATCGTAAGAGGATTTGTTTTGGTTGTTCCGCTGTTGTACGGCACTACGTTGCCTGGCGGAAGGGCATGTGATCAGACACACAAGAGTACAAGAGTGGTATGCTGGTCACATGTCCGTCCGTAGCGCGAAAGATAAACTTGATTAGCAAGAGCAAGAGGGGTATTACAGGAGCAAAGGAAGCTTTCATTCACAAACCCTCAGTATGGCAAACAAAAGAAATGCATATGATGCAGCTTTCAAATTAAAGGCAGTCGATTTGGCACTCAGCAAGGGAAATAGAGCTGCTGCACGTACCCTTGGTATAAACGAATCAATGGTGAGACGTTGGAGACGCCAGCGTGATGAACTGGCTCTGTGCAAAAAGACGAAAAAAGCTTTCACAGGAAATAAGAGCAGATGGCCCAAACTTGAAGACTGTATTGAAGACTGGGTGAACACACAGAGAGCAAACGGGCGAGGTGTTTCAACAGTGCAGATCCAACTAAAAGCCAAAACAGTCGCCAACAGTCGAAGATAGAAAATTTCAGAGGTAGTGCCGTTGACATTTGACCTGCCCCTCACTAGGACTGTTAACAAGCAAGGCGAATCAACCATCACGGTGAGAACCACTGGCCATGAGAGAATGAATTTCACTTGTGTGCTGGGCTGCACAGCATCAGGGTTTAAACTTCTGCCAATGGTGATCTTTAAGCGGATGACTATGCCAAGAGAAGAGATCCCAAGCGGCATCTCTGTTAAGGTCAACAAGAATGGGTGGATGGTGGAAAGCGTAATGAAGGAATGGCTGCAAGAGTGCTATGGAGAAGTGTGAAAACATCCACGATCACCAAAGGATTTCGAAGGGCTGGACTGCTGCGTGATGGGGAGGAGGACACTGCCACGGCCCTTCAGAGGGTGTTCGACTCTGACACTGACAACGAGGATTTCTTTGGTTTTGAAAGTGACAACGAAGGAGAGAAGCGGAGAGTGGATGATGAAGCCATCCTGAGCCTGTTCGTTTCCGACACTGGAGAAGAGGACTTTATGGATTTTAGTGCGCAGGAAGAAGAGAAAGATGGTGGTGAATGACTGACTTTTCTTCTTGTTAAAGCCGTGTTACTGCACCTGAGCCTAAAAGGTAGGCCAAATCTCTTTTTCTGGTGTGCTGTAGGTTATTGTTATACACTACATTTGTTCCTCGTTTATAAAGCCCAGTACATGTTTCATACTTGTAATTACCGTTACTTGTGCATATACGTAAAAAGTTATGCAAATATGTACCGGTAACTTGTTTTTCAAAATATTAATACAAGGGATGTGGTCCCAAACAGCCATCTCTTTCCTGACAATTCCCTTTGTGCATATTCTCTTACATATGGTAAGTAAACATTAAAACACCTGCGGCTTTTAGTCAGGTGCGGCTAATGTATGTACAAAACAGGAGTTTCCCCTGATTTTAGCTTGTGCGGCTAATATTCAGGTGCGCTTTGTAGTCCAGGAAATACGGTACTAATTCTGCCACAACTTTTTATTTATTTGGTTATATTTTAACACAATTTATGCTGAGAAATTGTATTCTACAATCTGTCTATTTCCATAGTGTTTTCCCCCATTTTTTCTTTCTTTCTATAGAAGATGTTGGTTTCAAAATTACTTTAACAATAAATAAACCAAGTAAATGGGGTTCAGTTTTGTTTTTATTTCACAGTGTCTCAATTTTCTGAAATCAGGATGGCATGTCCCAGTCCTAATGTATATTTAATTGTTGTATTCAGGTGTTATATTTTAAGTTACCATGAGGTTTATAAAGTGTAATTAGGTGCTGCAGTAATATTGCTGTGAGCTTGTGAGGGGCAGCTGAACAAATCAGCAGTCAATGTGGCAGAAAGTCAATGTGGTGATCAAGTCTGTCATGGGTGTTTAGCAGCCACATGGTTGAAGCCTGGAAGAGAGGAAAACCTCAGATTGGTTGTTCATCTAAATGGAAGTGATACCACCCTGCCTCTGTGCCAGAGATGCTCTAAATGAGCCCTGAGGCTCAGACGTAAAGGTTGAGATTAGAGCTGCTGCCCACAAATGCAATGATTGCATCTAGAGCAGATGAACAGATAGCTATAAACCCAACAAAAGCTCCATCCTTACTGTAATGCAGCACATTTACATAATCTGAGTTTGGCTGCTCACATATAAGGAAAAAGCAGTTATAACTGAGACAGATATTAGCCATGGAAGATCCCAAGCATATGCTAAACTAGTATGAAATAGTCTGCCCACGGTTACCCAATGACAGCAGCAAAAAAAGACTGTGACATATTTCAGGTACTGTAAGAAGCATGCAGAAGTCTCCATGTGTGGAACACCTGCTTACCAATATGTCTACGTAAAACTCCTTATTATTAACCTAAAACCACCCTCTTTTGTATCACCACAGACAATAGGAAAACATCCTCATGACACAGTTCAGATTAAAAAAGTGAAACAAACACTAAACAATCATGCAGCCATCATCTCATTTATGTTGTCTTGGTAACTGCAGCAGACAGGTGATCAAATGGCTCCCTGGTGGGATTTTAATGCTACTGTACCTATTACTGAAGTCAACACTAATGGCCAGCTGTTTACTAAGACAGCAGCTGAGGCTCCTGTGCTCATAAAACAATGGAGATGCTGTCTACCTGGTTAGCGGGTTACTAACTACTATTTATTTTCAGAATCTGGTTGAAAAAAACCCCCACAAAACCAAAAAGGAATGTGTGGCATTGGGTTACTAGATAAGGCATGATTTAGCTATAAATACAAATGTGCTTCTAAATTAGTTGTGAAAAGCTTGCAGTCAAAGCACGATCTGATCAGTGCAGGGGAAAAAAGATGCATCACGGACGGTTCTTATAATCAATACAGGCATAGAGTCAGCAAGTACATTCCCCTTAAACCTGAATGTCCTCTTTGAACTAAGCTGGCATGATCCAAGACAAAATGAATTTTATTATTCACAAGTCTGACTTAAATATTTGAGACGTGAACTGCTTAAGCTGTTTCAAAACTTCACATTTAAGAGGATAACATCAAGATTTTCCAAAGCAAACTGTGGTTTTGAGAAAACAATGCATTTTTCTGCAATAACCATTCAGGGTAGTTAAATTTAGTGACTCTCTCCTTCTGACATCTGCTGCTTTTACATATAAAACAAAAAAACTCTTGCAGTATAGTCATTCATGTTTTCCCACATGTTTCTTTCTTTCAGATCAAGTTCACAGTTCATAAATAAATGCAGAAAATCCCTGCAATCCTTCATCAGAGTGTTTCCACCCAGAGGAAAATATGCTATAACCCTATAATACTCTTTAGTAAAGGTAGCACAATAGCTAACCAAAGTTTAAAGAACAGATAAAAAAAAAATTGTGAGCAACACTTCATTCTCAGACTCTGTGCTTGCTGATGACACATGAATTTTTCAGGGACACACGGACAATGCCTATTATTATATAACTGTCTCAGGCTGACTTATCTATTGAGCCATACAGTTAGACATAAAAAAGTACTCTTATGGAAAAAAAAATCCATCAATCCATCGTCAAATCTGTCTTAGAATCCAAAATATATTAATTATTTTCAAGGTATAAACTTACATATGAAAAAAACCTATGATATTTAGCAAAATTTGATAATACTTCAGCATTGCACTAACATAAAACGATGGAACACATCTTTATTAGAGCTCTGGTAGTCTAGAAAGGAGTGAGGTTAATATAGCTTTGGGAAAAGTGAAAAATAGGAATGAAGGTCCAATCTACAAACTACAGTAACTCCTTGGTTATGCAGGAAGTAGTAAACTACTACAGTCATGTGAAAAAGAGATTAAGCACACCCCACGATCCAGTAGCTTATAGAACCAACTTACACAGCAGTAAATCAAAGTATTGATTTTCAGTTTGACTTGATCAGTCTTACACATTGTTGTGGAGAAAATTTTAACCACTCTTCTTTTTACAGCATTGTTTCAGTTTATTGAGGCTTGGGGGCAACTCATTTAAGGTTTCACTAGAGCATTTCACTGTGTTTGACAGTTGGTTTGGGCTCCTATTGTTGTGCATCTCCGCTTTGGTCACACTGATAATTAATGTGTGTATTTGATTAAAAGTACGCTAAAGAAGTGTACTTACTGCTTCAAGTGTACTTAGTTTTCCACAGCATTGCACAGTCCTATGAAAATCTATGTGCACATGATAAAAATTGAGGCATTAAAATGCCTTTTCTTTGCCTGTAAAATAATAAATATATCTGTACAATCTGCTTTATAAAAATAAAAGCTGCTCATTCTTGCCTATGATGACATTGTTCAGTTTTTATTTGTCATATGCAAGTTAGCACAGGGTCAACATTGCAATGAAATGTATTTGACGAGCAAAAGTCACTCAGCAGAATGGTACAGTAGAAGAAAAATAAATAGAAAAATAGTAAAGAGTAAAATATTAATGAGACGCAGTAAAGAGAAAAGAGATTTTTCAGTTAAGTGACTAAATATATATGTATATATAAATATATGTACATACTAGTGATTAAATAAAGAAAATCTTGAATAGGAATGTGATGGGGGGGGGGAGCAGATGGGATATTGCACAGGAATGAGCAGCAGTACTGAACAGTACAAAAGTTTTTTAGTGGTACTTATTACAGTATTGCACTTTTTTTAAAATATAAATATCAATATAAATATCAGTAAAGTGGAGTGACCAGTGCAGATTAAACAGAGTACTTGTGAAACTGCAGGGTAGCTTCTGAGTGCGTCCTGTGGACTGTGTTGTGTGTGTTTAAGTGTTGTGGTTGAGGTGTCGTATGGCTTGATGGTTAAGTCTTGTAGTCCGAGCAGACAGACTCCTGTAACGTCTGCCAGATGGTAACAAGGAGAACAGCTGATGTGCTGGGTGGCTGTGGTCCTTGATGATGCTGTGTGCTTTACGGAGGCATCGCTGAAGATAAATGTCCTGAATGGCCAGTGATGTGCTCTGCTGCCTTCACTACCCTCTGTAGTGATATACGGCTGCTGGGAGAGCAGCTTCCATACCAAACTGTAATGCAGCTCGTCAGCAAGCTCTCGATCGCACACCTGTAGAAATTTGAGGTGATATTCGCGTTCATGCCAAACTTCCTCCGCCTCCTCAGGAAGTAAAGCTGCTGGCAAGCTTTCCTGATTGCAATGTCTGTGTGAAGGGTCCAGGAGAAGTCCTCGGTGATGTTGACTCCAAGGAATTTGAAGCTGCTGACCTTTTCGACCTTGACACCGTTGATGTGGATGGGCTGGTGTTCCCTGACTGGTCGTTTCCGGTAGTCCACTATCATTTCTCTAGTTTTGCTGATGTTGAGAGTCAGGTTATTTTCCAGACACCACTCGTACAGTGCCATCACCTCCTCTCTATAGGCCAGGGCTGCCCAATCCCAGTCCTCGAGAGCTACTATCCTGCAGCTTTTAGATACATCCCTACTCCAACACAGCTGAATCAAATGGTTTGATTACCTCTTCAGCATGCCATCGTGTTTGGCAAAGGCCTGATAACAAGCCATTCATTTGATTCGGGTGTGTGGGAACAAGGATGCATCTAAAAGCTGCAGGACGGTAGCTCTCGAGGACCGGGATTGGGCACCCCTGCTATAGGCCGTCTCATCGTTGTCTGTGATGAGGCCTATGATGGTTGTGTCATCCGCAAACTTGATGATGATGTTGGACTTGTGTTTAGCAACACAGTCGTGTGTGAACAGGGAATATAGGAGGGGGCTAAGCACACAACCCTGTGGCGTACCTGTGTTTAGGATGAGTGGTGAGGAGGTGTGCTTACCAACTCTCACCACCTGGGGCCTGTTTGTGAGGAAGTTTAGAATCCATCTGCAGATTGGTGTTTCCAGCCCAAGGTCGACGAGCTTCGTGGCAAGTTTTGAGGGGATGATGGTGTTAAATGCCGAGCTGTAGTCGATGAAGAGCATCCTTGCATATGTATTCCCTTTTTCCAGGTGAGTGAGGGTGGTGTGCATTGCCAGAGCGATGGCATCCTCCATGGCTCTGTTTGTCCGATAGGCAAACTGAAGAGGGTCCAGTGTGTCAGGGAGGGAGGAGCAGATGTGACCTTTGACCAGCCGCTCCAGGCACTTCATGATGACGGATGTCAGTGCAACAGGACGGTATCATTCAGACAGGAGACCACTGATTTTTTGGGAACAGGAATGATGGTGGATGCTTTGAGGGACGTGGGGACCACTGACTGCCTCAGGGAGAGGCTGAAGATGTTGGTGAACACGTCTGCCAGCTGGTCGGCACACACTCTGAGAAGCCGGCCCGGGATGCCGTCCGGTCCTGGAGCTATGTGAAGATTGACCTTTTTAAAAGTCCATCTCACAGCTTCTGTTTTCAGAGTTAAAGTTACAGCCTCACTGTCCTCCTGAGGGTAGAGGATCTGCTCTCTGTTGTCTGCATCAAAACGAGCATAGAAGTTGTTGAGCTCGTCTGCGAGAGATGCAGTGGGCTGAACAATGACTGTGTTGTCCTTCTTGTAGTCATTAATGCAGCGCATTCCATTCCACAGTCGCCTGGTGTCAAAGCTGTGGTAGCTGGACTCCATTTTGTCCCCGTATTCCTTTCTGGCCTTTTTTATAGACTTTCGGAGGTCATACCTGGCTGCTTTATATGCATCAGGATCCCTGGAGTTAAAGGCAGAGGTCCGCACTTTTAGCTTGGCACGAACATCTTTATTTACCCAGGGTTTCTGATTTGGATATATGCGGACAGTGGTTTTTGTGATGGTATCATCCATGCACTTTCCAATATATCCAATGACAGAGTCTGTGAGTTCATTGATGTTGCCATCAGCTGCATCCACAAATATCTGCCAGTCAGTTGTGTCAAAGCAGTCCTGTAGGACCTCCTCAGCCTCACTGTCCCATTTGTAGATGACCTAGCAGCAGAATGGAACAATGGTTCTGCCTTACCAAAAGCTGGGCGGGGGAGGGGTTTGTAGCACTCTTTGAATGGAGTGTAACAATGGTCCAGTGTTTGATCACCTCTTGTGGGGAAGGAGATGTGCTGATAGTATTTGGGGAGAACCTTCTTCATGTTGGCTCTGTTGAAGTCTCCCAGCAAAATAAAGGTAGCTTCTGGATTTTTGTTCTCAAGTCCAGTAATGATATAGTTCGTCCATTCGTCCATTGGGGAATAAAAGCAGCTAATTTTATAATGCTGAAGCTCTAAAATGATCTCTAAAAGAAGCTATTGTATCCCACATCACTTTCTCAGATTCCAGTTGATGAGTTTACATTGTAAAAAGTGTAACAAATATCTGTTTGTGGCCCTTAGACTGGCAGGCTATCAAACATTCTTTGTATGATAAGAAGGCACAAAGAGTGTTAGCCTCAGTTCACAGATACATTTTTGTGTCCTTGAGAGTTACTTTTCCATCACTTAGAGAAGTCGACCAGTCCCAGCGTCCCAATCTTCCTCTAAGGACAGCCATGCTAGAGTCTAATCAATCACCTAAGAGGAAGCCAGCCAGCGTGAACTCAGCCTCCAGTTGGCTCCATTCTGATTCTAACGATCTTGGAGTCTGTCCATGTCACGTAATGGTTCATTGGGAATCATGCTCAGAAATGCACCGGAAGCTTTCTGTGGGCATGATGTTTGCAAACTACAACCAATCAAACTCCTGCTTTTCTCAGTGCCACAGAAAAGGACTGCAGGTGGCGAGGTTTACCCAGACCTAGGATACGTACTGTATTAACATTCAGGCAGCAGTGTCGTTTCCACATAGGCCTGGCTCAGGAAAGCAAGGCAGATGTAACTCGGTCACAAGAGGGCATGGATCTCTACACCAATGTCTGTCAGCAGATATTGAGCCCCGGGCAGGACAGACGGAGCGGTCTCCTTGTGCTCTGTTTGAATCTTTTTGAATATATTTATTACTGCACACATATATCTTAGGGGTTCCCAGTAATAAAAAAGCATACTGTTACAGTCTACAGCCTGTAAAGTCACAAAAAGCATTAACTTTTTTTCCCCCTCAGTTGTATTTATTAGTAGTGTTTTCAGAACGTAATATCTTTCAGTAAAAAAAAAAAATTTAAATGTTCAACTACAGCAAAAAATATTTTATCTGTAATTTAATTCAATATTAAGGAAGGCTTTATGAGACTCATTCAACAAGTCCATTCTTATTAAATTGCATTAAACTGAAAGCTTATATAGCACTTTTATTGACTGCAGCTCTGTGACAACACTTTATGCTGTAAAAAAGTAATAATAATAATAATAATAATAATAATAACAATAATGATAAAAATAATAATATACAGTGGGGCAAAAAAGTATTTAGTCAGCCACCGATTGTGCAAGTTCCCCCACTTAAAATGATGACAGAGGTCAGTAATTTGCACCAGAGGTACACTTCAACTGTGAGAGACAGAATGTGAAAAAGAAAAATCCATGAATTCACATGGTAGGATTTGTAAAGAATTTATCCGTAAATCAGGGTGGAAAATAAGTATTTGGTCAATAACAAAAATACAACTCAATACTTTGTAACATAACCTTTGTTGGCAATAACAGAGGTCAAACGTTTACTATAGGTCTTTACCAGGTTTGCACACACAGTAGCTGGTATTTTGGCCCATTCCTCCATGCAGATCTTCTCAAGAGCAGTGATGTTTTGGGGCTGTCGCCGAGCAACATGGACTTTCAACTCCCGCCACAGATTTTCTATGGGGTTGAGGTCTGGAGACTGGCTAGGCCACTCCAGGACTTTCAAATGCTTCTTACGGAGCCACTCCTTTGTTGCCCGGGCGGTGTGTTTTGGATCATTGTCATGTTGGAAGACCCAGCCTCGTTTCATCTTCAAAGTTCTCATTGATGGAAGGAGGTTTTGGCTCAAAATCTCACAATACATGGCCCCATTCATTCTGTCCTTAACACGGATCAGTCGTCCTGTCCCCTTGGCAGAAAAACAGCCCCATAGCATGATGTTTCCACCCCCATGCTTCACAGTAGGTATGGTGTTCTTGGGATGCAACTCAGTATTCTTCTTCCTCCAAACACGACGAGTTGAGTTTATACCAAAAAGTTCTACTTTGGTTTCATCTGACCACATGACATTCTCCCAATCCTCTGCTGTATCATCCATGTGCTCTCTGGCAAACTTCAGATGGGCCTGGACATGCACTGGCTTCAGCAGCGGAACACGTCTGGCACTGCGGGATTTGATTCCCTGCCGTTGTAGTGTGTTACTGATGGTGACCTTTGTTACTTTGGTCCCAGCTCTCTGCAGGTCATTCACCAGGTCCCCCCGTGTGGTTCTGGGATCTTTGCTCACCGTTCTCATGATCATTTTGACCCCACGGGATGAGATCTTGCGTGGAGCCCAAGATCGAGGGAGATTATCAGTGGTCTTGTATGTCTTCCATTTTCTGATGATTGCTCCCACAGTTGATTTTTTTCACACCAAGCTGCTTGCCTATTGTAGATTCACTCTTCCCAGTCTGGTGCAGGTCTACAATACTTTTCCTGGTGTCCTTCGAAAGCTCTTTGGTCTTGGCCATGGCGGAGTTTGGAGTCTGACTGTTTGAGGCTGTGGACAGGTGTCTTTTATACAGATGATGAGTTCAAACAGGTGCCATTCATACAGGTAACGAGTGGGGGACAGAAAAGCTTCTTACAGAAGACGTTACAGGTCTGTGAGAGCCAGAGATTTTCCTTGTTTGAGGTGACCAAATACTTATTTTCCACCCTGATTTACGAATAAATTCTTTACAAATCCTACCATGTGGATTCATGGATTTTTTTTTCACATTCTGTCTCTCACAGTTGAAGTGTACCTCTGGTGCAAATTACTGACCTCTGTCATTATTTTAAGTGGGGGAACTTGCACAATCGGTGGCTGACTAAATACTTTTTTGCCCCACTGTAGAATCTGTTTTGGCTTCAGGCAATTTCTCTTGTGCCTTCTCTAACTAAATGTACCACCCACATTGGGTAATTTCAGCAACCCTCATTGTGCACCATGACTTTTTATCCCACTGCTTCTTGTTTCCAAGCTATGTCCACCTTGGTCGATCATAACAGTCAGATGATACATCATACAAACAACTCAATGAGACCATCTTCTCTGATAAAATCCCAAACATTTTGTGCTACATGCATTTGGGTTTTGAAGCTCTCTCACTGTGCAACAGTCTGGACTAACATCCACCAATAACACCACTATTCATTCAAGTTTTCCATCTTTCAACTGATATAGCACACGATCACGAAGCTTAAGATGAACTGGGGTTTTTTTTCTATTACAAAAAATATAGACTTTTAGGTCTTTAAAATGACTACTCACTCACAGAAAATAGTTTCACACAAACACTGCCATACTTTCCTGTGCAGTGAAAGTGACTGTAAGTACGCCAAAGGAAGGGCAAACTCTGCCAATCACATGACTGTTACAGTTTTGCATCCCAGCAGATATTAGCATTACTGACCTTGTAAACAGAAGACAAAAGGGACAAAGAATACGTTTTTCAATTTTTTTCATTAATCCATATACACAACCTAATCAGACTAAAATGCAAGACAGTATACGGTTCAGTTTATTGAGTCATGGTTGGAGGTCTTGGTCAAACCCCCAACCCTGTGATTAGTGCCCCAGTCTGCTTCTCGTGTCAAACAACCCTAAAGTAACAATAAAAATGAAGTTTACAAGAGAAATCCAGCAGGATCTTATAAATGATCCCCTTGAATTGCTTTTATTAGTGAGAGCAAGCCAAAACTGACAAGGTTGAGCTTTTTAAAGAGAACAAGCTAAATTGCCTTCTGATTATCTGGGTCAGTTGGTGTTTTATATGCCTCTAAGGTTCGACATGAAAATGGGTTAGGGACTTTCTGGCCTGCCTCTCGTGGGGGTTTTACTGGAAACTCTTACCTAGGGAAGCAACACAAAAAATGCATAGAGAGACTAATTTATGATAAATAATCTTTGTACTGAAATAACTATTCTGAGCGTGTGACAGGTTTTATTTAGCACTCTTGTAAAAAAATATAAATATGTGAGGTGAGTCAAATAGGGAAGTATTAAAAACAGGTCATGTATATGAGAATAAACATTTTTTATTTATTCTTGGATTTAATGAACTTGTTTTATTAGCACTACTAAAAGATAAATATGCCGTTTACATGGCACCAATTTTCACCTTCTCCCTTTTAACCCCCTTTAACCCCATATTTCATTTCATTTCTCACTCAGCCCTCTTTAATATTTCATTTCACAGTTTTTCTGCTGCGATGTTTGCTGAACATATTAAAAACTACAATATTAGGCAAATATCAGTGCAGACATACAAATTCTGGGAATGGTAAACTAATATAAAAAAGTACAAGGACAGCAGAAGAGCATGTGTAGTAGATGATACATTTTATTAGATTTTTGAGACAAAAGAGGACTTTAGAAGATAGAACAGATCATTAAATGTTCAGAGATTTATTCTTACATATTCATAAGGTTGCAACAGCCAGATTGTTCTTTTGTCTTGTATCCATGGGGAGCTTTTGTACCAGAAACACCAACATCAGCATTTTTAGCTGAGCTAAAAATCTCCTGCTATAAGCCTCTGAGGAGACTACAAGACAAAGACACAGACGGGCAATGCTTTGCCTTTCTTAACTCTTTGCTGGGCTTAGATCATGCTTGCTGTCTTAGTGCTGACTAAGTAATAAATAAAGGGAAATAAACAAAAAAAGATAATAATAATAATAATGTGTATAATAATAATAATGAGCTGCATATGTTATGTCAATTCAGGTTAACGGTGATGTTTTTTTTATTCAATGTGCTTCACAGCTACCACAACACAAAAACTGATATACTTAAAAATAGCTGCCTCCCTAGCAAAATGTAGATTCATTTTTATAAACACTCACTCTACAACCTCCATGTACATGCTGCTGACTTTCATTCATTGGCATGAAGAAGGCAGCCTGCTGAATCTGGAAATGTGCCTTAATTAATAGAAGCCTCATGTGCTTCTAGCAATACTGGAAGAGGGAAAAGCCTCCGCCCACAGACCCAACCCTCAATCACTGAGCGGTTGCACAGACAACTCATAAACACAGCTTTAATTACCAGCGCAGGCGAGAAAAAGAAAAACGGTAATGATGGCTTGGGAATGGCAGCCCTTCTCCTGATGCAGATACTAATGGACTTTATGGTATCAGTGAAGTGGTACAATTTAAAGTCAAATTAGTGATGCTCCTTATCTTGGCCTGCAGTAACACGAGTGGTTTGCTAATGAGGTTGTGTAAACTGCTAAGTTGTCAAATACCCTCAAAAGACATGAATCTGAATCCCTTATTCCTTCAATTTTAACAGTATTATTATTTAACATGGTCCTGATTATCTGCAGATAAACCTGCTAATGCACAAAAATTATACACTTTTATCTGCACATAATTTTTATATCATTGGAAAGATCATTTCAAAGCTTGTGTTTTAAGAGTCACCAATATCTAACTCACTTACAGGACAAAAAAAACAGCAACAGCAACTGCGTAAGCATACTTGCAGCCTGTAGTACTGCAAAACTTAGGAAAGGCTGTTCAGCAAAGCTGAGGCTTTTCTCTTTAAAAAAAAAATATGAGAAGAGCAACAAAGCTGTTTGTGGCCTGGGGTGTTTTATAAACAGCAGCTCTTGCTCTACACTCATATATAAGTCATGAAGAAACCCTCTTTAGTGTCCTCTCAAATCCCTTCCTGTATTCATCACGACTCACCTCCCCCAGGGTACCTGACGGTGACAGATTAGGGGGTCCTCTCTCATACAGCAAGAACAAAGAGCCAACACAGGGCACCCCATTACTCCCCCCCACAAGGCGTCCGGCAATCTACCTCTAGCTCATACAAACGTCCACTGGGTGAGGTTGTGCAAAAACAAAATCCATTGTCTGGAGATAGCTGTTAGTCCCTTTTCATTTACCATATATGGAGGATAAAAAGAAGAATACATGTCCTTAATGTCCTTCACATGATCTGAACATTCTAGCTTACATCTGGCGATCAGACTAGAAATCCTGATGCAAGCACATATTATGATGTATTCATTCATGTTAATTTACTTCTGGAATCAGTAGCGATTCCATGTTTGATCCAAGTATAGACATAAATATAGAGGCCATGATGACTGTGTTTAACCATTTGGCAGATGACGACCACAGATGACCACAGTAATTAGATTGCATACAAGCACAGCTTTCCATTCATCTCAAAATCCCCAAATAAAAATGCCACAACCCCCTCGTCCCCCAGAGGCTTAATAAGGTGTCAGACATGCAGAGAACATCATCTGGCCTTTTAAAAAGGCAAACATGAAAAGAAGGAGGGGTCACTAAATTATTTCATTTAGTACAATGTCAGGAGAAAATGGACTGATGGGAGACAGTATGTAGTTGAGATGATTTGTGTCTCCTCCCACCCCTCCACGGGATCAATGCCAAGGGCGTCAAAAGAATCCTTCATCTTGTTGGAGAAAACTGCATATGCATACAAGCCCCTTAACCCCCTGCTATGGCCCACCAGCAAGCAACTTAATTTGAGGAAATTTGAAGAGAGTTTTTTACGGAATTTATATTTAAAACCTCATAGATACGTCATTATGTGGATTTATGAAGTGTAATGGAGATAGATTAAAGTGACTAGAGATCATGCTCATATATTCATATCCACAGCTCTGCTTATACTGTACATTAAAATTATGTCCATACTGTATTGCTTCCAAAACACAAACTCTGTGGTTTGTGTTGGACATCATGGTATTGAGTTTAGAAAATCAATATCAAAGAGACAACACAATGGCCACATGTGTATTCTTCCAAAATGCATACGCAACTGCGGTTAAACTGCCTATCTATCTGCAACCAAAGTGAGCAAATGACAACTATGGGCACACCATTCAGCCACTTTCATTCTACAGATTGTCCTGACCTCAACAAGCTGCAGTGCATTCAGCCAGAAATGGAAGTGTTTAAAATTAATTGAAAAATTCTTCCAACCAGGCCCACAAGGACCCTGTCGCTACTCTTGGAGTTGCCAAAAATCAACCCTCCTACTCTGTCATTGTCACAGCAGTTTCCCCCAGGCAGCATCTCATGACTTGGAGCCCACTGATGAATGAGTGAAAAATTCCCCAGGATTCCCAGAGACAGAGACAGGTCAGGTACAAACACAGTAAAGCATAGTTAGCTGTTGTTGAATATTTGCTTTCTCACTCTCTCGGTCACGTTAAAGAATGATTGGACTGTCCTTGACCTCAAGTGTTAACACAACATTGCTCTGCAGTACATTAGATCAGGCAAGATCAGCTTTAAAAGCAACCATTAAAAAAGAAAGATGGCAACACAATTTAGAAGCCAGGAAGCAGATAAACTGGGGTGGCTGTAACTCAGGTGGCAGAGCAGGTCAGCCACTAATCAGAAGGTCAGTGGTTCGATCCCAAGCTGCCTCCTGGCTGCATGCCAAATATCCTTGGGCAAGATACTAACCCCATGTTTGCCTACTGGTGGTGGTCAGAGGGCCCGGTGGCGCCAGTGTCCGGCAGCCTCGCCTCTGTCAGTGCGCCCCAAGGCAGCTGTGGCTACAATATAGCTTGCCATCGCCAGTGTGTGAATGGGTGAATGACTGAATGTAGTGTGAAGCGCTTTGGGGTCCTTAGGGACTAGAAAAGCGCTATACAAATGCAGGCCATTTACCATTTGCAGGCCATACTGAACAGTTTTAGAGTACAGGGCAAACTAGAGGCGGAGGCAAGTTTCGTGATGACAGAATTTTTCATATAATGTAGACTGGCTAGGAACAGACAAGGAAAGGTCAAGTCAGACAGGCTGGGGACCATGTCGCAATGTCCAAACACCACTTTAGTGCTCCACAACAAACATTAACAAGTCCTCGTACAAAAAATGCCCATCTGGTAGATTTTCCTGTAATGAAAGGCTGAGGTGACCTTTTTCTGATGACCACAGGATCAACAAAATGAGACTCCCTTTCATCCTGCAGGCTAAAAGCATTTCCCATTGTGAAGTAGAAAATAGGTAATCATGGGTTTAATCTTGCTAGCACGACCCAATGATGTAGAAATGTCACAGGCAGCAAAGAATGCTTGAAAAATGCCAAATACACAAGAGTGTGAATAGAGGCTGGCAGATGTAGGAGGAGGGATGACGAGATGCCCTATGTGTGATATAAGCTAAAGACTTAAAGAGGCAACCAGTGAAGAACTCTCTATAAATGAGCTAATGATTCAATCTTATCTGCAGGGGGGGGGGGGGGGGGGGAATGAGGGCATGAAAAAAAAGGTCAGGGAGCAAATGGGTTGAGCAAAGAAAGAAAAATGAATATAAACTTTAATGCTCCTGTCAAGTGTGAGATATGTAAATGATGTTCTTAGCTAATGGAGGATGTACACTAAAGACTGGCTGCAGTGCTGCAGAGAATTTCCAGCACTGCATAAATTATGGTGTTTTCAGTTTTTAGAAGCTTTCTTTATATATTTCAGGCTTTGCCAGAGCAACTGAGTAAACCTGAGAAAACGTGTGAGGACACAACCCTACCCTACATATATAGTGTTGAACAGATACCCAGTCTACTGGGTCCACAATGTTAGTAAAAGCAGCGCAACGTTTGATCTCAGTTTCAGCCAGACAGCAGAGAGGGGGGCATTCATGTGCAGGCTGGTATATGGACTCTAGGGATTACCCCCCTATAAATTATTCGCAAGAAATAACATGGCTGGCCAATATAAAACACACACATTTCCACACATGGAGGAAATAAATCTTAAATTCGTGTTACATTTTTCTGGATTGCTTGATACAATTGTCGGAAAATCAACTGCTGTGACCGTGAAACTCCATGATTATTCCATAATCAATTTGCTGACTGAAAGAAAATCAATCAGCAGTCCTTCTGCTTCTTCTTCCTCCTCCTAGCGTTATTCCCACACTGCGGGGTCTGCTTTTCTGCAAAGCCGCCTCCATTCGGCCGATCTTCTTCACGTCGTCTTTGATTCGGTCCATCCATCGCCTTTTTGGTCTGCCCCTTGGTCGCTGGTCTTGGGGGCTGAGTCGCAGTGCATTCTTGCCACTGAGTTTTCGTCACTTCTGACCACGTGCCCATACCATCGCAGTCGCGCTCGTTGCATCTTCTCCGTGATCGGCGCAATGCCCAGCCGCTTTTGGATGTTGATGTTCATGACGTGGTCCCATCGTGTCAGGCCCAGGCACCATCGCAGCATCCGCATTTCCACTGTGTGAAGGTCCTGTTCGTGCTTTGAGGTGGCCAGCCAACACTCTGATCCGTAAAGGGCCACAGGGCGCACTACGCTCTTTTAGATCTTCGACTTAAGGATGTCAGGCATTCATCGGTCGCACAGGACACCAGTGACTTGGCGCAACTTCATCCAGGGCGCATTGGGTCGTACGTCTGGCAGGATGTCGTCGTCATTGTTGATCATTGATCTGAGGTGCTTGAAGTGAGATAGATACCTTCGCCAGGTATTCTCCATTGATGCTGATGGTGCAGTCGGTTTGGGGGCCGGCTTCTAAGTACTCAGTCTTCTTGGTGTTCAACCTCAGCTCAAAATTCAGCTCTCGAATAATTTCAGATTCCCTTCTCACCATTCAGTTTCAGTTCTACAATTCAATTTCAAGTCCCAAAATTCCGTTTTTTGGAACTTACATCCGGTTCCGGTTCAAGCGCAGATTAATAGAACTACGTTTTACTAGCGGACCGAAAGTGTTACTGACGGGAATCTACAGCATCTTGAGCTGAATTAAGACTTCAGAAGTCATTCGTCATTCGTCATGTCGAATAGCGGATAAACTCTCAGGTTGGTAATAAATGTATTACATGTATAAGAACAAGCGTCATGTTAACAAATGATAGCCGTAAGGTAACTTTTATGCTTATTGTAGCTGCTAGCTAAAAACGCTAATTTAGCGTAGTTCGCCCTGAATTCAGCTTTGACAAACAAATATGATCGACTGTTTCTAGTAGAATTCCAAAGTTGTCATCTTGTACCCTCTCAGAGTACCCCCTCTGTATGCTTGCAGAGACCCCTACAGTAGGGAAACATGCAAAACGGTGTCCAAACCTTTGTATTTTAGCATTACTGGGTCACCTCTGTTTGAAGTGATATAATATGATATACAACTATCACTGTGTTTAACTACCATAATAATTCTTAGGGTACTGAGTGCATGCTTAATTAGATTTTTTTTTTTTAAACATACTGCTCCATTAATATGTTTGACAGGCTGAAGTTGTCGGGGTCACCTCCTAAATCGACCATCTTTTACAGGTGTTTTGTGCCAGAAATGGCGTGTCCACTGAAGACTGAAGATACTGAATCTTTCATACGCCCCTTTCCATTCCGTTTCTTGAATGCACGCAATGTCGATGCGGCGGTTATTGAGAGTGTCGGCTAGTTCGCAGCTTCCTCCGGTTAATGTACCAACGTTCAGGGCACGGAGGCATAGTAATTGGGCTAGCTCCTTTGGCCTGACCCATCCACTGGCAGGTAGCACTCGTCCTCTTCTCACGTTGTTTGGGCGAGGACGACGCGCGTTGCCCTAGTATTCGTTTTCAAATTTTGAGTTGGCATTGCATTCGGTGTGACCGAAGAATACGCTGACTGGCGCATCGCTCCCCCTGACATCAATGACCCTCACCGCTGGCCAACTTCCCAATGGGTCATTGTTCCCAGCTGGCACCGTGAGGAGGTGGTGATGGGGTTTTGCCAGACCAATAAGCAGTCATTCTGCAAATCCATTAATTGTTTTGCAACAAAGAAAATGACCAGTTCTATGACTGGTGTTTCTCTGATGTACGATTATGGTAAATGGTAAATGGCCTGTATATATATAGCGCTTTACTAGTCCCTAAGGACCCCAAAGCACTTTACATATCCAGTCATCCACCCATTCACACACTGGTGATGGCAAGCTACATTGTAGCCACAGCCACCCTAGGGCGCACTGACAGAGGCGAGGCTGCCGGACACTGGCGGCACCGGGCCCTCTGACCACCACCAGTAGGCAACGGGTGAAGTGTCTTGCCCAAGGACACAACGACCGAGACTGTCCAAGCCGGGGCTCGAACCGGCAACCTTCCGATTACAAGGCGAACTCCCAACTCTTGAGCCACGATCGCCCCAAACAGGGCAATCACAATCACAGGGTTAATTAGTGAATTATTTTAATCACCTTTTTGCTTAGTGTTAAACTTTGAACGCTAGGCTCATTATCTTGTGAGTTTTTTTAAGTATTAAATTAATTACAGTCAGGGAAAAAAATATTTGAACCCCAGCTGATTTTGTAAGTTTGCCCACTAAAAATGAAATGGCCAGTCTATAATTTCAATGATTTATTTGAACAGTGAGAGACAGAACAATAACAAAAGAATCCAGAAAATGCATTTCAAAAAAGTTATAAATTAATTAACATTTTCATGAAGGAAATAAGTATTTGACACCCTATTGTTATGGCTGCCGTCGTGGGCTGGGGTTCTGACATGTAAATGTGAGTGTGCAGGTGCGCCTCCAGGAGTGGTGGATCCCGAAGATGGCGTGCCCAGATTGGATGATGATCTGGAGGCGGAGTATAAAACGTCAGGGTTGAGGACGGCAATCCATCCATCTTAGGTCTTACCCCAACCAGCTGGGGCTGCGACATGCCCTTCATGGGTTCATGGGTGATAAAAAAAAACATACTTAAAAAGTAAGTGCTTATGAAAAAATGATCAGGCAGTTAGACATAAATATGCTGACCAATGAATGCGTGCAGGCTTTTGCTGCAGGTCGCTGCAGCTGACTCTCTGAATCAGTGTCCTCCGGCGTTTTGTGAATCCAGGAGGAATTGGGGTGGATCGCCTTTTCAGTTGGGCAGTTTTCTCATGTTTTGTTAGGCAGGGAGGTAAGTGATTGTCATTTGGTTATGTTTCTTTAGGGATAGGCAAGCAGTCGCTCCTCTCAGCTGTTTTCCTTTTGTTTGTTATTTCGGCGTAGGTCCACCCCGAAGTCTGAGTGACTCCTGTGAAACCCGTTTTTGTTTCGTTCCTGTAAATAAACCATTTCTTATTTTAACTTATGTGTGATGTGCTGCTTGGGATCGAACTGGGGGTGGATCATTCCTCTTGTTGCGGTCGGGTCCCCTAGACCGGCTGCAACACTATCAATCAGGAAGATTTCCAACTCCCAGGTGTATTTCACACAAGTATAAAAGACAGCTGTTCATGGAAGCAATCAATCTTTCCAGATTCCAAACTCTGCACCATGGCCAAGACCAAAGAGATTTCCAAGGATGTCAGAACAAGATTGTGGACCTACACAAGGCTGGAAAGGGTGACAAGACCATCGCCAAGCAGCTGAGTGAGAAGGTGACAACAGCTGGTGTGATTATTCATAAATGGAAGAACCATAAAATAACTGCCAATTTCTGGAGCTCCACGCAAGATCTCACTTCGTAGAGTTTCAATGATAATGAGAAAGGTGTGAACCAACCCAAAACTACTCTGGAGGAATTTGTCAATGGGACACCAAGTCACCAAGAAAACCCTTGGTACCACTAAAATCCTGCAGTGCCAGCAAGATCCCCCTGCTCAAGAAAGCAGTACAGCACAGGCCCGTTTTGAAGTTTGCCACTGAACATCTCAATAATTCAGAGGAGGACTGGGTGAAAGTGTTGTGGTCAGATGAGAACAAAATCGAGCCATTTGGCATCAACTCAACTCGCCATGTTTGAAGGAGGAGAAATGTTGCCTATGACTCCAAGACCACTGACCCACCATCAAACATGGAGGTGGAAACTATATACTTTGGGGGTGTTTTTCTGCCAAGGGGACAGGACAACTGCACCGCATCAAAGAGAGGATGGATTGGACCATGTACCATCAAATCTTGGGTGAGAACCTCCTTCCCTCAGCCAGGCCATTGAAAATGGGTCGTGGGTGGGTATTCCAGCATGCCAATGATCCAAAACACATGGCCAAGGCAACAAAGGATTGGCTCAAGAAGAATCATATCAAGGCGTTGGATAGGCGAAGTCAGTCTCCAGACCATAATCCTATACAAAATCTGTGGAGGGAGCTGAAGGTTCGAGTTGCCAAACATCAGTCACGAAACATTAAAGACTTGGAGAGGATCTGCAAAGAGGAGTGGGACAAAATCCCCCCTGAGATATGTGCAAAACTTGTGGCCAACTACAAAACACATCTGATCTTTGTGCTTGCCAGGTTTTGCCACCAAGCACTAAAGCATATTTTGCAAAGGGATCAAATACTTATTTCATTCATGAAAATGCAAATTAATTTATAACTTTTTTAAATGCTTTTTTCCTACTATTGAAATTACAGACTAATCATTTCTTTGTTGGTAGGCAAACTTACAAAATCGGCAGGGTTTTAAATAATTTTTTCCCTTAGTGTATATTAATCATGTATATTATTACAATTCATAGACTCTAGTCAGATGGAGTGAAAACATCCTCTTTAAGACTGAATTAAGGAAGTTACAGTCAAATTTAGCATAAAATCAGATCTTTTGGGCAAACCAATTCGCTTTTAAGCCCAGTTGGACCAAACAGCGTTGCAGTTGACCTGCAAGGTGGGCGTCTAGACCTCTGATTGGTGTAGCACACAAATAAATGTGACCCAAGAATACCTCATAATAGATAATAGTAATACTGAATTGGAGACTCGGCTTCGCACCCTTGATTCACCCGTAGCTAGCCAGGCCCCTGTAGCTGGTGCAGCCGAAGATAACATAGGACCCGCTAGCTGCTCCCCGGCAAACCCCAAGCAGCTGGGGAAAGAGGGCAGCTGGGTGACAGTGAGGAGGGAGCATAAACAGAGATTTAAACAGAAGCCCCAGGTACACCACCAACCTGTTCATGTGTCTAACCGTTTTCCCCCACTCGGCGACACACCCACCGGGGGTCAAACTCTGGTAATTGGTGATTCTGTTCTCAGACATGTGAAGCTAGAGACACCGGCAACCATAGTCAATTGTCTTCCAGGGGCCAGAGCAGGCGACATTGAGGGAAATTTAAAACTGCTGGCTAAGGGTAAACATAAATCCAGTAAATAATTCACATCGGCAGTAATGACACCCGGTTACGCCAATCGGAGGTCACTAAAATCAATATTGAATCGGTGTGCAACTTTGCCAAAACGATATCGGACTCTGTATTTTTCTCTGGTCCCCTCCCCAATCAGACCAGGAGTGACATGTTTAGCCACATGTTCTCCTTAAATTGCTGGCTGTCTGACTGGTGTCCAAAAAACAATGTGGGCTTCATAGATAATTGGTAAACCTTCTGGAGGAAACCTGGTCTTGTCAGGAGAGATGGCATCCATCCCACTTTGGAGGGAGCAGCTCTCATTTCTAGAAATATGGACAAATTTATTAAACCCCCCAAAATATGACTATCCAGAGTTGGGATCAGGAAGCAGAGTTGCAGTCTTACACGCCTCTCTGCAGCTTCTCTCCTCCTGCTACCCCCCCAAAAACCCATCTCCATAGAGACTGTGTCAGCTCCCAAACAGACAAAAAACAAACTAAAAGCCAGCAATAAACAATTTAAACATAAAAAAATCACAAAGAAAGAACAAGACAGTATCCACATCTGAACCAAAGAGTAAAACAATGAAATGTGGATTATTAAACATTAGGTCTCTCTCCTCCTAGTCTCTGTTAGAACATGACTTAATAATTGATCAACAAACTGATTTACTTTGCCTTACAGAAACCTGGTTGCAGCAGGATGATGTTGGTTTAAATGAATCAATGAATCAACACTCCCGAGTCATTCTAACTACCAGAAATTTCGAAGCACAGTCGGCCTGTGCAGCAATTTTTCACACCAGCCTATTAATCAACAAAAGACCAATACAGACTTTTAATTCATTTAAAAGGTTTCTCTTCAGCACTGTAGCCAGGCTGACAAAAAGTCAGAGTACTTTTGAGCCAACTATCCCTTTAACGTTAACTACTAATTACTTCATGAACTTCTTCACAAATAAAATTTTAATCATTAGAGAAAAAATTACCAATAATCATCCCAGAGATGTAATATTATCTACAGCTACTTTCAGTACCATTGATATTCATTTAGACTCTTTTTCTCCAATTGATCTTTCTGAGTTAACTTCAATAATTACTTCCTCCAAACCATCAACGTGTCTTTTCCTGCCATTAATTAATTAATGCTTCAATCTTAAATATGATCAACCTATCTCTAATAATTGGCTATGTACCACAGGCCTTCAAGCTGGCAGTAGTTAAACCTAAAAAGCCATCCCTAGACACAGCAGTCTTAGCTAATTATAGGCCAATCTCCAACCATATCAAAAATCCCTGAAAGAGTAGTTGTCAAACAGCTAACAGATCAGGTTTCAGAGCTCATCACAGCACAGAAACAGCTTTAGTGAAGGTTACAAATGATCTTCTTATGGCCTCTGACAGTGGACTCATCTCTGTGCTTGTCCTGCTAGACCTTAGTGCAGCGTTTGATACTGATGACCATAATATTCTATTAGAGCACGCTGTAGGTCAGGGGCTGGCAACCCCGGGTGGCACGCAAAGGGTTAACTGATGGCACGACCATAGCTGGACCGGCCACCGGGTATACCGGGCATTTGCCCGGTGGGCCGATGTGATTTTTCGTTTTTATGGGCTGATGGTTTTTTGTTCTTTTTTTGTAACGGTGTAAACAATGAAAGGTGGTGAATTGGCCAAATGCTGGCCGATGTGTAAAATGTAAAAATAACTCTGTTGTTTGGTGGTGGCTATGGCGGAGCTTCCACGGAGGCCAGCAGGTGGTTGAGGGAAAGGGGAGGAGGCAGGAGAGACCCGAGGCGGCCGCCAGTCCGAGTGTCAGGTGAACTGAACTTCAGGTAAGAAGTTATGACCTGCAGTCTATCTGGGTCAGATATAAACCAGCAAAGAAATACTTTTCTTTCTTATTCTCATTTAAAATGTCTAGCTTTTAATAAATAATTATCTGAATCTTACAACCAAAGTTTTTGTCTGATGTAAAATGTATAGAAATCATAGATATACCAACGAGACTGTACATCACTGTCACAACAGCATTTTTGTTTTCAGGGTTGTGAGGAGACCATACATAGCATTTGCATTTTCTGTTGTACAGTTCATTTGCTGTTATGGATAAAAAGTGTCTTTTTTTGTTTCAAAATAGCTAATAACTATTCACTGATAGCTGCCAACATCTGCGAAGAAATATAATTCTGTAAAGTTGTTCTATATAGTGTGTAGCTGTTCATATAGAGCGTTATTAAATTTATTGCTAATGCAATCATATGGCACATTGACTTCTGAGGAAATTTTAGACGGCACTCATCATCAAAAAGGTTGTCGACCCCTGCTGTAGGTATTACAGTGCAGTGGTTTGAATCATATCTATTTAATAGACTCCAATTTGTGCATGTAAATGGAGAGTCCTCTTCCCACACTAAGGTTAATTATGGTGTTCTATAGGGTTCAGTGCTAGGACCAATTCTGTTTACATTATACATGCTTCCCCTAAGCAGTATCATTAGAAGACATAGTATACATTTTCGCTGCTATGCAGATGACACCCAACTCTATCTGTCCATGAAGCCAGATAACACACACCAATTAGTTAAACTGCAGGAATGTCTTAAAGACATAAAGTCCTGGATGGCCGCTAACTTTCTGCTTCTTAATTCAGATAAAACTGAGGTTATTGTACTCGGCCCTGAAAATCTTAGAAATATGGTATCTAACCAGATTCTTACTCTGGATGGCATTACCTTGGCCTCCAGTAACACTGTGAGGAACCTTGGAGTCATTTTTGACCAAGACATTTCCTTAAATGCACATATTAAACAAATATGTAAGACTGCTTTCTCCGATTTGCGCAACATCTCTAAATTAGAAATATCCTGTCTCAGAGTGACGCTGAAAAACTAGTTTATGCATTTATTACTTCCAGGCTGGACTACTTTAAATCATTATTATCATGATGTCCTAAAACCTCCCTGAAAAGCCTTCAGTTAATCCAAAATGCTGTAGCAAGAGTACTGACAGGAACTAGAAAGAGAGAGCATATTTCTCCTGTATTGGCTTCCCTTCATTGCCTTCCTGTTAAATCCAGAATTGAATTCAAAATCCTGCTCCTCACATACAACATCTTAAATAATCAGGCCCCATCTTATCTTAATGACCTTGTAGCACCATATCACCCTATTAGAGCACTTCGCTCTCACACTGCAGGCCTACTTGTTGTTCCTAGAGTATTTAAAAGTAGAATGGGAGGGAGAGCCTTCAGTTTTCAGGTGACCCTGAATCCTCCCTTAGTTGTGCTGCAATAGACATAGGCTGCCGGGGGATTTCCATGATGCATTGAGTTTTTCCTTTCCAGTCACCATTCTCACTCACTATGTGTTAATAGACCTCTCTGCATTGAATCATACCTGTTATCAATCTCTGTCTCTCTTCCGCAGCATGTCATATCCTGTTTTCCTTCTGTCACCCCAACCGGTCGCAGCAGATGGCCGCCCCTCCCTGAGCCTGGTTCTGGCAGAGGTTTCTTCCCGTTAAAAGGGAGTTTTTCCTTCCCACTGTCGCCAAATTGCTTGCTCATAGGGGGTGATATGATTGTTGAGTTTTTCTCTGTATCTATTATTGTACGATCTACTGTACAATATAAAGCGCCTTGAGGCGACTGTTGTTGTGATTTGGCGCAATATAAATAAAATTGAATTAAACTGAATTAATAAAAATAATAAAGTGTATTTGTATTGCCCAGAAAATAAGATACATTAGTCTGATGTCTGATATTTAAATTGTATTTTTCACATAACTACTTAATTGCTTCGATTCTAACCATTACTAATAACTTGGATACAACTGTCCATCTGTCCTCTGCATGGTGTTTTTAATTGCTGCAAACAGTCTTTAGTTTGTGAAAGAAAACCTACACAAACCAGGGGCAAACATGGTAACTGCAACTCAACACCCATATTTCATTCATCTGAACAAAATACAAAAAAAATATAAACTACTTAAAACCTCAATTGACTCATTTGGATTGTTGAGGTGAACAATGACTATGACCAAAAATCTGAAAACGTGGCCTTTAAATCTCCCTCTTAACCTGACAAACCTGCATGCATGTGTCACTAAGCTAATCGAGTAGGAAGAAACAGCTTACCAGATTTTCGCTGAGTAGCAGTTATGCCACTTCATCCATAGCCGGAAAACTGACACACTGACAAGGTAACAAAAACTATATTTACTGGCTTTCAAACTACATCTGACAAAACACCCGAGTGACACATATTCTTATGATTTGGATATTTTACAAAGTGGTTAATGTCCCCTCAAGAGTGACTGAGGTGATAGAGTAGGCTTGAGCAGATTCTCAGAGCAGAAACACAACTGCATACCTCTGCACTTCTCTCAGGCCAAGAAAAATATACATAATCATTGTTTTCAGCAGCTGGAATTAGACGATGTAAAACTGAACAGAAACCACAGTTTGTTGACCTTTAATGTAATCTGAATGCAGGGTCAATTTTAAAGATACACGCGTCAGTAGAGTGATCGGATAAATGGATTTTGTATGTAGCTCCATATGGAACTTAGCAATCAGAAATATGGAATCAAAGCAGGTGTTAAAAAGTGCAGATCACAGAGCACAGAAAGTCAACAATGCTTAGACTTCAGTAAAACCATGCCTCTTTTGTGCATGGACAGGAAATGTTTACAGCAGCAACTTCTTAAAAAATGTATGTAATATGAGCTCTAACCACTTCTGTGAATTAATGAATGAATAAAATACTTTCTGATTCTTAAGCCAAGCCACTCTGTATAATTAAAATCTGATAAATTACACCAAAACATTAAAACCAACCAATTTTCTCCACAGGGCAGTTCCAGCCACTGTTTCTAACACCTGCTGTGCAAAACATACTCTGTTTCTTACATCAATATTTTACTCTTTTTTTTTTGGGGGGGGGGGGGGGGGGGGTAATACAATTTGGTACATTGTTATATAAAAGCATCCTAGCATACAACAACATACCGCAGACAGTCATCAATTATGGGCGGGACTAGGGAAACAAAGCAAAAGGCCAACTGTGGTACCTGCACAGCAAATAACAGTGTAGTTATACAGTAATGTAAGACTGGCAGATTCCTGGTGGAAAACACAGCTGCCGATCGCTACTATAAAAAGACCAAATAATCATTTCTTAGGCATCACTTTATGCTCCCTCTCAGGGTGTGTGGCCACAGATTTTCTGCCAGGATGTGTGTTTAGCTTTTGCTAAATGGTGATTGTGGGTAATAAAGTTGTGGGGGTGGGGAAGAGAGTGGGTAATATTGCACACAGATTACTACTTTGCTTAAATGATGAAATTGTGTCATAACTACAGAAACATTCAGAGCCTCAGATAAACAAGGAAGGGCCAATGTTTTGGGGAGAAAAAATGCTGTCAAAAAAGTGGAAATTTCTCTGTGAACTGTCAACGGGGCCCAGACTCATTCAGCTGTCTATGCATACTTTAATGGAGATGCTGTTTTGACATGTCTTTTTCCTGCAGCTCCGAGGGACTGCCTGCAACTTTAAACAGAACTGACCAACTTTTTAGAGCAGTTTAAACCACTCGTGTTCAGTTATTCCAAATATTTTTGATACGCTTTGTTTCATTTGTTGGTATTTTATTCCAAAGTGGTATTATCTAAGGATGTTTTGGCTGTGGTAATAGCTTCGTATACTACAACTCCTTAGAGAAGCTACTTGAATTAGTATCTACTAGCCATACTACAATCTTGTGGCTTCAGTGCTGACTTTGAATATTTAGAGGACATATAGAGGTTAAAAAAGTCACCATATAAAGAAAGATTCCTGTTTAACAATCTATTTCTAATACAGCAACTTAATAAAGAAGCTTTAATGAAAATAAGCAGTGCAACACCAGTGTAATCCCATACAAATGATTTGTACTTAAATAACGGCTCTGTGACTTTCAGTTACAGAGGATATGCAGAACTAGCCCATATTATGGTTTGCAACACAACCTGAACATTACCTTGAGTATTGAGTTGAAATCTCCTGTCAAAATGATCCTGTAATACTCTACATACATTAGCTTCTCTCTAATAGTAGGTTGACACCTATCCAGGCCCAAACATTTCCAAGCCATTAACCATCAGAAAGACACATTGGTGTTCTGCACTTACTTTATGTATCACTTCCATTTCTAAGCCACTGAGGTTTGCGTAAAGCGAGTGGTGCCTCTTTCCTAACAGTGATGTTGTAGTGACATTAGCTGTCGTTGGGGTTGCCTTGTCTGAGAGGCTGCCTTGTTGCTTATCATGTTGCTCCACCGACCCCCTCAACTCCGGCTGTTGTGCCTCAAAAGCTTTCGCCTCTTCGCGGCTCTCCATTTCTCTGTTTGCCGGCGCGGGCTCAGGCTGCTCAGGCCGAGTGCACAAGTCGTACATCACTCTCTGTCAAAGTTAAACAGAGCGGAGGAGATCAATATGACCACAAGAGGTGCTCGGCCAAGACCAAGCCATTGCTTGTGTTTCATTTGCTGAAGGAGAATTACATGGACCGCAGGTTGACTTCCACCAGTTCACGAGCAGGACTGGGCTCTTATTCAAGGCTAAGGTGAAGTGTCTGAAAACAAGCAAATGACTCTTACTGCCATGGTATCAAGCTCTTAATTTTGTAAATCTAAATGGTACTGACAAAAACAGCTCTCGTGCTGGATGTTGAGGGTTGATTAAAAGCAGTTATAACTCCTGGTTCATCTCTAAAGTACCTCCTCTCTTTACGCAGTGACGTTTTCCAAAATGAGGACAATCAGCTCCAAAGGGATATTATATATTTTTGGTCTTCGCTTGTGAAAACCAATCAATGAATGTCACAGCACAGCAGCATTCTTGAGCATACTGTTATATTTATCACAGTGTAGCATTCAGATTCAGAGTCCAGCTCACAACATTGAAATAACCCATTTCTTCTTGCCTCGCTGCTCGTCTGCACGAGGGGGAGGGTTGTCATAAATAGAAAAGGAAAGACACGCTAGTTCACTCATACCCTACGTAATGTTGAAATAGCCCGTGCAGTCCCAAATCAAGTAGAACACGACAAGAGACGTGTGATAGCGAAAAAAAGAACAGACTAACAGGTCTTCGCTTCAGCCCTCATTCTCTCAGCAAGGTTGAGATGTGGGTGGCATGCTTACTCCTCAGCTGTGAGTCTCTCCGTATTCATGCTGCCTTGTCAAGAAGCATTTCATCCAGAAGCAATAAGACTCAACAGGGTGCTTAATCCCTTCTTGGTTGCTGCGCTATAAAGGTGAAGCAGGAGGACGAAGAGAAAAATGTGTGTGTGTGTGTGTGTGTGAGATGTCGAGTGTCTATGAAAGGAGGGGGCTGGGAGGACTGCATCCATCGTCCTATCACAAAAAGGCAGGTTTTGAGAAGGGACCCAATCATTACAGGGACTAGAGCTCGTTTCCATGGAGATGACGCTGGAATGATGTTGGCTGCCTATTGATTGCTCAAGGGGCAGTAGACAGTGCAACAGAGGGAGGCTGCAGGAGGCAGGCAGACAGACAGCTATGACCAGCAGAAACTGACTGTAATGTTTTACTGTAGTTGTGCACTAGGGAAATGGACGCAATTAGAGTACGGTAGATGGATATGTGAAATACATCGTATAGTCATTTACTTGACTGGATATGAGAAAAAAAAGTATGTTTTAGACAGTGAGGGCGAAAAGTTCATCTTAAGAGTAAAGTTTCTTTATGTGAAACTGTAAAGAAATCAGAATCAGAATACTTTATTAATCCCATAATTAAGGAAATTATGCAGTATTAAAATAGGCCTCTATGAATAATTTTTACTTTCCCGACACAGGAAGTTGTAGCCAATCAGTGTCTGACAAGCCTCACCTCTGTAAACTGGAATAAATTTACTGGAAATCCCAGCTGTGCTGTGGATGCCTTTTTGCTGCATTTTGATAGTTTATCTAACAAATAATCTATCTTACTGTGTAAGAAACCACCAAAGGAATTTGCATTTTGGTGAGTGATATTTTTAAAATAAGCATTTTTTTTCTAGTTGTGAAAATGCAACTTTCGTATAAAGCATTACTTCAAACATTAGAGAGGCTATAGTTAGGAGCAACAAAGACTAACTGGAAATTTTGGCTTTTTAAAAAAATTTTCTACCTGGTATTTTGATGGTGTGTTGCCAGTGCAATCAAAAGTAAAATCACATACAGTTCACCCTGAAAATTAAAGTTCACATTTCCTTTACCGTGCAGATTTTGATACATTAAATGGTTAAAAATTGAGAGCCACAGACTTTTGGCTCACACACACAAGGTTCCTTTTTTTGTCCTAACATCGGTTTCCCCAGCTTCAACCTATTCCATTATTACTTAGTTTGCTCACAAGATCTTAAATCTTAAGTAGCCTAAAGACAAACCAACCAACACATGAGTGCCTCTGAACACCATCTATATTCTGCTTCAACTCCTTTGAAATTTTAAATTTGCTCCTTTGTTAGTAGCAGTGTTCTTGACAGCAAAACAACTAAATAATATGTGAGAGAGCTGCAGTACACATGACCACTGCTTAGGGCTGTGTGATATGATCAAAATCTCATATCCCGATATAAGACATCTATTGTGCCGATAACGATATAAATCACAAAAATGTAACATTTTCTGTAAATTCTGTGAATCTCGGGCAGCTCGACTTGCGTGAAGTGTTTCCAGCTGGGCGTCATGTACCTGGAGTCGAATGTTTTAACCGATGTATGAAACTATACATTTTTAGACATAAGTTGTAACGGCCGCCGTTTTCTTTGTGAGTATTTATTACGCAGCGTGCTGCGGGGAAAAGCCTGTTCTAACGTTTGAGTCTAAGGTTTATTTTTAAGCACCTGATGACTCTGTTTTGCTTCTCATCCATAACTACTTTGCATACTCTTTCACGTGATTCAGTTTATTTAGAAAAGTCTCAACAGGATCTTGAGCTTTATTGTGAAAGGTTTATGTGGAAAATAAACAAGCGGACATGCAGTGGTTTTACCGTCGTTGTTGCTAACGACAACGCATAAAAACAGGCGCTTGTCTGTTCATAGTGTGGTTATATTAAATATAAGAGAAAGGGAGAACTTTAAGAAAATTAATATAGCCACTACAGTAACCATCAAAACGATGAAAAAATATTGCCGCAGTTTATTTTGCGACACAACGAAACAAACGATAGCGTAAAATGAAACGATAGATGTTTTTATATCGTGATCCGATATATATCGTTATATCGAACAGCCCTACAGCCCTGCTTACAAGAAGATACAGTAACTATGAAAAATCTTACTGAGCATAAAATAATAAATCTCAAACCACATATGCCCCTGCAAAGAAAGGAGCTTCAGCCAGGCGCATCATAGATCAATGGCAGAGACATCCTTTTATGCTCATTTTGGCACAATCGGAAGAGCATCTCACAAGAAAATAAATATTATGTTACACTCACACACTTCACATTGAAATTTAAACATTATTACAGACAAGATATAGACTGATTAAAAAGCCCAAAAGAAAAAACAATGAATATGCCTTTCCACACATGCTGAAAAATATTATCAGCAGATCAGACATGACGAAAAGAAAGAGGGATGAGTCAGTGCATTCTTGTTAAGAGTATTAGTATTTGGGTCCAATACCTTAGCAGCAACGTGTAAGAAATATTAAAGAAAAATATAGAGAGATGAGCAATTGCCCACTTTTTAGATACAGTTCAAGCTTTGATTAATTATTCAAATCCATGCCTATGAAAACTTTATCCAAAATTTAAGACATGGAAGCACAGTGACCCAATTCTGCCAGTCCTACAAGAGACACATAAACACACACACCCTCCACCCTCCTCTCTGCACATATCATGCAATATTCACCTCCAATAGACGGTTCAATCTTAAGAAAGTGTGAAAATTAAGTTTCTAAGCTGTCATATCGGCCAAAATGGCTGTTTCGGACTTTAAACTATTTAACACATCTTGCATCATTTTGACATTTTAAAAAGCTGCAACATTTGCTGATATTTGCTTCTTTCCTTTCGTTTTACTTGACTGTTTCGGTGCACAACTGATATACAAAATACAGTTCCTGATAGCTTAATCTTTTAGATTTCATTCATCCATCTGTTCTTTGACTATGACTTGACTTTGCAAGTAACAGCCAATCAGAAGAAAGCTGGCTCAAAAGAAAGAGAAATGGAGCTAAAGCAAGAAGCTAAAATAATTGGCTGCAACAAGGCATATGTATAAATGGAGGTTAAAATAGGCCGAAAAAATCCAGAATGATGTTCGAGCACCTTCACATGATAGGTAGGTTAATGTATATTACTCTTGAAAGAGGTCATTTTTCAAAATTATTCAGTAATAACACAATAATAACATCCAGTTTCCACCCACAATACTATTAAGACCGTAGGGTCTTAATAGGGACCGTAGGGTCTTTACCTTACAACAGCGGTCCCCAACCCCTGGGCCACGGACCGGTACTGTGAGTCGTTTGGGACCGGGCCACGAGAGTTGAGACACAGGTGTGACATTTATGGTTTTTGGGGTTTTTATCGTTATTTTTTATCGTTTTTAACATTAACTCTGTTTCCCTGGGTCTTTTCCTGTGTGTTATTAATAAATGTTCTTTTTTCTGGTACTGGTTTTATTTTGTTGTATTTATCTTAAAGGTCGGTCCATGAAAATAGTGTTGGACAGCTTCCTTACAATATAAAGCGCCTTGAGGCGACTGCTGTTGTGATTTGGTGCTATATAAATATAAATTAATCTTTTTTTTCTCATCCCTCTGATGCATTTTGATGGAGATGTAAACAAAGTTGATTGCAGTAGTTCAGCATCTAGCTAGAGAAGAAATGTGAACATAAATGGAGTAAAGTTTATTTTAAGGAAATTTAAAGGTATTTTCAGGTAATTTCAAATGCAACTTGTCAAGCAGCTCAAAATATCATGACAGAAACACACAAACAATTTCTGCATAGCCCATCAAAAAATGTGTCTGCAACCTAAAGGCACAGCTTTCCTTTTTTTATATACTTCTCAGAGACATGGAGAAAAAAAAACATTGATATGTAAAATGGAGTAAGACATAATAAACACCGGACACCATCCCTCCTCACCATCTATCACCAAGAGCAACTCCAGAATGGAACAATCCAACCGCTCTCCAGGAAACTGATTACAGACCCCAAGCTGTGCATCATGGTGAGCCCAACTATATCAAGCTGGTATCTCTCGGCGTCAAGCACCGGTTCAGGCTCCTTCTCCACCAGAGCAGTGATGCTCCATGTAAGCAAAGCCGGTTGCAGCAGATCAGACCGATAAGGTCCCCACCCTCGACTGCCACTGATCTATATTGCACCAGGTATTGGGTCCACATGAGGCGTGGCGTGTTCTCGCAAGTCTGGCGTTTCAGCAAAAAACGGTTTGCTTAGGGCAGTGGTGGGGAACTCCAGGTATCAAGGGCTGGTGTCCTGCAGGTTTTAGATATTACCCTGGGTCAACACACCTGAATCAAATGATTAATTCATTACCAGGCCTCTGGAGGACTTGAAGACATGTTGAGGTCATTTAGCCATTTAATCAGCTGTGTTGGATCAATGACACATCTAAAACCTGCACGACACCGGCCCATGAGGCCTGGAGTTCCCCCACCCCTGGCTTAGGGAGACACTAGCAGAATACTCACAATAATGTAGCTCATAGGATCACTAGGCCACACAAATCCCAATCATCAGAATAAGGGGGAGATGAAGAGGCTTTAACCCCTACATATAAGATAAATAAGGATAATATATGGAGCTTAAAAATTAGCATATTTCTCCTTTAATATATTTTTTATTTAATTATTACAGATAATAGTTAAATGAGCACGGCATAAAGTCAGAGAAACTTTGTTATAATTAACACCTGTGGCTGTTAAGTAAACTGATCTGATGATCATGTTTGCAAACAGCTAGCATGCGCACAACATTAACGTGAAAACACTTGCCAAAACTGTACTTGAGACCATTCCGCACTTCAAGTCACAGTGTTGTATGTACTGTATGTAAAATATTTTGTACAATGACTGTGAGATCAGCATATATGCTGTTTACATGTCAGTATATGACAACAAAGTTGACTTGGAAATGACAAAGCCATCCATACTAGATTCATGTTGCTTAGCCAGGTTACAGATTTAAGTACTATTGAATTGTTTTTCCATGTGTGGTCACATGATTCTAAAGCATCATGATGCTTATGGAAGGCATGTGTGCAGCTTTTGACTCATGAGATCCAACAGGAGCAGGATCAGGCAAAGATATGCAGCACTGTCCAAGTAAAGACAGTCAGGACCACCACATAAGCATGGACTGAGGACACCAAGGACAGAATATATTTTCATATAGAAAAGTTTCTACTAACATACTGAATGCCAACCATAAAAAAGTCATAACTGCCAGGAACTAGAAGAATGTTGCATAATAACAAGATGATTAAAAAAACACAAAACAAACATGGATAGGTTAACCTGGAAATATGAAGTTGCTCACCTCCATGTTTCTTTTCATACATTTGGACGGCGAGGACTCCTCAGATCTAGAAGACTCAGTGCAGGACAACGGCTGGTCGTCCCAGCCTGCATGGGGAGTGTTGAGAGAGTGGCAAATATTTGGAGATCTGTTCTGACAGGTGTCCAAGACTGTAGGAGTGGCACAGGGGTCAGCTGCACATAAGTTCCTCTCTGAAGGCTGCTTCCACTGATCTAGTTTGATTTTGCTTTTTGGTGAGTGGGAGGTACTATGGGGTCTCTGTAGCAAGCTCCTCTGGGGGGTTAGGAGGGGGGTCGTCTGACAGTATTTACTGCTGTCTTCCTGAGATGGCTTCCTTGACAGGCTTTTGAAAACATGCCTGAGGGGTGCCGCTTTCTGTGCCCCCTGCAACAGTCTTCCATGAGCTTCTAGCAGGTGGCAAAGGAAGATGGCCTTTTCTAGCTCAAATTTCTGCCTGTGATGCAATTTATAAGCTGCCTGCTCACCATTTATCTTCATATACAGAGTTAGCAGTAAGTGCTCCAGCTTTGTATACGTCTGTCTGCTGCAAAAACAAAAAGCCTTTTTCCGTGTGGAGTCAACGCTACCGTGCCATTTACTGCTTTCAGTGTCCACCTTTTTAGCCAGAAAATACCTGTGTCTGTTATAGTTTCTGTCCTTTTGGTCTCCTCGCCTGGCTGTCAGCTCCCTCACAGCTCTTTGCTGCTCTCTCTCTGCTTCTTCTCGTAGCCATCTAATCTTCGCAGTGAGCGCTTCATGAGCCTGTCGTGTTCTCGATTTTGCCACTTCCCAGTCAGCACGCAGGCTCTCTAGGTCTTGTCCACAGCCCGACAGGTCCTGGCATGGTTTCATAGATGACAGTACCACAGAGTTATCCCTGTCTTCAGTCATGATGCCTTATTCACAGCACAACATGCATGGAAGGGTAGACAGTTCTCACTTCTAAAGAATTGGCTAAGTATCAGAACTGAGTGGCCATGCAGGTGAATGATGGGTTTGGTGGGTTAGAAATTCAGCATGCAAATAACGTAAGGTCACTGGGGGGGGGGGGAGAAATCGAAAAAAAAAAGACAGATGAAGGTTAAGGATGAAGGTAATATATGAAATATAAAATGTAGTGTTTTTAGATGATTAAGAAATTGATCGTTTCTTAGGGAGGGTTTTGTTATGAAGGGAGAAAGAAAGACTGAACATCTTTGTGCAACCAGGAAAGGACATTGTGATGGTAGCTGACTGCTTTATGTTCGGACAGAGATTTCAAATTTACCTAGAATAAATATGGCACTCAATAATTAGTTTTTATCTAACGTTGCCTGGATGAACTCAAACATCTTAACAAACACAGAACAAGGCACGAACAATGGAGTGTATGTAACAGCAGTCAAACATTAGGATGCAATAAGTGATATGATGCAAAAAAAGATCTGTCTTAGCTGCCGTTACTGAAAACCGTTTTGCCCATCACTAGCTCAACTTAGCGGTTCCCATATGGACGCGAGAGTACGGTTAGTATTACACGGAGGATGGGGACTCTGCTAATTCGAGCTAATTAACTAGCTTAATCTTGGTTTAGCATGTTACTGTCATGCCCTCAAATAGGTGACGCTAAACTCTATTACGCTATTCTGTAATGTGAATAACACTCTCTAGCATCCTGGAGTCGGAAAAAACAAAACAAGACAAAAGGAAAAAAAAGAAAAAAACACTTCTGGCTACTACGTCCTGTTAGCCTGTGTTAGCTTAAGGTTTGTTTGTTTTTTAGCCATAACTTGTCTCAAACTCACCTCTCAGCAGACTCAACTACTATAATGAACTTTTCATCAATGGGGACATCTTCTTTTGACTAAAGTATTTCTGTCAGCATTCAAATTAGCTGTGTAATAACACTAATACCGCCTACGTTTAGTTGTTAAAGGTCCACAGAGCCATGCAAGAAGGGGTTTGTTTATGTGACAGACACCAGTGTGACACTCAGCCTCTGTCCAGCGTCATCCTGCTGGCCCGGCCAGGAGCAATGCTGCTTTCACGTACTTCACGTCCTTTCTCACCATGGCAACGCTTCATGACATATGAGATTGGTAATTTTTCAAGGTTGGATAGATTTCAGTTGTTTTTATATGGCTTCAGTTTCTTATATTTCTGTATTTTATGTAAAGATTTGAGTAGTTCATGGGCTCATTTGAAGTGTTTGTTTTTATTCCCCCTCCTCCAAAATATGGAGTATTACCTACTGATATTGAAGGCAACATACCATCCTCTCAACTTGTGGGAGATGAAGGACCACTAGTGGTTACACAGTGCTAGTGTGATGTAAATCCGCCAATTTTCTATGTATTTTTAATCAAGGTTTATTATCTTAACTATTATTTTTTTATAACTATAATAATAACTATTATTAGGGCCCGAGCACCGATAGTGCGAAGGCCCTATTGTATCTGCTCCGTTTATTATTATTAGGGCCCGAGCACTAAAAGTGCGAAGGCCCTATTGTATCGGCTCCGTTTCTTCTTCTTCTTCTTCTTCTTCTTCTTCTTCTTCTTATTATTATTATTATTATTATTATTATTATTATTATTATTATTATTATTATTATTATTATTATTATTATTCAGGCAAAACAAGGGCCTTTTTGAGGGCCTAAACATGGTCAAAAACTCGTGAAATTTTGCATACATGCCAGGTCTGGTGAAAAATTTTGTATTTTAATGGTTTTACATATGAGCACTGGGAAATGGCTCTAGAGCGCCACCTATGCCTTGTTAAATGCAGCCCTACGACCACATCGTTTGAGCTATATGTATGAAATTTGGCACACATGTGTACCATGCCAAGACGAACAAAAAAGTCAGTGGGCCCATTGACGCAAACCCAACAGGAAGTCCGCCATTTGGACGTGAAGGTGACATTTTGGCTTTAATTTTGCCATTTCCATGCCTCGCACTTTTTCGAACTCCTCCTTGGGATTTGGTCGTATAAGCTTCATCTTTGGCCAGTGTCAACTACACACTTGGGCCATGTTAAATTGCGGAGCTTTTGAATTTTTGCGATACGGTGAGGCGGTGACGCCACGGCGAATTTCGATGACTCGCCATGAAAATCTTATTGCCTCTCATTCTGTCATACATTGTCCGATCTGGACCAAAGAGCACACATATGATAAGGCTCCAGCCCTGAACATATTTCAACTGCCATATTTGACATCAAGGACAGCGCCACCTAGTGGGAACAGGAAATGTCATGTTTTACACTTTGAGGTACAGTATTGTGATGGGGGACATCTGCAGCCTCAAATTTCTCCAGAAAAGCCTTAAGGAGTTGGTCTTGGGTTACAGTGAAAACTGTGAGTTTTCGCGAAAGGGTGTGACCCCAGCAGCATGGCGAATATTGATGTTTCGCCATGAAGAAACAAATTAGTATAACTCAATGAAATCCAATCTGATCAGTACCAGACTTTACAGGCATGATGTCAGACCCGCCCTGAACAGATTGATGTGCCCATTGACAGGAATATGCAGAGCGCCACCTAGTGGCAACAGGAAATGTCATGACTTATACTATACTATATATATATATATATATATATATATATATATATATATAGATAGATAGATAGATAGATAGATAGATAGATAGATAGATAGATAGGTAGATAGATAGATAGATAGATAGATAGATAGATAGATAGATAGAGAGATATATACAGTGTTGGGGAGTAACGGAATACATGTACCGCCGTTACGTATTTAGAATACAAAATATGAGTAACTGTATTCCGTTACAGTTACCGTTTAAAAAGGTGGTATTCAGAATACAGTTACTTTGTTGAAATAAATGGATTACACTGCGGTACTTTCCTGTTTCATTTTGTCGCGGGTCAGGACTGTTTGGGTTTTGTTTGACAGCTACGTTCTGTTGTTCCAGGCGGCAGCGTTACGGTTGCCATGGTTACAGGGCGACGCTCTCTCTCTCTTTCTGCGACTGTGTGTTTCCTGGGTGAGAGAGCGCCTTTTCGTTGTTGTTGTTGTGCTAAGCTAACAGGCAGAATGCTACAAGCATAGCTCTAAAGAATGTAGCATCATGGGCAGTGTAGTCCGTGCTGCAGGGAGAATGGACTGCCATACACGTTATGTGTCTGTGAGCGCGAGGAGGGAGAAAAAGGCGAGTGGAAAGGTACGAGCAGTCATCGAGGAAAAACGGGAGCTGGAAGCATGTAAATATAATAATAACCACTGCAGCCAAGAAGAGTGCCTGACGAGCCCAGTTGTAAGTAAGCTATTAAGACTCGACTGTACACCGTGTTCGTGTTTTCCTCCGAAAACAATAAGTTCCGTTGGAGCAGCCTTTCAACGCCTCTCTCTGTCTCTCGCAAGAAAAATTGACCCACACAACAAAGTAAAGCTATTTTTCGGCTATGAGCCGACAGGGACCCCGCCGTATTAGTCAGAGGTCCCTTTACTACAGTTCGGAGTCGCGGACCTTCAGTAATAGTAATAAATCACACAGCAATAGTACATTCACGTTGTTGTAAAAAGCACGATAATATATTAAGTAATCCAGAGTATTCAGAATACGTTACTCTCATTGAGTAACGTAACGGAATACGTTACAGAATACATTTTGGGGCATGTATTCTGTATTCTGTAACGGAATACATTTTAAAAGTAACCTTCCCAACACTGGATATATATATACATATATATATAGATATAGATAGATATATAGATATAGATAGATAGATATAGATATAGATATCTATATAGATATAGATATAGATATCTATATATATATATATATATATATATATATATATATAGATACCCAATTTTTTTGCACATGTCGAGGAGCGTGTCAGGCTACATTTCACTGTGTGTTATACTTGTATAACTATGCATGTGACAAATAAAGAACCTTGAACCTTGAATAAAGAGCCTTGACTTACACTTTGTTGTACTGATTTTCACATGTTCATCGTGGACACCTCAAAAGCGGTGAATATCACTGTCAGTCCCTCATGATGTTTCAGTGAGAAAATTGTGACTTTAAACTAAATGGCGCACCCCAGTGGCAACGCTGTTCACCATGACAAATGAAGTGGCTTTTGAGGGGCTTGGAAAGTTTCAAAAGTCTTGAAGTTTGGCACACACCTCCAATGTGAAGACGGCTTTGTTGTTATGATATCATTTTCCTTGAATAGGGCGAAATGGCTCCACAGCGCCCCCTACAAAATTTCAAAACATCAGCCCTTGCTCTGTGTTTTATCTATGAGTCTGAAACCTGGTAAGCTCATGGAAGATGTCAAGATGTACAAAAAAGTCTCCTGGAGCAATATCCCAAATCCAACAGGAAGTCAGCCATTTTAAAATTAATGTGTAATTTTGGCGACATTTTCCCCTCCTTTCAGGCCTCATACTTTTACGAACTCCTCCAAGGGATTTCATCAGATTGATGCGATCTCCAGTGTGTGGAATCTAACGACCTTTGTGATGTTAAATTGCGAAGCTTTTTGCATTCAGGGAAACGGGGTGGTAATGGCGGCACATGGTTTCAATCACTCGCCAAAAAGCAGTAATCTGCTGTCACTCAAAAACACAATGTTCAATCTCTCCCAAAGGTCGCAGGCGTGATGAGACTCGAGCTCGGAAATGTTTGTTATGCCATTTGTCATTAATGGTTAGAGCGCCACCTAGTGGGACGACTATAATCATGATTGAATGAGATGAATTGTTAGCTGGTGGTTAAATGCATAAATTCCATCAATGTGACATCAGGTCGGACGTGCTGGTTGTAGGTGTTGGGCGTGGCTCGATGCGCGGGGGGTGCGAGGGCCCTCATAACGCTGCTTGCAGCTTTAATTATTATTATTATTATTGGTATTATTATTATTATTATTATTATAAATGGGAGTCATTATTTTAGTTATCTTCCCATTGCAAAGCATCTATGACTCTGTGATTTACTAACATCAAGAGCAAAACACAATTATAATCAGTGTAACTATGTCCTGTGATTTTATACAACCAGAGTGTCTTCATCCATCTAACAAAATGCTATCGACAAAAGTAATTTTCAGATGCAGGACAGGTTTAAACAGAATTTTTTATTAATATTTATTTAGCTGCTTCAGACTCAGCAACTAGGTATCGAGCAAATGCCAGCGAGACTTTTAATGAAGGAGACGCATCGGTAGTGTGTGAATACGTGTGTAAACATACTGACAAACCTTCTCTTGTGTCACTGTTTTAGATTGCTGGCAAACAGGAAAGAGGAAAAGGAAGGCAGACAGAAGTCACAGCAGGCTGGGCTAAAAATAAATCTCACTAAATCAAAGTTCGAAGCCAAGCTCGCTGAGACGTGACAGGCTCACATGAAGGGAAGGACAGACTGAAAAGCTCTACACTCAATTAACTGTACCACTGCCACACCGAGAACTAAGCGGAATGACTAGTGGACAGGTGTGGAATAGCAGCACTGGATAGCTCTGCTGCAGTTATGGACAGGAAGAGAGTGGGTGGGTGGAAATCAAAGGAGAAGGTGCAGATAACGTATCGTTATTTAGTAACAGCTGAGATTAACATTTTATCTAATTACACAGTTTCACTACTACTTTTTAGAGAGAAACAAGTAATATTATGTAAAAACAGTTCATAGACCATTAGAATAAGTTTGATTACACTTTTACATGCCATGAAATATTGTCTGAAAAGAAAAGAGAAAGAAACAAAAATGCCTGAAAATAGCCTGTGATTCCTGTGATTATTATTATCCTCCCACCTTTGCAACCAAACCAGTGTCAGCATAATATAATCACCAGGAATGCACTGTTTAAAATGATCTGCTGGACCTTGATAAAATGCTTCCTGGAGTTTCATTATTTGGCAAAGGTACTGATATTGTAAATCCTCAGAGGTATGTACATACCTTTACAATGTCATGTTACCGAAATCCATCAGACACTTTCCACTGTTTGGCGTTTGTATCAGCAGAGAGCTACACTATTTATTTATTTTAAATCATCACTATTGCAAGCTCAGCAGCTGACAGGATTTCTAATGGTTTGAAGATGAACGATACAGAGACAGACAGAAAGAGAGAGCCTCAGCATGCGTTATCAGGGTGTCCTTGAGCTGCTCCCTCTTTCAAAACATCAGAGGGATCTCTGTCTGATCACGTGTGGCAGACTGTTGGGAAGAGGCAGAAACTGATACACAGACAGAGAAAACATATCTACTGCTGCCATCCAACTATAAGCTACTGCAACTCATTAAATTATCTTTTACCTCTAAGGTGATGATAATTCCAAACATATCTCTTAGTTGTGATTTGTACAGTATTACCAGATTTCTGGACATGCTGTCTGCATGCTTGTATCGTATCAGCCCTGTTTCTCCTGTACTCACCTGAAGCCTATGCCCATGTTCAGTGGCGGTCTTAGCCTGTTTGGCGCCCTGGGCGAACACCCCCTCTGGCGCCCCCCCCTCCACACACACACACATGAAGAGAGAGAGTATGCATTGTATGCAAACTGCTACTAAGCAGACATCATAATTCGTCATACAATGAGAACAGGACAAATCAACAATTAACACTGACTAATCAATATTATATTATTGTATATATTGTTTGGAGTTTAGTCTGTTACTGTTACTATTTTTACCATTTCTTCTTGGAGGAACTATAACCCACATAATTTCCTTAGGGATTAAGAAAGTATTCTGATTCTTAATGTTTTAGGATACATGACCTGCCATTATCCAATGACACATCTGCTTACCTGTGTCTTTTGCTCGTTTCTCCTTGTAGGAGCCATAATTAAATGTATTGAATTTTAATGATCACTGGGTTTTCATTTGTTTGGTTGCTATGGTGATGTGTAACAGGAGTCACGTGGGTGGTAGCGGTGACATTAAGAGGGCACTGTCAGTCTGTCATTCATTGGTTTGATTTTGACAGAGAGGAGGGCTGGGTAGCCGTAGGTTTTGTTGACCACAAGGAGTTTCCCCTTGTTGCATTAGAGCCTGTGATGTTTTATAAGTTTGAATCGCGAGCCGATCACATTGCTCTGTAAACTTTTCAAGCACTTTAATAAACAAGCAAGCAATTCCACCTCTCACATTATTGCGTAAGGTTGACAGCGCGTCAGGCAAATAGGCAGGCTCAGTCCCCGGCCTCTAGCGACTGTGGAAGTCGCTACACTCCTCCTCTTCTTTTCTCTTTTTTTTAAACTTTAAAAATGGGTTGTGTGTGAGACTTTAAATCAACAAAATATAAAATATACATTTTCAATTGTTATTGTGTGGTCGACCACTGGAGGGCTCCACTCACACCCAGTTCTCAGGAAGTGTTGTTGCTGTGTTTTGGAGGGAAAGTGTTCAGTTCTGTGGTGATGAGTAATAAACGAGCAGTGTTTATCGAGAGCTCTCGTGTCGTCTGTGTTTACCTCCACATTGGTGACCCCTGACTCGAACATGCTGCAGTCCGATGGTGGCACCGACTCCGCTCTGGATGCATCAGCAGCCACCAGCTACGTTTGCTGTGGCGCTCGAGCTGCCGGACTTTTGGCTTCACGATCCCCCGTCGTGCACATGGAGTCTCAGTTCGCCCTTCATGGCATCTCGGCTGACGACACGAAATATCACCATGTGGTGGCTTCTCTCGACCCGCTAGCCACCCGTCGTGTGTTAACTCTCCTCCGGGACCCACCCACCCGAGGGAAGTACGCTGCCCTTAAGGAGCTGCTTCTTCGGCGCTATGCCCTCTCCGACGCAGAGCGAGCCGAGAAGCTCCTCTCCCTCTCAGGCCTGGGTGGCGGTACGGCTCTCGAACTGATGGAGCACATGCTATCCTTTCTCGGACCGGACGACGGGGGATTCCTCTTCGCCCACATCTTCCTTCCGACAGCTGCCGGCGGCCGTGAGAGCCGGCCTCGCCAACTCTCCGCTTCTGGGCACCAGAGGTGTGGACTCGAGTCACATGACTTGGACTCGAGTCAGACTCGAGTCATTAATTTTATGACTTTAGACTTGACTTGAAAAAATGTTCTAAGACTTGTGACTTGACTTGGACTTTTACACCAATGACCTGGGACTTGAATTGGACTTGAACCGGTTTACTTGAAAAGACTTGATATTTTACCCCAAATATAAAATTTAACATGCATATTATATAGAGATTGAAAATGTGACGTCATTCACGGGTAGAACCGCAAAGGATTCTGGGAACTCGTGGCAAGCGGTACTAGCGCACGCAGGCTTTCAATTAAAATCAGTTATACAGCGATAAAAAGAAACACAAAAATGTCAAGAAGCTGTTGTATTATTAACTGCAATAGCCGGTCGCATGACAGCCACGGGAAGCCGACGGGTAAAGAGATCGGTTGTTATCGGATTACGTCGTTGAAGAGAAATTGTTCAAGCCATGTTTCCGAAGTAACAAAGACGCGACGGATGGCCTGGATTGCAGCCATTCAAAGACCAAATATAACGTCCCAGAACACTCCAGCTCACAGGTTAGTCTGCTCCAAGCATTTACACGAAGGTCAGTGTTTTTTAGTAGTTAATACGTCATTTTTCTTAACATAATTGGTGATATAGGTTACAAGCAAGTCTGGTGCTGAACAGAAATTGTCCGCTATGCTCCTTTATTTATTGTGCATAAATAGTGAATTGTCCTGACACAATATTGTGTTTCGCTTCTGTTATTATGGTACATTGACAAAAACATATACTTTTATTCACAGGATAAAACAGGTTTTTTGTATCACTAATTGCCCAGTACGATTACAGCATACAGTATTATTGTCACTGCTACATTTCTGTGATGCTACCAGAAATTATTTCCACTACTAATTAATTACCATTGAGCTCAAAGGTCCTATTAATAAACGGTTAAGGAATGTGTATTTATGACGACAATTTGTGAGACTGGTAAACTTATGATACGTACGATCAGAAATAGAGATGGCACGATACCACTTTTTTATGTCCGATACCGATACCGATATCATAAATTTGGATATCTGCCGATACCGATATGAATCCGATATAGTGTTTTTTAATCAACAAAACTGTTTTTTTAAATATCTTGCTGCATTTTGCAAGTCTGCAAGTTCATACTCAAGTTTAAAACAACAACTACACTAAAGCTATTCTGTTATACCTGTATACAAAAAAAATATTTCATAGTTCAGCAATACTGATCAATCTAATAAACTTAGACCTACACCATCCTCCCTATTCTGGTATTTTAAAGAGTACTTAGCAGAAATATTAAGCAACCTAACTAATAGGGTTCCAACTCCCAGCAACAACAAAAATAAATAAATAAAAAATAGGGAACCACCCCTCACGCGCCACCTCATGATGCTTAATCGACGTAATCAACCTTAATTTGATGCAGTGTGAAAAAAAATGCACAGAAATCAATTATTTTTCAAGAAATATTAAATAGATTCAACATCTTTCTTCAACAAAATTGCAGACTGCACAGATGGTACCTTCCCAAAGGAAAAAGTACTATAGCTTACTAGGGTATATATATTAGACTTAATAGTCACTATATACAGTAATTGACTTCTATTCATTTTACATCAAATTAAAACTTTGTGTGTCAGATAATTATTTATTAAAAGCTAGACATTTTAAATGAGAATAAGAAAGAAAAGTATGTCTTTGTGCCCCCTTTTCCCAGTTAATGCCCTATCGGCCCCCCTGGCTAAACTTTGCTAGATCCGCCCCTGCACAGTTACCAGCGTCAGCTACGTAGAAAAAGATCCTGGTGTAGAAAGTAATATTAAATAAATTCTAACAACAGCTGATCAAGCTTAAACGTGCTGCTGTTGTTCAGCCGCTGGTTTCCTCTTTCTGGTGCAAAGTGGGCCAAAAACAAAGACGGACTCGCGACAGAAAAGCCGATCAGCTGATCATTTAAGCAGTTTCATGATTGAAGTAGCAGCCGGAGAGCAAGAGGCAGTCGCTCGTTAAGCTTAACGCAGGAATGCTTTACAAACATTCAGAGATGGACTTACACACTTGCTTTACTTCTCTCGGGGATAACTTTGTCGGAGATGAAATGCCAGGTTGCTAGCGAAGCTCCAAATGCTATCCAGACCACAGGTCCCGCATGCCACAGCCGCTCTATCACGTGATGCATACTGCTCCGACATGCTAACGTTCTGAGGTGAGTTACGGCGTGTTGCAAGTTTTGTGAGGTGCTTTCGTGATATTTAATGGATCGGATTACATTTTTTATTTTTCTCCGATATCCGATCCAGTCATTTAGGTCAGTATCGGACCGATACCGATACGTAATATCGGATCGGTCCATCTCTAATCAGAAACGGCCCTAACCAATCTGGCGCCCTAGGCAAGATTTTAGGTGGCGCCCCCCTACATCAGCAGTGTAGTGTAATGTTGTAACAAATAATATTTCTATTAAATAAGCTTTACTTTGCATTTTAATTAACGTGGGATTATTTTTTGTATTTAGAAATAATAGTACCAACTTTTTTTTTTTTTTCAACATTTGTGGCACTGGCGTGGCGCCCCCTGATGGACGGCGCCCTTAGCATTTGCCTATACGGCCTATGCCACGGGCCGGCCCTGCGTACGATGGTCTTTCGTTCTACACGGTGCATTTCAAGGTCCTGCACCCATCCGTCGGTAAACTGTACCTGGGCTTGTTGCAGTGACCTGAAGTTACTAAACTTCATGAGTGTATGCACTCACTCCAAGAACCATATAATTATAAATATGCCTATAAATATGCTACGATGAGATAGCTGACTTCATCTAACTAGCAAATGTTGTCCAGGCTACGTTGGTGATACAGTTTTTTTTTAATGTGTATGATATTTTTGTCATGCGATTTTAAAGCTGGTCCTACAACCGCATCCAAGAATAACATGCAGCTTATCTCAGAACTGTCGGTGAAAATTATTCTTGGAGCTATGTTTAATTGAGCTGCATTTTAAAGAGGTGCAATTTCACAATTTGTGTATATTTTCTAAGTTCACTATTTTGTCATGTGTTGAGAAAAACACAGATTTTAAAATTACATGGTCTAATATTTACATTTAGCATATAACTGCAACATTATTTTTTCGGGTTTTTTTTTTTAAAGACTCGAAAGGACTTGAAATTCAAAGTTTCAGACTTGTGACTTGACTCGGACTTTTACACCAGTGACTTGAGACTCGACTCTGACTTGCCTGACATTACTTGAGACTTGACTTGAGACTTGAGGATAAAGACTTGAGACTTACTTGAGACTTGCAAAACAATGACTTGGTCCCACCTCTGCTGGGCACGAAGAATTATCGCTGGCTGAGGACGCGGATCGTATTCTTCTGGCTACCCGCACTTTCCACGATCACGACCTAGTTCCAGCCTCGCCGGCGGCGCCTTCCACTTCCCCGCTGACCTGTACCAGATCCTTCGCTGACGGCAAAGATCGCGGCACAGCGACACCATGGACGGGACCTCTGTTTCTACCATCAGCGTTTTGGCGCCGGAGCGCGCCACTGCCTGCTGCCTTGCGCTTTTCCGACCCTGGGACATGGACCCTGCCAGCGCGCTGTAGCGGCCACGACCGCTGGCGACAAAGAAAAACTGCTCTTCATAGAAGACTCGCGCTCTTGGAGACGTTTCCTGGTCAACTCCGGCTCCCAGAAGAGCCTCCTTCCCTCGTCCGGAGCCGACAGTTTAGCAGCGGGCTGTGGACCGCAGCTTATTGTGGCTAATGGCTCTCCCATCGCAACATTCGGGGAAAGGTTCGTGACTGTTTGTTTTCATGGTCGGGATTTCCAATGGACCTTTCTTGTTGCCGCTAGCTCTGTACCTATTTTGGGCGCCGATTTTCTTTGTGCCCACGGACTGCTGGTCGATGCACTGTCTTTTTCTTCAATACCCTGAATCGGGCTAATTTAGTGACTTCAGGGAATGTTTTTCAGCATTTGCTCTTGGAGTTCCCTTCACTGACTTTTCCTAATTTCTCGAACACGGCAACGAAGCACGGGGTTGAACATTATATTCCGACGGTCGGTCCCCCGGTGTTCGCGCGCGCACCGCCTCGACCCCGCGAAACTCTCCGTCGCTCAGGAAGAGTTTTCCGCAATAGAGCGCCTCGACATAGTGCAGCGCTCGAATAGTGCCTGGGCTTCTCCGCTACACATGGTGCCCAAGTCAGACGGTCGGTGGCTGCCGTGTGGGGATTTTTGCCGTTTGAATAATGTCACGGAGAACGACCATTACCCCATTCCCCACATCCAGGATTTTTCCGCCCACCTCGCCGGCACCTCGATTTTTTCTAAAATTGACTTGGTGCGGGGGTATCACCAGGTTCCCGTGCACGCCGAAGACTTCCCCAAAACTGCCGTTATTACCCCTTTCGGCCTATTTGAATTTTTGCACATGCCGTTCGGCCTGAAAGGCGCCGCCCAGACTTTTCAGCGGTTGATGGACTCTGTTTTGCGCAGGCTGCCTTTCGTCTTCGTGTACCTTGACGATATATTGGTGGCCAGCTGCTCTGAGAGTCAGTACGCGTCCCAAATGCATCAGGTTTTCCTAGTGCTTGGCGGCACACGGCCTGATCGTCAACCCCTCCAAGTGCCAGTTCGGCTTGCCGGTGCTGGATTTCTTGGGCCACCACCTTTCCGCTGACGGTGTGGTTCCGTTGCCAGACAAGGTCCGGGCCGTTTCGGCTTTTCCGCGTCCTGCGTCCGTTAAAGCACTGCAGGAGTTCTTGGGGATGGTCAATTTCTACAACCGCTTTCTCCCCAGAGCTGCGCACCTGCTGCAGCCTCTCTATGTTGCCTTGAAGGGTAAAACAGCTAAGGACCCGATTGATTGGCTCCCTGAACGCATTCAGGCATTTTCTGGGGCCAAGACCGCGCTGGCAAACGCCGCCCTGCTGGCCCACCCGTTTCCGTCGGCGGAGATTGCGGTGACCTCCGACGCGTCGGACGTGGCAGACAGGGGCCCCCAGTTCATTTCCGAGCTTTGGTCTGCCATGGCTGACGGCCTGGGGGTCAAGGTCCACCGAACCACTGCGTACCACCCGCAGGCCAACGGGATGTGCGAACGTTTCCACCGGTCGCTTAAGGCCGCGTTCCGTGCTTCTCTCACAGATGGCAACTGGGTTGACCGCCTTCCATGGGTTTTACTGGGGTTGCGCTGCGCAGTTAAAGAAGACCTTGGGGTTTCCCCGGCTGAACTTGTCCTTGGTCAGCCCCTCCAGGTCCCCGGGAAATTCTTGCCTGAGAGCCCACCCCGTGCTTCGCTCCCTCTGTGCTGTCTCTCCGTCCCCCAAGAGACTCGTTTTCTCTTCCTGGCCCAGTGCACCATTGTGTGCCCGACACCTTTGTTCCGAGGTCGTTGGACTCTTCGCAGTTTGTTTTTGTCAGGCATGACGCTCGTAGGCCTCCGCTGTGTCCACTGTATGACGGCCCCTTTCGGGTTATTCAACCGGGCCGGAAGCATTTCCTTTTGGATTTTGGGGGTTGGCAGGAGGCTGTTTCTATTGACAGACTTAAACCAGCACATGTGCTTCTGGATGACCAGGTGGTGCCGGTTCAGGCCCCCCGCCGTGGCCGCCCGCCTTCCAGTGGACTGGACAACCCTGCTTCTTCCTCTGGGAGCACCCCCCACCTGGCGGGGCCCGAGCTATCTTCAGTTTTTCCTGACCGCCCATGCCAGCCTGGCCCTCAGGCTCGTTTCCCCTCCGCCAGCTCTCCACCTCCGCGGTTCAGCCGTTCTGGACGTTTAATTAAAGCAAGGGTTCTGGACTAGGGGATGACCCTACTGGGTGTTTGGGGGGGGCATGTGTGGTGGACCACTGGAGGGCTCCACTCACACCCAGTTCTCAGGAAGTGTTGTTGCTGTGTTTTGGAGGGAAAGTGTTCAGTTCTGTGGTGATGAGTAATAAACGAGCAGTGTTTATCGAGAGCTCTCGTGTCGTCTGTGTTTACCTCCACAATTGTTCCCTTTACCCCGAGTCCTAAAGTGTATATTTATTTTTTTACTCTTAAATATTTATTGTTCGTTTACTTGCACTGCTGTAACTGGAGCCTCGTCGTCTCGTCTCTCTATATACTGGACTGTATGTAGCGGAGATGACAATAAAGTTTAATTTGACTTCAGCAGCGAGCAGACGCACTGAGGGCTCTCGCGCTCACTTTTTGCGTATAGAATTTTGAAAGCACATCGGTGCAAATTATAAGTCTGTATCATGATGTCTGGTGTTTTCGTGTTTGTTGTTTTGTTTTTATTTTCTTTTATTTCGCGAGTTGGTTATTAGATGCTGCTCCAGCCAGTCAGAGAATCCCCCGCCGCCCCGCCCTCTCCTCTCTGCGCCGCAAGCAGCAGGCGCACTTCGCAAACGAAGGGCGCCCTTACTCCCAGCAAATGGGCGATAGAAAACCGATCGGTGCCTATGACATTCCCAGTATGCGCTGGCATGATGTCGGGGCAGCATGAGTACAAGCAATTTTTTTTTTTGCCGATGCCCGTGATGCCGCCCCGGGCAACCGCCCGTGTCGCCCGTATCGCCCGTATCTAAAACCGCTACTGCCCATGTTTTCATATTCAGTGGTTCCTCGCTAACGCGGGTCACCTTTCGCGGCCTCGGTGTTTTGCTTTTTTTTTCTCTTTTTTTTAACAGCGCATTGTGTTCTGCGTCCTGATCTGCTGTAAACCATTGTCAATCAATCACTTGCCGTGTCTCCTGTACAGTACAGAATGCGTTCAGCTTGTCAAATTTACATAAATCTTCGATAGCTAGTAGTGTGACTCTGAAGTGCTGTACTGTATGTTTGCAAGTTTTCTTCCCAACAAACACAACAATGTCGACGAAACGTTTTGCATAATTGTAAAAAATAAAGTTGGCTACTTAGCGGATTTCACCTATCGCGGGTTATTTTTAGAAGATAACTCACGCGATAAACAAGGGAACAGTATATTCTGGCAGTTATCTCAGTAATATTTTTGAATACTAAGACATTTATGTGCCTTCTGTATATCTTTCTGTGAAACTACCAGTACACATTCTGATAAGTCTGCAAGAAATGTATTTTTATATGGTAATTTTGCAAAGATTTGAGTTCTTAGCTACTTGATTCCTTCTTTCTTATCAGTAGACCTATATGCGATTCACTCTGATTCACCTTTTCGCAGTCAGTCTTTGCTGACAAAAGGTGACACTGATTCAACATTAGAGTTTTTATTCAAACAATAATTATTGGCATAAAACAACTGCAAACAGTTTTCATTTACACAAAACAACCGACTAAAGTCACATACAGAACAAGCATACACCTTTTTTTTCAAAATATTTGAGTCGCCTTTTTTGTTTTATTGTGAATCATGCCTCAGAGCGTATCATTCATGCATTGACATCATGCAGCAGTATCTCTATGAGAAATAGGGCATTTAAGGGAAAGTTGGCATTTCCTTACTATTTTTGGTTAACTTAATATCCTCAAGGTTACATAATCTCATGACAGTGTTTTGTTAACAAAATCTTTTAAACAAACATGTGATATCGAATTTGTCATTGAACCTATATGTTGTACATGGGCAGAGATTACAGTTTTATTTGATTCTAAAAGAGGGATTCACACAATTGGAGACAATAGAGGACAGCCCGCATCAAGTAATTGCCAGTAAGCTAACTAACCATGTTTTCTCCACCTCTGGGACACTGAATGCTATCAGTTTTCAAGATCCACTTGAGTGTTTTTGTATTCTAACCTCACATTTATACCCAAGGGGTTAAAAAAAATCCCTTACATAATCAATACCTTTGTGAAAACTCAACGTCATGACCCCATATTACAAAGGCATAACCCCAAAAGGTTGGATGTCATTTCTCTGTAAGCTCTTTGTATGTTATGACACCTATTGTTCCAACCTGCCGACATGAATAGACCTGATCTATATATGCCCTACTTCTAACATGAATCAGACTCAATCGGACACAAATAATATGTATAACTGCTACCCTCACCAAGTCATCAACAGGCTAAAAAGGTATGTTTTCCAGAAACTTAATTCCCAGCTGAAGGTCCATTTGCTTACATTGTGTGTTTCTGCTTGGAAATTTTCACTAGTAGCTGAAGTGACTGTGCTTCCTAGAACCTTCTCTTTTATAAGGCCTTTTGTTTGTAGTAGCTTTGTTTCCTCTTTTCATTCTTTCTCTGTAAACTGTAGCTTAGATGTGCACACAGCTCACTGTGCAACGGTTCTGAATCTGAGTCGCATATATACCGAGTTCAAAGGAATATGGCTAGATGTTCCAAAAACAGAAGATAGAGTTATATGCAGTATATGTCCTTGGCGCAGAATATCATTTAAAAAAAAAAAAGAGAGACAAAATTCATCACAAATGAACCAGTTGGAGTGCCGTTTTCACAATGATCAATCTTTTTAAATGAAGAAAGGCCAGTTGAATACAGTATGTCAACTTGAATGGCTGATTCTTTTATTTTAAATTTGTTTATCTTCCATAATGATTCACACATCATTTTAAGTGTTTTGATGTGGTTTACTTTACACATCAATTTCTTGTTCATTTTGTATGTGAATACAGAAAAGTGTAAAACTCTATGTAGCACTCTCTGTCTCATTTCTTCCAAAGAAGCTGTTGAAGGCTTTTACTGTAACTTCATTTTTAGAGAAATCTTCAACCTCATTGGCCAATTATAGTTCAATTCAATTCAATTCAATTTATATAGTGTCAAATCACAAAAACAGTTCCCTGAAGGCGCAAATGTCAGAAATTCCCTATGAGAAAGCACTTGGTGAAAGTGGAAAGGAAAAACTACATTTTAACAGGAAGAACCTCTAGCAGAATTAGGCTTAGGCAGCTATCTTTGTGGGAAGCCCCTAGCAACCTAGGACTTTTACACTCTAACTAAGGGTTCAGGATCACCTCCCATATGGAAAAGATATATATAAATCTTATAAAGTTTTTATCTGTCTTGTATGAAACTTATATGAAAAGCATACAAGAGTGAAAACACATATAAGATCCCTTGAAAAATTATAAAATGGAACTTGTATGTTTTGTATACGTACTAAAAATATATATGAAAGTAATAATATATGAAAGTGTCCACTTTCATGAGTAAATCATGTAAGCCTTATATGATTTATATATGATTTACTCATGAAAGTGGACACTTTCATGAGTAAATCATATATCGTTAGCTTCATAGCATAATTGCCTAAGTCATTTGACTAAGTCAATGACTTAGACACTTATGCTATGAAGCTAACGATATGTTTTTACTATTTCTTTTCCATATGGGCTGCTTCAGCCCTAACTATATGCTTTATCAAAAAGTAAACTTATAAGTCTAATGTTAAAAGTAGAGAGGTTGTCAGGCTCCCAAATCCGAACTGGAAACTGGTTCCACAGAAGAGGGGCCCGAAGGCTCTGCCTTTAAATACCCTAGGAAACAAAAGTAAACCAGCAGTCAGAGAGCAAAGTGCTCTATTGGCATTATATGATACTATGAAGCCTTAATGGCAAGATGGTGCCTAATTATTCAAGACTTTGTATGTGATGAGAAGGATTTTAAATTTGACTCTGGGTTTAATAAGGAGACAATAAATAGAAGCTAATATTAGAGAACTATGTTCTGTTTTTTAATCTCTGTCACTGCAGCTCCCTGCAGCATTTTGGATCAACTGAAGGCTTTTGAGGAGTTTTTTAGGACAACCGCATAATAATGAATTACATTCAGTGCAGCTCTAAAAATTATGTTTTTAATTTTAGAGATACTGCGCAAATGCAATCTGCAGTCGTACGTATTTGTTTGGTATGCACAATGAAGGACATATCCTGGTCAAAATAATTCCTGGTTAGGAATCTGGTTAGATGCTATGTTTCTAAATTTGAAGGGCAGAGTACAGTAACCTCAGTTTTATCTGAATTTAGAAGCAGAAAATTAGAGGTCATCCAAGTCATTATGTCTTTAAGACATTATTCCAGTTTAACTAACTGGTGTGTGTCATCTGGCTTCATGGATAGACAAAGCTGGGTGTCATCTGCATAGCAACAAAAACGTATACAATGCCATTGAATAATACTGCCTGAGGGAAGCATGTATAATGTAAATAGACTTGGTCCTAGCATGGAGCCCCATGGAACTCCATGCTTAACCTAGTGCATGCTGGCTCACTGTCTTACTTTAGCAGTTGAATATGATGGCAGCATTTCAACAAATTATGTATGGCTATAAAAAGCCACCTTATAGCACCTTATAGCATGCAGCAACTTGCAGCAACTGAAAGGCTTTATACGGTTATTAATATCAGTAAATCAATCATTCTTTTTGCATACTTTTCCCATCCTTCTTTGTTGGAAAGGTGAAGAGATGTAATGTTTTGAAAAACAAAAACCCCCCAAAAATTAAAGTTAGACTTACAGCAGTATCAAGTACAATTACGGTAGGAAATTAAATGAAAGTCGGCCTGTCCACACTGGAAAACAGCCCATGGAGGTACCACACAATGCCCTTCAACCAAGCTATAGAGAAAACATTGGAACCTAATTTTTAATTTCATGCTTCCGTAAATCTAATGTAAGCTGATCCCACAAAAAATCCGCCTTTCACATTAACAATATAAAAGGGAAACACCACTATAAAGGAAATAATAGTCACCTAGTTAACAAAGGGATTCTTTTTCAAAGTGCTGGTAAATCCTGGGGGATTTCTGACTTGTAGTGAAGGTCATAGATCAAACAGATTGTGCTCTTCCAACTTCCCCTTTATATTTTATGCAAATTCCCAAAAATGTGTTGAAAAACATGTCACCTGTATACTGTGTGCTGCATAAAAGCATAACGCAATGGATATGGAACATGATAATATTAAGTATTTAAAAATAATACAGTGTCATTATTTTTTTAATCCTTAACACTGACTGCAGTAATGAAAAGCTATGAGAAAAAAACGTTCTCCTACTTCTTTTAGACATTTCTCAGCATTCTGGGAGCATCAGTTACTCCCCCTTATGTTTTATGTTCTGTCTTCTAACTGGTAATGAGGCTGAAGAGGGTGTTTTCCTCCAGTAAACAGATATTGTTTAGTATAACATGTCTGCAGACTCCATCAATTGCTCCTAATATTGTTATAGTCTAACCCTTTTGGCTTTAAATAACGCATCTGTGCAGATTACAAATCGCTAAACATCAATGATTTAATGTAGATCACTGTCTTATTGTTTTATTTGGTAACTATTTTAGATCTGTGCTCAGTCAATAGTCAATCACATGGCTACTTGAGATGATGACTCATAGTTACAAAGACACAATATCTGCCCTCAACTGGAAAGGAGCATTTTACTGTCTTTCAGCAGATTCTATTTGTTTAAATCCTTCAACTTTACAGTTTTAATGCACTGTCCAACTTATTGAATGAAGTGATTAAACCTACTCCATTTGTTATTTTTTGCTACAGATATTCTAATACATAAAGACTTGGTATTTCTGCTTCTGACAAATGTATAGTATAAACAATATACAGCTGATGATGCTATGTTTTGGTTCATGAAATAGTTTTGCATTTGCATTTCGTTGCCCTGTACCTGTGCATGTGCAATGACAATAAAGTTGAATTCTATTCTATTCTATTTTAAACTTATATGTGAGTTGAGATTAATATTGTCATACTGATGATCCAGTCAGATTGATTTTATTAGTTCTTACTGGATGTTGAAATTACACTGCACAGTCACCTCAACTGTGGAAGGGTAATGATTTGGGCTTGTTTTGCAGCCACAGGTTCTGGCCACCTTGTAGTCATTGAGTTGACTATGAGCTTCTCTGCATACCAAAGTATTAAAAGAACTGTGGATAAACAAATGCCCCCAAACCTCAATGACCTGTAAAAATGCTATAAAAGAAGAGTGGGCCAAAATTTCGCTTCAAAGATTTGACAAAGAGAGACTAAGTTAAGTTCTACAAACTATAAAAATCATGGGTTGAACTTTGTTTTGCATAGGACTACATAGAGTCTTGTGTAAATTTTCTTTTCCACAACTGCATCTTTACAACTTAATAAATATACCAGCAGTTAGCCAGAAAGCATGGGGGCATTTTCTTTGTTTTAAGTTTTTTTCTTCCTCCTCCAACTGCCACTCATTCAGGTGTGCAGAGATTTTGCATCAGATGTTTGTACTGCCCACAGAAAATTGTGGCATGAATAGAAAATTGAAATAAGGTATCTTTTCTGTCCCCTAACTAATTTAAGATGATTGCATTCCATAATAAAATACAAAGGAATAAAACGTTAGCTCCATGAGTTTAGTTGCTACCGCAATTTTTAACGCATGATGATGACAACGACTAAAAATGGCATTTTAAATTATGGTTTTTCACCCATGTTAAAAACAGTTTGCACGCATGCAATTAGACTCTGAAAACCTTAATTTAACCTAACATTAATTTACAGGAAAAAAGCAAAAAAAGACCGAAAATATTAGCAAGATATGAGTGAATATTTATCTCCCCAGAAACTTGACTTCAAATGAAAGACAGTGCGCCTTTGAGCTGGATGTAAAATATTAGCTGCTTTTTGCTAGCAAATGACCCTTTCTTAACTTAAACTTAATGCATTTAAAAATGTGGTTCTGTGTGACTAACTTTTAACTCTTTAATTGTCATATTCATATTTGTTTGCTTCCCACCATATATGGGAAAGAAAAAGTTGCCAACAATAGATTTTCAAGACAAAGCAGTTGGTCACCTCAAAATATGTAGACTTGCTCTGTGTGTATGGTGATTGTTTCTTTGTCGTCTCTGAGAAGTTTGGAAAGTTAGCCTGGTGTAACTTAATCCTTATATTTTTGTTAAGCCACTGTTTTGGGTGCCACTCAAGGAAGGAGCCCTGAATTAGTCCTTGAAATCACAGACAAAGGCTATGAACAGCCAACATGTTTCTCTGCACCTCAGGAAGGAATTAGTCTTTGGCAGTAATTTGTTAACCTGCCCTATGATTCAGAGGCTCCGGGCATTTCCTTGTCAATACTCATATAACAGCAGTAGTTACAAAATATTTTCTGTATCCGAAATATAATCACAGAGTCACCTTAGCCAACTCACTTGGAGTGTTAGATATTAGATTAAGGAAGGTAGGCAGTAATTTGTGGGGGGAAAAAGAAAAAAGAAGCTTTTACATAATCTTTACCCAGAACATTCATCTAAGTTCCACACTGCACATAAGTTATGCCTTTGTAGCAAACAAACAGGCTTGTTTTTACCGTCATGCATACAAGAAGGTAAAGAGTGCTGTGCCTTATGCTTTCACTTATTTGTCAGTCATCAGCTTTCAGTGGGAATAATTGCCTCAAAATCCCGCAGCTCTCCTGTTTTAGAGCACCTCTGTGTGGGAGAGTCCTACATACACACACAGGACCTAAGCCAGAGCCTTGTCCCTCTCTGCAAGTGTGTGCAGGGATGAGTAGGACCACACCTTCTGAGAGCACTACCTGAAACTGGAGATGCGGGGGTACCAGTGAAGGGTTAGCTTTCATTGTCTTTGTCTTTTTTTTGCCCCTCCTGGTTCTTTTAAGCATAGACAGGTACAGGGCCTTTGACTATTAACATACAATGCTCTGGTATTTATTGTTTTACGTAATCTCTATCACTGAATCCAGGTACTTATAGTCAAGCAGGGTTAAGGAGATGAAAGACCTAAAACACGTAGCGCTGGATACTCTGAGCTCCCTGCCTCCATTTCTACGCAAACTTTCTGTATATTCCGTGTGACTTTTGGAATTAAGTTGCCAGCTATTTGTGCTCTGATGACATTTTTGTAGGTTTCTTTTGTCGGGAAGAAACCAATTTTATTTTTATTTAATTTTTTGTTGTGGGGCAAGATAATTTTTTACATCAGGTATGTATTTTTTTATATGAAATACTGAGTTTATATTGCTTTATTTCAAATGCTGTCTTTGATCATTATGACCATTTTTACATGAATCGAACTTGACAAGTCAGTGGATGTTAATGTCTTTAAATCTACCTTTTATCTGTCACTGAAGTGACCAATAAGTGTACATTGCTGTATCACTGTACATTGACACTGATCTCAGAACATTAAAATCATATAGTGTTAAATTTGTTGAGGTACTTTTCTCTAAGAGTTCTTTCTTCTTTCATAATTTGTCAGAAAAACTACAAAAGTATCACTTTTTAAATATCTACAGTGAGATTATATGTTGAAAAACCCACCAATTCTCTATTTCAATGGCACAAAAACGTCTCCGTTAAAGGGACTGACAGTGTTATTCTCTGCTTTTTCTCCGATATTAAGGGGTATTTTTGTGGGGCCGAGATCTTTCAGCTATTTCTGTGAGAAGGGAGGGGAAGCAGAGCTGACACAAAAGGCAACATTATTCCCCAGCGGATCTGCGCTACATCCTACCATGAATGGAGTATTGAAAAACATAACATTGGGGACTAGATTATTTTTCATCCCTCATAACTGAGCCATTTGTCCCAGAGTTTCAAGTGGTTTGTTGGTACAGTCTGCAAATGAGACAGCCGTGGTTCTCCAGTGCTGCGCTGGTGTTAAAATCCCCACCTCCCAATTGGATGTACAATGACTTCTCTGTGGGCTTCTGGCCTTTGGAACTGTACCTTTGGAGACAATGCAAATGGAACTGACCTGGATGAAAACATGTCAGTCCATAGTTTCTGCTTTTACGCTTTCTTGTCACTAAATGGCCTTGCGAAAGTGGTGTGTTAAATTTGCCTCGGCGAGCCCCCAAACGTTATATTTATACCGTAGAGCTGCTAAATATTTTAATGTCCCTCTCACATGCCTTTGTCTTTTTGCCTAACGCTCTCCAAGGAGACTAGAGGCGCCCCCACAGTGTCATCAGGTGCCTAAGCATTTTGGAGGTTTCTAGTGACAGATTGCAGGAAGCAGCGTTTTTGCCTGACGATGGGGACCACAGAAAGCAGAAATGTCTTTTTGTGCCCCCTAGGTCCGGAATGTCCACTATCTCGAGGGGCCAATATCAAATTCTCCCCTCATCATCCCCTAATACACATTCCTGTGTAAGGTCAGGGGGGATTCTGCATGAGCAAAGAGACAAACAACCACATGCTTCTAACAACACTTCTTGATTCTTTGCTTGAAAGCTCCATGAGAAATTTGGAATTGAGCAATTGCAAAATTCCTCATCACTGATGAAGAATTGAGTCTGCAAAATGAAAACAGGCTTCACACGCCAGTCCTATAACATCAAAGTGAACTGGATACTAAAAAAAAAAGTGATCAGGGTGTTTAATAAATTTATATGTTTGAATTATATAAACAGAACACAAACCTTCTGATCAGGCTGAAACTGATTTGAGCAGTTCAGGAAATTTAGGTCCAGCCTAAGCTAAATGCATCTACGACACAATTCGCTGGTGTTTCTATACTTAGCTGAAAACTGTGTTCCCTTCCAGTCCTGTTTTTAAGGAACAAATAAGTTTCACAGCACTCAGATTTTAGAAGTTTTTGCAATGCCCTTGTCTTTGTCCATAATAATTTTTCCTGTGAAATTAAAGTAAAATCCGGTGTCTCCTACTACTACTTTCTAAAAAGTAAAAGGGCACGATTTTGATTGAAACTATACTGTAACATACCATAACACAGTAATGTGCTGTTTGCATTTATTTTTCTTCAAAGACAACAGCACTGATATTAATAAAGCATACTACTATGCAAAACATTTTGTATTTTATTGTATTGTAAGTTAGAATATAAAACACCTTGAGGCGATTGGTTTTTAAAGCCTGGACTGTGAAATGAATAATGGCCAACGAATTATTTTAAAAATGGGGAGTTTATTGAACCATCTGACAACTTTGTTTTAAAAATTAATTAAATTTTAATTTCCATATATGATTTTTAATTTGTTTTTGTATTGCCACATCTGAGATTTATTTTTTTAAGTCCTTTAAAATTTTGTAAAAACAGTTTTTATTGTTAAATTTGTTTAAGTTTTTAAGGTGAAAAAATAATAACACTAATGATGAGGAAGTCTCCACTACTACTACAACTAGATGCGGAGGAGATATAAATAAACTTGAACTGGATTTTCAGTATAATGCTACTGTGCAGTTTATGTTGAAAATTTTAAACCTTTTTGCACCACTACTGTGCATCCTTATACATTTTTCTTTTAATTAATTTGCGGTACTAAATAAATGTCATTCATTTCAGTTTCTCAGTTCTGAAGAATGAAGGGTATTTAGAATCTGGTTACATTACTATCTGACGATGATTACTGAGTGATTTGTCGGTGAATCCCAATATTCTCTGCCTGATGGAAAACCCCTTGAAAAAATGACACAGGTATCCAACTGTGCTTGTAACACAAGACTTCTCCAGCTGCTGATAATGGTCACAAGCTAACCTTCCTCACTTTCAACTATGAGGGCAACAGATGTCATCCTGCTGCCAGATCTGACCACTGTGTCCATTTTGTGCTTACAAAACTGCAATGTAACACAACACTTTGTTGTCTATATTCTCCTTGTTGTTTTGGCAGTACCATTAATAGATGGTGCCATGTCCTGATATCTGTGAAACGTGGGTGGCTGTTTGAATGAAAACAGAGATTCCTCACATCCTTTTTGTGTCACTTAGGAAACAACCAGCGTCATGTGATTCCTGGGAAAGATTTTTGTCTGAGCTGTCCTCTTCTATCAGGCTTGACCTCAGACTACCATCAATACAATACCAACAGCTTCGGGCTTAATCAGTGAAAACAATCCAATACTACTAATTAGGCTTGTCTGAACCAAGATTAAAAACAGCTGGCTGCAATGTTGTAGTAGAAAAGTGTAGCCCACTGGTTACATCTCAACATTACGGGACACCAAATTAGAGGGACTGAGCGAGTGTGAATCTGTGTTTTGCAGGCGGATGGCCAGTCAGGGAGCCATGCGAGGCCAGCGCGTGGTGGAGAGTGAATGCAGGTGCTGGAACCCAGCCGTCTGGCTCCTGGTTTCTCTGCTGGGAACCCTCGTCTTGGTAGCCGTCAGCATTCTGTTGAGATTTGGTGAGTGCTTGGAAATGGGAGTACGTTCAATGAATTGCTGCACATAAGGGAAGACCGTTCACTCATGATGCTACCTGAATGTAATAATGCAGAAAGCTTTACTTCATGTCATGTGATAGTAGACAACAAATTATGTTTGTTCTGCATCATCATTGCTGTGCATTGTTGTCCATTACAATGTGACAAAAAGAAAAGCTTAAGGAGTTTATGCTTTTCTTTCAGATTCTCGGTGACCAGTTTTGGATAGAGCAGCTTATTAAATTATGTCATTTCCCATAGGGGACATATTCCCACTAACCAAAGGCTGGACTGTGGCTGTAAGAAGTCTAAAATCTTAAGTATGCTGTACACTTCCATTAGATTATTTTTTTTCAGTGAGTGCCTTCAACATACTGTCTAATCCATGAATTCACTTTGAGATTTGGGACATCTCCCAAAACAGAAAATGTTGCCATGGAGATGAATTGAGCCAGTTTGTGACACATGAGATGATTTCTTCTGTGCCACTGTTTAAGCACATTCGAGGCACTAATAATGCTCGAGAACCTGGTGTACTTGCAAGTAAACGCCCTGTAGATGAGTGCTTTTGTGTCCACAGCCACTACCTGGCCAGTGTTTCCACAGCAATAGTTGGTTAAAAGCCCTGCAGTTGATTTTGAAGTGAGACAAGATCAATTTGACTCACTGAATCAACACGTGGGCACAGCAACTTATTTAAATGTGCTGACAGCACATAACTGCTTTTGTCTCTGGACAGAGCCAACAGATGACGAAACGTGTGCCTCACTAACCTTTTAATTTTGTGCTTTAATTTCAGGGGACATCAAAATAAGCAGACGGGCTTTACCCGGTAAGTAACATCCAAGTTAATCGCCACTTACTTTTCTATTTCCTTGCGATCCGCTCTTCCAGAAAACAAATGCAAACCCTGCATGAGACCTTAGGTTTCATGTATGTTCATGTTTCAGAGTCACAAACACATGGGACCAGCCCGTGAAGTGACCCACATTGGGTGCAATGGTTATCTCTTTAGTGTCTTTGTTCGGTGCAGAAATCTGAGATATTGTATTAGTCTTCGGGCATAGACTGTCCTCCATCCATTGTGGGATGTAGCCTCACATCACAGGGTTGCACATGGACCCCTTGTGTTTTGCATAGCAATATATATACTTAAGCATGAAAATGCTTCAATGTAGTCAGCTTAATATAAAGTAAGCTGTACTTGATGAGAGTATTTGCAAAAGTTACAGCAGGATGCTAACATATTTCTGTAGCATCTGGTACAGTCTGAACAGGCCTGCTGTTGTGATTTCAGTCTGTCTCTCATGTTACAGGAAAATAGATATAGTAGATATAGTGTACAGTAACTATAGAACAACAAAAACCACCTTTCATCAAATAATTTAACCATACACTCTCACTTTCTTTCACATGTCCAATCCTCCCTTTGTTTTCAGACAGTGGCGTGCAAAGCCCAGTGAAGACGGAGTATCAAGGTAAGTTTGAAATAGACAGTGACCTCCACATCCAGTCCACACATTCACATCCATCTGGCAACAGCCTAAAACATTCGGGGTGAAAAAATTATCTGCATCCTAGTCACGTCATGAAAACCTATCAGCGTCTGGCTGTATGTCAGTGAAAGAAAGTACAGAAGGTAGCACAGCGCCTGGGGCTCTTTAAACAAGGTCACTTTCCCAGCTCTCCATTTCTCTAATCCCTACTTAATTGCTATATAACCTCCTATCCTCCTCCTGCATCCATTTCACTCACTTCCAAGGAGTCATGTGGCTTATTGATAGCCTTAATTTAGGATTAGACTTTTTTTTCCCAGAGGAATTTTTTCTTTCCTATTACCTGTCATTACATTAGAGCCTGGCCAGTCTCTTTTCTTCATATCAGAAGCACATGTTTTCAAAATGTCTCCTCTGAGAGAGAAAGCCTGACAAATATTTTCTGCTCATCTCTCTGAAGTACAACTGATGAATGGGCGGAGCAGGTGTGAGGGCAGAGTGGAGGTGCAATACAACGGCTCGTGGGGCACCGTGTGTGATGACGATTGGGACATGGTGGATGCAAATGTCGTGTGTCGTCAGCTGGGATGCGGGGTGGCTGTGGCGGTGTCCAGCAGCTCTAAGTTTGGACAGGGCACTGGGCTCATCATGTTGGATAATGTGGACTGCAGAGGAAGTGAAATGGAGCTCAGCCAGTGCCGTAGTCTGGGGTGGGGCATCCACAACTGTTACCACTATGAAGATGTGGGTGTCACCTGCAGAGGTAAAATACAAAATTCTAAGTGGATAAAACCCCAAGTGGGAGGAGGAAAAAAAGGAATAAACATAATGAAATTGCTGCTTTTCTTTTCATTCGGCCGCTAGAACCAACCTTGCTGGGGTTCAGAGGTCTTGAGGAACCCAGCACACCACCCCAGTCCATATCTGGTTTACGTAAGTGCCCTCTGCTTTTATGAAAATGAGACTGGTCTTCTGCCAGTGTATAGATAGATAGATTATTGAAACAGATACCTAACCCAGCAAAACATGAAAATTAATATAATAAATATGTCATGACTGACACTTTGTTCATATAAAAATTAAAGCTGCACTAATTTGTATACATAGGTCTATACAAAGTCATTTGTATGTGAGTGTGTTAACTCACTGTATTATAATCATTTACCTACAGAAAAATGATCCTCAAAACTGAAGTTTCTCTCTGTCTTGTAGAGACTTTCAGTTCATATTTGCTGTTTTACTGCACTTTTTGCTATTTGTCCTTCTCTCATGATGGATGTGGACCCAAATGCAGAAAACAAAAGCCATAACCTCTATTCCAGCATAGCAGGAGTCCAATAAGTGTCAAACAACAAAGTCCAAAACCAGGGAATACTCACAAGCAGCCATGCAGGAAAAAAACAGTGAACAAAAACAGCATGACACGACAGAGAACTAAGGCCAGCTGAGGCTTTAAATGCCAGGGACTAATCCTGGAAAAAACAACAGCTGGGGAAAATAAAGAACAGGTGAAACACATGAATGATAACAGCACAGGGGATATAAAACTTAATACCAAATACAGGAGAGAACTAACTTGCAAAGTAAAGCAGGACACGAGTGACAAACGGGGCACAGAGACAAAAACTCAAGTTAAACTGAAAGCAAAGAATAATATGAATAACCAATAACCATAAACTGAAAGAAAGATTATAGTAACAAGCCTAGAAAACAAACTCTAAACAAAACATAAAATATAGCACAAAGAACTAGATTAAAGCAACAACTCTAAACATATATGACACAGAAAACCCAGGTCATGGGATGACTAAAGGTTCAAATGAAACAAAAAACTGCTCAAACTTAAAGCATACTTAAACCCAAAAGAAAACTATGGACCATGACACTCCGAGCCCAAAGGGAGAACGAACTAAAACCAACAAATTGAATTCATCTGGTGGCCATAAGCATGCCTGCTTATATTACTCTGTTTTGGTTGGATGTGCAGCTGGCAGATGTGTGTGAATTTGAAATTGAATGTTTGATTACATAGCAGTGAGGGTTTTTTTGTTTTTCTCCATACCATAATGCACCCAAGCCAATCTATTGTCGTAGGTCTAAGCATCTAAACCAACAGGTGTGAAGATTAACTCCACACCTGTATGTGGAGTTAATCTTCAGGGGACAAAACTGATGAAATTGCTTTAAGCAAAAGATGCTGCACTGCCTCGCTGTTAAATAAGCAGATTAGGTTTTTCATATACTTACATCAGTGCAATACAAATTTTAAAAGTAATATATAAACAAACAAAGTATGACACAGACCACAGGGAACACCTTTAATTTATGTTGTATACTGTAAAGAATTCACCATCAGATCAGTTTTTCTTTAGATGATTTTCACGCCCTAATCAAATTGTTGCTGACAGGTGGTATGCCAGATGTTGCCACGAAATGCAAGGGCAGGTTGCATTAAAGAATGAACAATGGTTTATTTTGTCATTGTGCTCAGTCAAAAATGCGGGAAGACTTACAAAATGAACAACTTCATTAATCAAGGAACACAAATAGAACTGAAGCAATATATTATTTCAGTTCACCTTCAAAGACTTGTGGGATAATGGAAACTTTTGAACACGCCCCAAAGGCCTCATGAATTCCAGGCCATACCTATTGTTTGCTGGGTTTGCCTTTGTAGCAGTCATCCTCTTGTGTTTTCTTATAATCCCCCAAAGAATTGTGAGAGACCAAAAGAAGAAGAAGAAGAATTTAGTTAACAAGTTGACGTATCTAGCTACTTTTCCATTAACCACTATGTAACCCTGTGGGAATTGAGTAAAGGCCTCCAAATTCAGGGCTTTCTTAAATGATGGACACATAAGAATGGCTATTGTCTCCTTGTTTCTGTCCACAAAGAGGCATATGATGACAACATCTGTGCTTAGTGCAATATTAGATGTCAATTTAGCGCTTCACTTTTGGTTTTTCCTCTGCACTCTGTAGTGTGCATTGTATTGCCTTCTTTCTGTGTATCAGTGTCAAATCACAGCAGCTGCTGTTCCCTTTGATACCCCCAAAATGACATACATAGAGAATCTAATAAAAACTTACAGAGTATAAAAATATGCTCTGTAAAGAAAAAGCTTTATCAAGATTAGTGCCTACAAATCCCTCCCTCTCCTGCTTACTTTAGGAGATGGCACCATCCGTCTGATTAATGGACAGAACTCGTGCCAGGGCCGAGTCGAGATCTTCTACCAGGGAAACTGGGGGACAGTGTGCGATGATGACTGGGTACTCAACAATGCCAAGGTAGTATGCCAACAGAGTGGCTGCGGCAGTGCTGTCTCTGCACACACCAACTCCTACTTTGGCTACGGTACCGGGCTAATTCTTCTGGACAACGTCAACTGCCAGGGCACGGAGCAGGACCTGACTAAATGCAAGAGCCTGGGTTGGGGTAAACACAACTGTGGCCATCATGAGGACGCTGGGGTCACCTGCACCGGTACTCTTAGAACTGTCACATTAGCATGAGTAGCACACCTGCAACTAAGATATTAAGTTCACAATTACACTTTAGCATGATAGCCTGCCAGAGTGAAAGTTATGTTATGTAAGTGAAACTTATGGCAAAAATTTAGCAAGTATCAGAAAATCAGTCAGATTCATCTTAGCTGGACAGCAAAAATGTCTGCACAGAATTTAGTTGCATTTCATAAAGCACTGGTATAAATTTTATTTTTCACCCACTTTAGGGTCCACTACTATACCACCAGTAGCAACAGGGGCCCAGAGAGGGCCGTGGGGAACATTGAACACTGAAGGTAAAACGTACCATTCACTACACACTATATTCAACTTTGTGCAAACAAGCTCAGTCTGATTATTGCTTCTGTTCACCAGCCTGTTCCATTTGTTGTCCTGGGTTAATAATTAATAATAGGAACAAAATGTGCATTTTGATATATGACCAACAGGGTGAGCCATTCTTCCCCTGTTGATCATATACATGCTGCACCACAGTGCCACAAAACAAAGTGGTGCATGTGTTCCATAACCTAACCCTGCCATCATAAACGGGTTGTCTGGTGTATTCATGTATCAAGTAATTGTATTTTTTGTCTTCCCCTACAACTACACAAAAAGTTCCAGTCACCAAGTCACCAAGCACAACAACAACAGTTACAACAACAACAACAACCACCCAAACAAGAGGTAGCATTCTGTTTGATGTATAAAAATTAAGTGTGTGTGTGTGTGTGTGTGTGTGTGTGTGTGTGTGTGTGTGTGTGTGTGTGTGTGTGTGTGTGTGTGTGTGTGTGTGTGCGCGTGCGTGCGTGCGTGCGTTTTAGTATTGAACACTGTGCACCATCAGCAATGTAATCTACAAAGAAAAGAATTTCTAGTCTAAAATTGCAATAACGCATCCGTGTGTTTCGCCTCTTGCAGTTACGTCAGCCATTCGTGTGGTAAATGGCAACAGTAGCTGCCAGGGTCGTGTAGAGGTCCTCTACAAAAATGTTTGGGGGACAGTGTGTGATGATGACTGGGACATGCCCAATGCCAAAGTAGTGTGTAGGCAGCTTGGATGTGGCGCACCTATTGCAGCCAAGTCCAATGCCTACTTTGGCCACGGTTCAGGCCCAATCTTGCTGGACAATGTGGAATGTAGTGGATTTGAACTAGAGCTATCCCAGTGCTTCCACCTGGGGTGGGGTCAGCACAACTGTGGCCATCATGAGGATGCTGGAGTTATCTGCGCACGTAAGACCTTATTTATTTTCTCGCAGCACTAAACTAGGCTTCATTAAACATACACTTATAGCACGTGCATATACTGAACTTGGTAAATGTCTGTAATGTCTGTACTATTGTCATATGAACAATGTTGGGAAGGTTACTTTTAAAATGTATTCCACTACAGATTACAGAATACATGCCCCAAAATGTATTTCGTAACGTATTCCATTATGTTACTCAATGAGAGTAACGTATTCTGAATACTTTGGATTACCTATTATATTATCATGCTTTTTACAACTACATGAATGTACTATTGCTGTGTGAATTATTACTTTTACTGAATGTTACTCACCATACCAATACCGATTAGATTTTTTTAAAATCTTAATATAAAATGAGTAACAGTAGGGTGGACATTAGGTAAGGCTGCACTTTTTGCAGCGATCTCGTATAGAAAACTGTTTCACACGTATATAAAACAGGTCCACGGCTCTGAACCGTAGTAAAGGGACCTCTGGGTTCCGTGTCAGGCTTGTAGATGAAAACTAGCTTTACTTTGTTGTCTGGGTCAACCTTGCTAGCGAGAGACAGAGAGAGGCGTTGAAAGGCTGCTTCAATAGAATATTTTATTTTGGAGAAAAACACGAAAAAGGTGTACAGTCGAGTCTTAATAGCTTACTTACAACTGGGCTCGTCAGGCACTCTTTTTGGCTGCAGTGGTTATTATTATATTTGCATGCTTCCATCACCCGCTTCTGGTCGGTGACAGCTCATGCTTTTTGACTCTCCTTTTTCTCCCTCCCTCGCTCACAGACACATAACGGGTATGGCAGTCGATTCTCCCTGCAGCACGGACTACACTGCCCATGAGGCTACATTCTTTAGGGCGATGCCTGTAACACTCTGCCTATTGCCTTCATATTAAATCATTTTTGTGAATAATTTTTAAAAATATTTCTTCACGTCATTATGCGGGCCGCAAGTAGGTGTGACATGGGCCGCGAGATTGAGACACAGACATTAGAGCATCTTAATGCGTGTTTTGTCAAAAATAGAGAGGCTATAGTTAGGCATAGCCAAACATATGAAACAGGAAAATACCGCCGTGTAATCCCTTTATTTCAGCAAAGTAACTGTATTCTGAATACCACCTTTTTAAATGGTAACTGTAAAGGAATACAGTTACTCATATCTTGTATTTTAAATACGTAACGGCGGTACATGTATTCCGTTACTCCCCAACACTGCATATGAACATATGAATGATTTCTGGCTTTGCGGGAACTTCATGAGTTCCCCTAAAAGCCCATACCACCTATGTATCTAGTCATCTACACCCGCCCTGCTGGGCTGGCCAGTTGCAATGCATGACTATAGTACTTTGAGGACGAAACAGCCCAGAGAGCATGAAAAACAGTGGATGAGTCAAGGCACATCAGCGTCACTGAATGCCTCCATGCCAAATATGACTTCTTTCAGGCTAAATCAAAAGCACAAATATCCTCTTTTATATGTACTGTAAATCCTTGGTTCCAAATTAATCAGGAAATGTTTTAATGCAGTTTCTTTTTAACAGTAGCAGTTGCTTTGAGTAGTTTTGCCTTTAGTAAGTAATTAGAACAGATAAAGGGGTGTAATTTGTGCAAACATCTTTACAAAAACATAGTCTGTTATAAACAGACTGTTATAAACAGACTTTGCAGAGGCAATATCTTGATGAAATTGCCTCTGCAAAGTCTGTGTCTGGGTTATTGGCTTCTAGGAACAGAAGAAGCAAACAGGTTTCTTATAAGTCATTAAAATCCCTGTTAGATAAGTGTGATATTACTTTTGTGACCTAATATTCAATGACTATTCCTTGAATACATGAACATAATTCTCTCTTCTCTGTTTCCCCTTAGCTTTTGACCCCCAGTTTTTTGATCTTGCAAGTGTGCGTGAATTCAGAGTAACAGAAACAATACCAACAACCACCACCGCAACCACCACACAACCACCTGAAGGTAAGTCACATATACCCTCAGTTATTTCACAATAATGTCACCTTCCTCTGGACTGATTCTCAGAAGCAATCAATGCTCAAAGTTTAAAAGAATTGTTTTTTATGTAGGTTTGGTAAGACTGGTGGGTGGCCAGCACCGGTGTGAGGGTCGAGTGGAAATGTACTTGAATTCAGGATGGGGCACAGTGTGCGATGATGCCTGGGACCTCCCAGATGCCCAGGTGGTGTGCCGTCAAGTGGGCTGCGGTGAAGCCATAGCAGCTCGGGGAGAAGCTTACTTTGGGCCCGGCACGGGAACAATCCTGCTAGACAACCTCAAGTGCAGAGGTACTGAGAGATCCCTGCAGAGCTGCTCCCATATATCCTGGAATGTACACAACTGCGACCACTCTGAAGATGCTGGTGTCACCTGCTCGCCATCATGATTTCAGCAGAACCGCACTCCCACCAACATGTGTTAGGATGTGGGTGTACCGTCCTCGGACTTGTGTACATTATGTAAATAACAGCTGACACATTGCTGAAGTAATATTCCACCATCACCAACATAAGTAACAGTTAATATGCCATTCCATGATTATATTCTATAACTATATAAGCCTATTAAGCACTTTATAAATATATTATGTAAAACAAAATGTACACAATTGTTTGATAAATGAAGAAAAGTAAAGCTTTTAACTGTCTGTCTTTCTGTTTTTGTTAAAATATATACTGTACATGTTATTTTTCACTTAAGGAATATACTTGAGGAAGTCTGTGGATTAAAGCTATTTTTACAGAACAGCCTCTGCTCCACAATCCACAAATATGTATGATATAACATAAATGACACTGTATACTATAATCTATAACACTGAAATACACATAAATAAATGTGGTATAGCTTGTATATACATGAAATAACTGTGCTTTTATTCCATAATTATTTATATATATATATATATATATATATATATATATATTAGGGGTGCAATGATATTCATATTGATATTGAACCGTTCCAGTCGGGCTACCAAAATTTATCTCTGCCCTGCCCGTCGGCCTATTGTAGGAAGGAAAAATATATGTCAATGCTTTTGCATTGTTTCGGAAATGTAGCTGGGTAATTATGTCATTGGCATCGGTGAGCCACTGTCAATATGTGACATATTGAAATCGCGTTTGAATTTGCGCTGGGTTTTTTGCTTTCACTTTGCAATCGCGCGAACTGTGTATAGAGAGCGACAGCACTGATTGGTGAGTGATGATAATTTGCGCACCAATTCCTCTGACATAGTCTTATCAATCGTTAGCTTACTATGCAAACATGACAAGTGAACTCTCCCACAGCAAGCTTAAACATGTGAGAGGTTGATCGCGCAGAGAATCGCTGAGCGTTATGTGAGTGCGCGTGTAAAAGCAGCAGGATATATATTTTAGTTCTGCTGAGCCAAATAAGACAGGTCAGGGTGAAGAAGTGACAGCCAAAGAAAAGCTTACCACAAAACGGAAAAGTTATCAGGCCCTGATGGGTTAGGGAATGAGTTTTATAAATACTTTAAGATCAAATTAAGTCCATATCTATTTAAATTATATAACCATGCATACAAAATGAGCACCCTACCTCCAACATTGAATGAAGCAACTATTATAGTACTTCCAAAAAAAGGCAAAGCATTGGAGGAAGTGGGATCATATAGACCTATTTCTCTATTAAATTCTGATCAAAAAATTCTGGCTAAAATACTAGCGAGTAGACTTAATACAGTAATAGATAAATTGGTGCATTCAGACCAAACAGGTTTCATTCCAAACAGGAGTTCTTTTAATAATCTTCGACGTCTATTTAATATAATCTATTCCCCCAAGGTACAACAGGACCTACTTATACTTAGCTTGGATGCCGAAAAGGCATTCGATCATGTGGAGTGGTCCTACCTCTTTGCAGTCCTAGAAAAATTTCAACTGGGACAAGATTTCATCTCTTGGATAAAACTACTTTACAATAATCCCACAGCCAGAATTCTTACAAATCAGACATTATCAACTCAGTTTAAACTCAGCAGAGGTACAAGACAAGGATGCGCTCTTAGTCCATTATTATTTGCCCTGGCTTTGGAACCCTTAGCACAAACAATTCGAACCCATATGGATATACACGGTTATGATACAACATACACTTCTAATTCTATATCGCTTTATGCTGACGACATATTATTATACATAACAAAACCATTAATATCCCTCCCAGCAATTCTCTCCGTGATTGATAAATTCAGTACTTTCGCAGGCTACAAGATTAACTGGGGAAAAAGCGAAATACTGCCCATTAAATTAGAGAATAAACAATGGCTTACATCTTTCCCATTTAAAATAACCTATGAAAAAATCACTTACTTGGGCATTACAATACCAAAAAAACACAGCTCCCTAATGAAAGAGAATTTTCTTCCCTTACTGGAGAAACTTAAAAATAACATTCAGTACTGGAGGACACTTCCTATTTCTTTAATAGGGAGAGTGAATTCAATAAGAATGGTATTCCTCCCGCAGTATTTGTATCTGGTTCAAAACATCCCAATTTTCTTGCCCAAATCTTTTTTTAAAAAGATGGACGCCATCATTATGCCATTTATATGGAATTATAAAACACATAGAATAAAAAAAGACCACTTATGCAAACATAGATCCCTTGGTGGACTTACACTACCTAACTTTATGTACTACTACTGGGCATCAAATTTAAGAATAATTTCCCTTCTATTGGATGACACAGCAATACTCCCTAACGGCTTACAGATGGAGCGGGAGGATTGCCTTCCTTACTGTGTTGGTGGAATACTACTCTCTCCTATTCTTTTGACAAACTCATATTACAATTCGAATCCAGTGATTTATAATACCGTACAAATTTGGAGACAAATAATTAAGCACTTCAAATTGAAAAAACTATCAATGTGTACATCCATTACAGCTAACCCCTCTTTCCTTCCATCATGTGTAGACGGAGCTTTCAATATATGGCAGGAATTGGGAATTTGTAAATTAAAAGATTTATACCTAAATGATACTTTTATGTCATTCCAACATTTAAAAGATAGATTTGGATTGCCTCACAGTCATTTTTTTAGATATCTTCAACTAAGAGACTATATCCGTACATACCTGCCACAATTTGAAAACATATCGTCCGATCCTTTGGACAGATGTCTTAGTGATGGAAGGGGGTTTGAACAGAGAATTTCATTATTTTATAATTCAATACAGGAGATGAGTATACCTTCAACTACTTCAATCAAAGAGGAGTGGGAAAAAGATTTTGGGACTCTCCTATCAGAAGATTTCTGGCAGGAGGCCTTACACAACATAAATACGCCTTTTATTAATTCCCGTCACTGTTTAATTCAGTACAAAATTATACACAGACTACACTATTCAAGGGAAAAACTTCACAAAATGTATCCAGAGTGTTCCCCCCTCTGTGAAAAATGCAAGATACACTATGGAAATCTGTTACATTGTTTTGCACTATGTCCAAGGCTTCAGGGTTTTTGGTATGATATTTTTACTTATATGTCTAATATTTTTAAAAGTAAGATTGAACCAAATCCGACAGTAATCATCTTTGGGATTTCCAACGAAACACAAAATTTACAACACTCTCAAAAAAGGTTTATGGCATATGCTTTGATTATTGCAAAGAAATTGATCCTGCAGCTTTGGAAAGGCAATGAGACTCCTGTATTAAAAATGTGGCTTACTGAACTTATAAACACTCTTCACCTTGAAAAAATAAGATATAGTATGAATGACAATGTAAAAGATTTTGAATTAATCTGGCACCCTTTACTTATATACCTTGGGAAAATATAAAACTTTGTTTACTTGTTTCTCTTCCCTTTTGCCGACAGCCGGGGTATTGGGACCCCTTATGGGTGACTGCGGGTTTTTTTTTTATTTTTATTTTTATTATTATTTTTTTTTATTTTTATTTTTTTTGTTGGTGTTGTTTAATTATTTGCCTTGTTAGTTTAGAAAAAAAGGAGCATAAGTTATGTTATGTCAATTTGTAAAAACTACAATCATGATACTTGCTCTCAATAAAAATATTTGAAACAAAACGGAAAAGTTATGACAAATCAGACTATAAGGCAAAAAGAAAGTGCAGCTTTATGGTTTCATGGACAAAAGAATTTCTGTGGCTGCAATATGACAAGCTAAATAACCAGGGCTGCACATAAGTGGTCTGCAGGTGCGCATTCGCTGTCAAAATAAAAAAGATAAACAAGATAAGAAATTTCAACGCGTGTTTGCGTACATAAGATTTTCAGGAGGAGGACAGACATTTGTTTAGAACTCTTAAAGATGTCGAAGAAGCTCCTTTAAGCAATTACTGTGATGTTCCTCCACCTCCAAAGAAATGTCAGAAGGAGTCCGAACCACAAAAGAAGCGTGTATTCTCGGAAAAGTAGTTGCAGGAAGTGAGCTGGCTTCAAACAAATGATGAACGCACAGAGATGTGGTGCGGAATGTGCCGTGAAAATTTAATAAATGACAAATTAAAAAGGCATGAACATTTTTTTTGTATCAAAAAAATATCGAACCGTGACACCAAAGTATCGAACCGAACCGAACTGTGAATTTTGTGTATCGTTGCACCCCTAATACATATATATATATATTTTAGGGGTGCAACGGATCAAAACGGTTCAGATCGGATCACGGTTTTAAGTCACGGATAGGATCAATTTTTGGATATAGGGCAGTACAGTCTTTGTATCTACCACTCAATTCAATTCATTTGAATTTTATTTATAAAGCGCCAAATCACAACAACAGTCGCCTCAAGGCACTTTATATTGTAAGGTAGACCCTACAATAATACATTATACTCATTATATTGCACTCTGCTGTGATATAATGAGCTGTCATGGTCACGTAGCTTTCCGTTGCCCTGGAGATCCACCCATTTGTAGTAGTTATGGCAACAGAAGATGCCTGGGACAGTTCAGCCACAACTTAAATCTTTTCCTGCTCATACCTGCTTGGAACAATCTTGCCACTAAAGTAGGCGCGAACGGGATATCATAGCGTGGCTCAAGCACGTTCATCATAGTTTAAACCCCTTGTTTTGCACAACAGAATACGGACTCCCGTCTGCAGCTAAACACCCCAATAGCTTTTGTAATAGCTTTAGCACGGTCGGATTCGGCAGCAAAGGGCTGCTTAAATACGGCAAACTCCTCTGCTCCTCCACTTGGACCACTAGCACTGGCCATAACTATCGCTTGACAGACCCACCACGTGCACGATACACATACTTTTTTTCCTTCTTTTTCGAATCTTCGGATCACGTGCGTGCCGAACCGTGGAGTGGGATCGGTTCGGATTAGGGATTATGGATCAACTGTGATCCGTTGCACCACATATATATACATATATATACATATATACACACATATATACGTATATATAGCAGATGACTCGTAATCTGGAGAGGAAATGGCGTGTCACAAATTTAGAGGATCATCATTTAGCCTGGAGAAATAGTTTGCTGTTTTATAAGAAAGCCCTCTGCAAAGCCAGAACATCTTACTATTCATCACTGATTGAAGAAAATAAGAACAACCCCAGGTTTCTCTTCAGCTCTGTAGCCAGGCTGACAAAAAGTCAGAGCTCTTTTGAGGCAACCATCCCTTTAACGTTAACTAGTAATGACTTCATGAACTTCTTCACAAATAAAATTTTTATCATTAGAGAAAAAATTACCAGTAATCATCCCACAGATGTAATATTATCTACAGCTACTCTTAGTACCATTGATGTTAAGTTAGACTCTTTTTCTCCAATTGATCTTTCTGAGTTAACTTCAATAATTACTTCCTCTAAACCATCAACGTGTCTTTTCCTGCCATTAATTAATTAATGCTTCGATCTTAAATATGATCAACCTATCTCTAATAATCGGCTATGTACCACAGGCCTTCAAGCTGGCTGTAGTTAAACCTTTACTCAAAAAGCCATCTCTAGACCCAGCAGTCTTAGCTAATTATAGGCCAATCTCCAACCTTCCTTTCATATCAAAAATCCTTGAAAGAGTAGTTGTCAAACAGCTAACAGATAATCTGCAGAGGAATGGCTTATTGGAAGAGTTTCAGTCAGGTTTCAGAGCTCAGCACAGCACAGAAACAGCTTTAGTGAAGGTTACAAATGATCTTCTTATGGCCTCTGACAGTGGACTCATCTCTGTGCTTGTCCTGCTAGACCTCAGTGCAGCGTTCGATACTGTTGATCATAATATCCCATTAGAGCGATTAGAACATGCTGTAGGTATTACAAGTACTGCGCTGCAGTGGTTTGTATCATATCTATCTAATAGACTCCAATTCGTGCATGTAAATGGAGAGTCCTCTTCACACACTGAGGTTAATTATGGAGTTCCACAGGGTTCAGTGCTAGAACCAATTCTGTTTACATTATACATGCTTCCCTTAGGCAGTATCATTAGAAGACATAGCATACATTTTCACTGCTATGCAGATGACACCCAGCTCTATCTGTCCATGAAGCCAGATAACACACACCAATTAGTTAAACTGCAGGAATGTCTTAAAGACATAAAGACCTGGATGGCCGCTAACTTTCTGCTTCTTAATTCAGATAAAACTGAGGTTATTGTACTCGGCCCTGAAAAGCTTAGAAATATGGTATCTAATCAGATTCTTACTCTGGATGGCATTACCTTGGCCTCCAGTAACGCGGTGAGGAACCTTGGAGTCATTTTTGACCAGGACATGTCCTTCAACGCACATATTAAACAAATATGTAAGACTGCTTTCTTCCATTTGCGCAACATCTCTAAAATTAGAAATATCCTGTCTCAGAGTGACGCTGAAAAACTAGTTCATGCATTTATTACTTCCAGGCTGGACGACTGTAATTCATTATTATCAGGATGTCCAAAAAACTCACTGAAAAGCCTTCAGCTAATCCAAAATGCTGCAGCAAGAGTGCTGACAGGGACTAGAAAGAGAGAGCATATTTCTCCTGTTTTGGCTTCCCTTCATTGGCTTCCTGTTAAATCCAGAATTGAATTCAAAATCCTGCTCCTCACATACAAGGTCTTAAATAATCAGGCCCCATCTTATCTTAATGACCTTGTAGTACCATATCACCCTATTAGAGCGCTCCGCTCTCGCTCTGCAGGCCTACTTGTTGTTCCTAGAGTATTTAAAAGTAGAATGGGAGGGAGAGCCTTCAGTTTTCAGGCCCCTCTTCTGTGGAACCAGCTTCCAGTTTGGATTCAGGAGACAGACACTATCTCTACTTTTAAGATTAGGCTTAAAACTTTCCTTTTTTCTAAAGCATATAGTTAGGGCTGGACCAGGTGACCCTGAATCCTCCCTTTGTTATGCTGCAATAGATGTAGGCTGCCGGGGGATTCCCATGATGCATTGAGTTTTTCCTTTCCAGTCACCTTTCTCACTCACTATGTATTAATAGACCTCTCTGCATTGAATCATATCTGTTATTAACCTCTGTCTCTCTTCCACAGCATGTCTTTTATCCTGTCTTCCTTCTCTCACCCCAACCGGTCGCAGCAGATGGCCGCCCCTCCCTGAGCCTGGTTCTGCCGGAGGTTTCTTCCTGTTAAAATGGAGTTTTTCCTTCCCACTGTCGCCAAAGTGCTTGCTCATAGGGGGTCATATGATTGTTGGGTTTTTCTCTGTATCTATGAAGCGCCTTGAGGCGACTTTTGTTGTGATTTGGCGCTATATAAATAAAATTGAATTGAATTGAATTATTAGGGCGATTAGAACATGCTGTAGGTATTACAGGTACTGCACTGCAGTGGTTTGTATCATATCTATCTAATAGACTCCAATTTGTGCATGTAAATGGAGAGTCCTCTTCACACACTGAGGTTAATTATGGAGTTCCACAGGGTTCAGTGCTAGGACCAATTCTGTTTACATTATACATGCTTCCCTAGGCAGCATCATTAGTAGACATAGCATACATTTTCACTGCTATGCTGATGACACCCAGCTCTATCTGTCCATGAAGCCAGATAACACACACCAATTAGTTAAACTGCAGGAATGTCTTAAAGACATAAAGACCTGGATGGCCGCTAACTTTCTGCTTCTTAATTCAGATAAAACTGAGGTTATTGTACTTGGCCCTGAAAAGTTTAGAAATATGGTATCTAACCAGATTCTTACTCTGGATGGCATTACCTTGGCCTCCAGTAACGCTGTGAGGAACCTTGGAGCCATTTTTGACCAGGACATGTCCTTCAACGCACATATTAAACAAATATGTAAGACTGCTTTCTTCCATTTGCGCAACATCTCTAAAGTTAGAAATATCCTGTCTCAGAGTGACGCTGAAAAACTAGTTCATGCATTTATTACTTCCAGGCTGGACTACTGTAATTCATTATTATCAGGATGTCCAAAAAAACTCACTGAAAAGCCTTCAGCTAATCCAAAATGCTGCAGCAAGAGTGCTGACAGGGACTAGAAAGAGAGAGCATATTTCTCCTGTATTGGCTTCCCTTCATTGGCTTCCTGTTAAATCCAGAATTGAATTCAAAATCCTGCTCCTCACATACAAGGTCTTAAATAATCAGGCCCCATCTTATCTTAATGACCTTGTAGTACCATATCACCCTATTAGAGCACTTCGCTCTCGCACTGCAGGCCTACTTGTTGTTCCTAGAGTATTTAAAAGTAGAATGGGAGGGAGAGCCTTCAGTTTTCAGGCCCCTCTTCTGCGGAACCAGCTTCCAGTTTGGATTCAGCAGACAGACACTATCTCTACTTTTAAGATTAGGCTTAAAACTTTCCTTTTTGCTAAAGCATAATAGTTAGGGCTGGACCAGGTGACCCTGAATCCTCCCTTAGTTATGATGCAATAGACGTAGGCTGCCAGGGGATTCCCATGATGCATTGAGTTTTTCCTTTCCAGTCACCTTTCTCACTCACTATGTATTAATAGACTTCTCTGCATTGAATCATATCTGTTATTAACCTCTGTCTCTCTTCCACAGCATGTCTTTATCCTGTCTTCCTTCTCTCACCCCAACCAGTCGCAGCAGATGGCCGCCCCTCCCTGAGCCTGGTTCTGCCAGAGGTTTCTTCCTGTTAAAAGGGAGTTTTTCCTTCCCACTGTCGCCAAAGTGCTTGCTCATAGGGGGTCATATGATTGTTGGGTTTTTCTCTGTATCTATGAAGCACCTTGAGGCGACTTTTGTTGTGATTTGGCGCTATATAAATAAAATTGAATTGAATTGAATATATACATATATATACGTTTAAACACTCAACAAAAATATAAACGCAACACTTTTGTTACTGCTCCCATTCCCCATGGGATGGACGTAGAGACCTAAAATTCATTCCAGATACACAATATAACCATCCCTCCCAAACAGTGGTCACAAATCAGTCCAAATGTGTGGTAGTGGGCACATCTGCTATATTGAGATAATCCATCCCACCTCACAGGTGTGCCACATCAGGATGCTGATCTGACATCATGAGTAGTGCACAGGTGTACCTCAGACTGCCCACAACAAAAGGCCACCCTGGAATGTGCAGTTTTTTGCGCTATTGGGGGTCTGGGGACCCAGAACCGGTCAGTATCTGGTGTGACCACCATTTGCCTCATGCAGTGCAACACATCGTCGCATGGAGTCTATCAGATTGTCAATTGTGGCCTGTGGAATGTTGGTCCACTCCACTTCAATGATTGTGCGAGGTTGTTGGATATTCGTGGGAACTGGTACACGCTGTCGTATACGCCGGTCAAGCATATCCCGAACATGCTCAATGGGTGACATGTCCGGTGAGTATGCTGGCCATGCAAGAACTGGGACATTCCCAGCTGCCATCTGCCCTGAACAATGTGAACCATGATTCATCTGTGAAGCGCACACCTCTCCAACGTGCCAGACGCCATCGAATGTGAGCATTTTCCCACACAAGTCTGTTACGGCGACGAGCTGGAGTCAGGTCAAGACCCCGATGAGGACGACGGGCATGCAGTTGAGCGTCCCTGAGACGGTTTCTGACAGTTTGTGCAGAAATTGTTTGGTTGTGCAAACCAATTGTTCCAGCAGCTGTCTGGGTGGCTGGTCTCAGACGATCTTGGAGGTGAACCTGCTGGATGTGGAGGTCCTGGGCTGGTGTGGTTACACGAGGTCTGCGGTTGTGAGGCCGGTTGGATGTGCTGCCATATTCTCTGAAACGCCTGTGGAGACGGCTTATGGTTGAGAAATGAACATTCAATGCACGGGCGACAGATCTGGTTGACATTCCTGCTGTCAGCATGCCAATGCACGCTCCCTCATTGCTTGTGGCATCTGTGGCATTTTGCTGTGAGACAAAACTGCACATTCCAGGGTGGCCTTTTGTTGTGGGCAGTCTGAGGTACACCTGTGCACTACTCATGATGTCAGATCAGCATCCTGATGTGGCACACCTGTGAGGTGGGATGGATTATCTCAATATAGCAGATGTGCCCACTACCACACATTTGGACTGATTTGTGACCACTGTTTGGGAGGGATGGTTATATTGTGTATCTGGAATGAATTTTAGGTCTCTACGTCCATCCCATGGGGAATGGGAGCAGTAACAAAGGTGTTGCGTTTATATTTTTGTTGAGTGTATGTATATATATATATATATATATATATATATATATATGGGGTCACACTCTGACCACACACACACACACAACGCACAGGCAAGGTATTCTTTGTTTGTATGTAGACGTCATATGTTAATGAACCCATGTATCAACAAGAAAAGATTTTTAGAATATCAACAAATTAAATCCATAGTAAAAAAGAAATTTAAACTGGGTCAAGTTTAACTACAAACACCACCAAGTGTGGTTCAATTTCTTACTCTTAAAACCCCCAAATTACTTTCCAAAATATACAGAATGCTTTCTAAAACTGATGAATCAATATCACTTCCTATTGCAAAATGGGAAGCGGATTTATCAGTTAACTTAGACCTAAACTTCTGGTCTCAGATTTGCTTAAAAACCTTTCATCTAATTAGAAATCCCAGTCTTCAATTAATTCATACAAAATATTACATAGAGTGCACTATACAGGTCATCGGATGTTCAAGATGGGCTTTACATCTACCAACAACTGCTCACACTGCCAAACCAAACACTTATATCCACGCTCTTTGGTTCTGTCCACCAGTTCAGAAGTTTTGGCGCGAGATATGTGAAGACTTATCAAAGTGTCTGAAATGTAACATTCCAACTTCCCCCTTAGTGTGTTTGTTGGGCAGCTTAGATAATGTCACTTCAGAAAAGAATATAGCCCATATGGTTTTCACTGCCCTATGCATAGCCAAGAAAACTGTCCTCATGAACTGGAAAAATAAAAATAATCTTAATTCTAACCAATATAGAAATTATCTATTAGATTACATTAGTCTTGATACAGCCTCTGCCACCACATCAGATCAATTGCTCTGGGCTCCTGTGATCAGCTCCATCACCTAGTGGGGGTGGGGGGGTCATAGTTTGGTCCCGCCTTCACTGTTGTGATTGGTGTGGGGGTAGGGACATGCTTAGGGCGTCGGGGGGTTCCCCGGAGGCATCTTCCTTGGGGGGCTCAACCCGGGGTAGCGGTCATGGCCAATTAGGGGCTCTGTTGGCTCTTAGGTGACGGTTTCCTCGTGGCTGTGTGCAGCGGGGCTAGGGGAGGGTCTGTGCTGACGGACGTGGGTTACTGACCTGGTAGCCTGGCTGCCCCTGGGTGGGTCCGGGATGGGTGTGAGGTTCTGGGGGTGCTCCGTCTCTGGGCTGGGGAAATGGCATATCCATGGTAAATAAGGTAGTCACATAAACTGATCATAACTGTATCTTAATATTAGAAACCATATTAGATTAATTTAGTTGTGAAAAAACATGTACATAAAATAAAAAAGTTCTAATTTACTGGTGTTGGCCAGAGGGGCTGATGGCGCGTTATGGCAGCCTCGCTTCTGTCAATCTGCCCCTGGGCAGCTGTGGCTACAACTACAACTGTAGCTTGCCTCCACCAGTGTGTGAGAGTGAATGAATAGTGGCATTGTAAAGAGCTTTCGGTGCCTATATAAATCCAATCCATTATTATTATTACTTTATCAGATAGACGACTTCTGAAAATGACTCGCCAGTCAGTCCTGAAGACAGTAAATCGGACTTTTTGATTTTTCAATCTTGGTATGACTTGAATATCTATAACACGATCACCTTTATATCTTGATGCATGCTCATAAGATTGGGGAAACCTGTAGTCAGCTGAGACTGGGGAAGTCACTTGGATGAGTGACGTTTTCTCCCACTGAAATGGTATATCTAGATGAACAAAATAAACTTTTTGGGATCACCTTTATAGATACTGATGTTACACAGCCTGTAACCCTGTTACCCTGTACACGTGTATGGAGAACATTAGCTGTATATAGGAATATAACAATATATAATGAGGAAATATTGCACTGTGTCACACTCTACATTCTTATTTGACTGCAGTTTATGTAGAAGGAGGACCCTGGCGCCCTTTTAACCCGTTTTTGTGTACCATGTTCTTATCAAAGAGTCTTCAATCAGTCTTTTTAGATAATGAAACAAAGCATCTCTATTAGATAGGGAAATTAGATCAATTAGGCCCTTGTTATAGCTGCTTTTGTGTTCTACTGGTAGTTTGCACTTTCTCCTACCTGACAATCAAGCTCTACTTTTGGGATGAAAGCTCCATAACAACGATGCACTCTGCCTAATAAAAAAAAGATCACCTTCTTTTCACATTTGCAGTCTGACTAGCCCAAGTGTAGGGCAACGGGCTGCACTGTCAGTTTCTCCAGGCTGCCAGGGTCGTTACATCACTCTGCGAGGACACGCCTTTTTGGGTGGTGACACAATCGAGGAAAAGCGCTCGGAGGGGGAGGGGTGTCCCGTCGGCAGGCACACAGACAGCAGGCAGCAGCTGCAGCGACAGGATCTGGCGCTGTTACTCTGCACTGAAAACTTTCACATTACGATTTTAGCTCCGAAAAACACACACACGCAGGTTTAGAAACACTCCACACACTCACACGCACGACCTCTTTCTAAAATGGTAGACCGCGAGCAACTGGTGCAGAAAGCCAGGCTGGCCGAGCAGGCAGAGAGGTATGATGATATGGCAGCTTGCATGAAATCGGTAAGTAGGCTTCCTCTGTAATGACCTTTCTTTTCTCTTTGTCATTTTCTGTCATAAGTAACCTCAACAAGCTCTCTCTCTCTCTCTCTGTGTGTGTGTGTGTGTGTGTGTGTGTGTGTGTGTGTGTGTGTGTGTGTGTGTGTGTGAGAGAGAGATAAATGTTTCAAGGCTGTACAGACCTAACGGTGGGGCAGGGGACTGTGCCTGTGTGTCACAGCACATTTGGGCTTAAGTGGACAAGCCGAGGACAATTGGTGTATGAAACTTATGATAAAAGATCGCATTTGTGAGGAATGCACGTCTGTGAGTATGATAGGGACAGGCTGTAAAAAGATTTGGGCTACATCATTTTGAAGAGGCCCTGTGTTCACCGTTCACACAGCAGATATATCAGTGAAATTGATCACATACATCGAAGCTCAGTGAAAATCGGTGATTTACAGTAAATCGGGGGAGGGGGTATCGGATGGGTGCTGTAGTGGATTGTGGTCGTTTGAAATGCGGACTGTCTGATCTTGGGGCGGTGCCTTTTGCCAGGCTCCTTCGTAACCGGCCGGGCTGCCCGGGTGTAACAAGAACCGAGAGAGAAATGAGTCGCAGAATGGCGATAAGAAGCCACTGAGTCATCATCTGTCTGAATCAATCATGGGTTCACAGTCAAAGGGATCCTGATCGACAGATACGCATATCGTCTGGGAGCAGAGAACGAGCTGGGTTGGTACCAATGATGATGAGAGTGACATCGCAGGCTGCTCGTGTTCCGGTTTAAACCAAATAAAGAGCCCTCGACTTAATGTGAAATACCCTACCCCCTCCTTCTCGGGCACCGTCTCTTCTGCACATTTGGCGCAGTGAGAAAGGGGCAATGTTGGCTGAAGGTTGCTCGCAAATCGATTTGCGCAGAAGGGGCGCACAGAAGTGTATCCACCTTTCAGACGTGGGTGTCGGTGCACGGACGACTTTCCAGAATCATCCATTCGGTAGATGCCATATTGCAGCAAATGCACACTCGCGTGAGCGTGATGGAAGCGCCAGTGTTCAGTCGATGCTTCTGTAGCAACCGCATCCCTGCGTCCTCGACCTCTTACAGCAGGTTCCCCACACAGAGGCGTGCCGCAGCATCTGCCAGGATGCAGCACAGGTCCAACCGTAGTGCACCATTTCACTGGCAGTGCATCTCACAGCATCAGGGCAGTCTGAGCCATCTCACAGAGAAATAGAAGTCAGTGAATGCTGGGTTGACCTGAGCTACTTTATTTAAAATAACGGACATGGAGATTATGGCTAGTGTCTTTTTTTGCTCTTAAGATAAGAGATAAAGAGTTTTCTCGTGTCATATTTCTACATGATCATTTCTACATGATCATCTGTTATGGCTGTTTTCAGTTAACAGAGCTGCTTTCTATTCATGGTCGTCATCTCCAAGACTCAACTAGTAAGCTGTCAGAGTATTTTAAAGGCCGTACTGCATGCTGCTTTCCAGGACCGGCTTGTAGTGGCAGTGCCAGAGAGGGGGGCTCCACCCCTTCCCATTTGTGCCGAGTCAGAGAGTGAGAGAACAAGCTGCCCCTCACCCAGCCTGTCTCTCTGCACCACTGGGCAGTGGGGTGTGTCTGCTGCCTCGCCCATCGTTTGAGGGGAATCCCTTGCGACTGCAGGCATGGCAACCGCCCCGGTGGCAACGGAACCAAATAACCAGAAGGACGGAGCGTCCCCAGGAGGATTTGTCAGGCTTTAAGCTAAGGAGCTGGGCCCTACCAGAATGAATGATATGGTTTCTGGGCTGCTGTTGGGAGTTTTCACCACTGTCTTCAAATTTGATTACAGAACAGCATGTCCCAGCTTCAGTTCTACTTTCTACAGCATGAATAAGTTATTACTTCAATAGATCTAGCTGTTGATTTTTAAGAAATTAACCATATCCAGAGAAGCTTATTTCATTAATTAGTCCAACTAAAACATCTCCACAAAAAGTAACTATGAGGTCTCCCTAATTTGACAAAAATATGATAATCACAGATAATACAATAAATCTGTGTTAGCAATTTGACATATTTTAGGATCTCAGAAATCCTACCAAAAATGATGGAGCTAGATGTTGTCTCTGGAACTATTTTCTTAAATTTTTTAACATAAGTGCTATCCTGATCCAGAACTACCACACTATTTGGAAGCGGCCTGTCAGGTTCACATAGCCGAGACAAGAAAAAAATCTTTAAAACAAGACAAATTACAGTTCTTGAGTCATGTTGAAGTACTCATCGATAACCATATGCTACAAACACATGACACAGTACCCGGTGTTACTCTGCCTGTGTTTTGTAATAGTGACAAAACCCCTGTTCCACTGAAGTAAAGAAGTTTGTCACTGTGCCACACAGTGACTCACACAAAGAACAATATGCAGAACTGATAAAACTATTAAATCATAACACCGATAACATTGCACGATCTGATATCGTCGTGTTGGTGTTGTTCCCAGATCATCATCCTAAATGTTGCTCCAGGATCAACATTGCAAGTGACCAATCAGAATGTTGTGACGTCATACTTTTGCGACTTCGGGAAAAACTGGCGTGAAACAAAAAACTGTGCTTAAGCTGCGAGAAACCGCCTCTGTCTGCCGATCAACGGACCCTAACCCTAACCAACCCTTTAATAAACGGTAAGCAGAATTGATATTGTCCTTGCAACTTTGGAATTTCATAAATGAACGAATGGATTGGCGCGCAAAAGAATAACGTCACAACAATGTGATTGGTCACTTGCAATGTTGAACCTGGAATAACATTTTCATGATGATCTGGGAACAACACCAACACGATGATATCAGATCATCCAATAAGAATAAGACATTTAGCCAGTGGTGGCTAATCAGAAATATTAGTTATTAATTATTAATTTTTAATTGATTAATAGATTACTTAATAGAGATTACACAACTAATGCTACATTTGAGATAATTTTCTTAACCTGTTTTCATACACGGGAAATATTCATCTCTTTGATCACTTAAGCTTAATTCACACATCCACTCAAGTCTGTATGTTTTTTGCGGAGCGAGAATTCTGTAATTAGTCAGTCCAATACAGCCTCAATCAACAGACATGGCAAAATTTCTAAGTTGACCACTGTCAGTTCGGAGCATACCACATCAGCATGATGGAGGTAATTTTATGGCATGGGCACAAAGCCAGTCGCTGGTGTTGATCGATGATGGTGATAGGGGCAGAGATTGTTTTTCAGTGGTAGAGCATCTCAGGGGAGGGAAATCTGTAGTTTCTGTCTTAAAGCATTCACTGACTACAAAAGATTATTAAAGTATTAAAAATGAACCATTTTAAGTCATCTGCACAATTAATTTGAAAACCTGCAAAAATGGAGGAACCGTGTATAAAAATGGCCGTAGTTCATGTTAATGGAAGCAACTGTACTCATAAGACATGCACATCTATTAATGTGGCTGCACGAAGCCTGAGCCCTGTGTTGCTTTCTAAGTGATCAGTAAATGTTAATTGGTTTGATTGTCATCATAACTTTTAAATAGGAAAGCGTCCGCGGCGATCAGATGGACATGAAAGAGATTCAGACTCCTTGAGGTTAATGAAAACAGGGGCCATGTCTGAAAGGGGCGTCAATCGCTCTCTCTCCCTTGCTCTGTTTCTTCTGCTTTCTGTTTTTTTAATTTAGAGAGCCAGCTTCTGTCATGTTCAGTAAATGTGGGCGGTGACAATCCCGTTTGGCCCAAAAGTTTTGTAGTCATGGTTGCTCAAGTTTATGGACATATTTGGCTTTTTTTTTTCTTCATTTTATTTGCAGATTTGCAATGTTGATCTGAAAGACCTTACCATCTTTTGTTTGAGTTACATAGCAACAGCGGCTAAGAGGCCGGTTTACTGTGTATGAACATATATATATGTTTATGAGAAGGCAGGCAGCCAGAGCTGCTGCACTTTAACACACGCATTTAACTAAGTCACCATAGGTAGTTGTACATTGTGTTGACTTGACCCCATTAGTTTGAATAAGCCTCCTCCCTCCACTCCCCCCCCCCCCCCCCCCCCCCCAACATAACACACCCTGTTGGAGAGCTTATTTCTTTGTCTTAGGAAGTGCATGGCACAGAGAGCCAAGGCTTCCATCACACTTAATAAACTGAGCCCATTATTCCCCATTCAGTGCATTAGCAAAAGTATTGTGCTGCAGCTGCTCCATACACTGCACCTCAGTTTAATATGTAATGGCTATAAAAGCTTTTGCTGTTCGATAAACAAATCATGGTTAATAACAGCAGGTGCAAGACAGAGCTCTTCAAATAGGTTAGGCTGCAAAGCTGTCAAGACTTGTGGTTTATTTTATTTTTTTTCCCCCCAGAAACAATCGCTTGCTAAATTACAGATGTTTTCTATTCAGCATTTTCTGTACCTGCAGCAGTTGTAAGTAATCCTGAGGAACCAAAGATCGTGTGGGGGCAAAAATACATTCTGTTTTGCAGGTGGTGATCACTTTAGGATGAGTGCAGAAATACAGCGTAATACACAGTATGTAAAACTGACAGGCTGTTATTACGGAACTACCAATATACTGTAAATGAAAGGAGCCTGGTCCATACAGGCAGTGACGGTTCCTCCTCCTCTATTTCTTCAGAGATAATAGAGAGAACAAAATATATGAAAAAGACTAATTGGTTAACGTGACTATTACCGCATTTCAGTATCATTTATAACTTTACAATAACAATAGCAATGACTTTCAATTTAATTTCAATTATATACCACCAAATCGCAACAACATTCACCTCAAGGCACTTAAAAATTGTAAGGTAAAGACTATACAAAATAGAGAGAAAATCCTAACAATTAGGCAACCCCCTATGATCACTTGGCAACTGTGGGAAGGAAAAACTCCCTTTTAACAGGAAGAAACCTCCAGCCGAGAGGGACAGACATCTGCCATGACAGGTTGGGGTGAGGTGAGGCAGAGACCAGAGTCATGTATAATAGAGTAGCTATTTAATTCTAAAATTATGTAGCATTTTTTAAAATTATTTAACTGCCTTTTCTGACTGTGTTTCCTTTTTCCCCATTTTCTGTTAAGTGACCGTTATGTTGTTGCAGCAGCTCTGATTGACTGTTAAAGAAATGGAAAGAACAAATTTGGACCAAGGGGCTTGTCAGGGAAACTGATGGAGAGCGCTGCTTTTCTGGTATACCTTTAGGCCTCGATCTGTGGCTCGATCACAGCTGTCAAAAATTATATTCCAAAAGTCTGATCTACTTACAGAGGTCAAAAGTATATATAAGTTTTTTCCCCCTAGTTTTGCCTCTTAATTACAGTCAGTATTTGCAGTAACATAATTATCATTATTATGTACTTGGGTACTTATTACAAAGAGTCTGACTTGTCAAAACAGTGGTAACAAACCATGATATTACAACTTCCATCTTCACAAAAGGTGTTTTCCCTTAAATACACAGAGGTATCTGTCCTCCTGGGCATTTTAAAAGGCCAGTCCCTTCGAGACAAAACGTGAATTATGTTCTGGATGCTGCCTTCTAGTTAGGGCTGCCACAATTAGTCAACTAGTCACGATTACGTCGACGATTTCGACTGATTTAATAGTCGACGCGTCGTTTGAAGCTTTGTAAGATCACAAAAGACGCAGGAATAAGTAGTAGGATTTAAGAGTGTAATAACGGACTGAAACAGAAGATGGCAGCACTGCATGTACAAGGATGCCAGCTGCCATTAAACCCAGAAGAAGAAGTAGCTTTGTCCCAGAATTCATAGCGCAGCCCAGCTCAGTTTTCAACAATGGCGGCAGCTAGTTAGTTTTAATATTACTCTTATTATTCTTTCTGGGTCACAAAATAAAAGTTTAACATATTTTCAGGCGAGACTGTAACTGTGTAAACCAGTTTATCAAGACACCACATATTTTCAAAAGTGCGCCGACATTTTCGGAGACGTCTGTTACCCACTAGCTCGATAGCTAGCCGGGGGAAAGGCTCACTAGAGGCCATGAGAACACCGGACTCCCGGCAAATCATTTTCAAACCCACCGCCGTCTTTCGCTACTCAGGTTAAACATATATAAGTCACTTAGATAACTTAAAAATGTTATCGTTTGGCTTTTTTTTAGTATTTTATTTGTTCTTGAGTAAATCGGTCTGGCTGAGATTAAAGTTATAGTTTTTACACAGCTGAATAAACGTCAAGCAGACAGCTGATTATCAGAAGTGTGAGATGCTCGAGAATATACTCCGGTGTCCCGTTATATTTTAGATAGCAAGGAGTTTCTTAAACTTCACTGAAACAGTCTGCAAATTTCATTAAAATTTAATAAACCATCAACTTGTCTTTATTTTTAGTTAGCACATACCTTAAACACTTAAAGCTGTAAGCTAATGATAGTTATATAAGAGCAGACGCATGCTGGTGCAATAAGCCGTACGTTTTATGTCCAATGGATGCATGATCTGATTAGTCTACTAATTGCAAAAATAATCGGTGACTAGTCGACTATCAAAATAATCGTTTGTGGCAGCCCTACTTCTAGTGACACTTTAAATTCTTCTCCAAAGCCCTTAGTGGTAGCTTTTAATCACTGCTTAATTTTTACGTTGAATCTAAGTAGAGAGGTAACATGGCACCACTGGTGTATGGTGTATGCCACTACTTCCATCCATCCTGGGTTTATAAGCCCACAAAATGTTTGTAACTCACCATTTCCTGTTTATCATCATTTTGTAGTTTTTGCTTCAGGTCTTTGGCATAGAAAGTGTCATGTTCTTATTCTTTGTCTTTCGAGGGTAAGAACGTACTCCGAAACCTCAGTCCAATCATGAACGTACCCACAGTCATCTTGGGACACTCAGGGATGGCCTGAAATGATTTTTGACTCACTGTTGAGTCACAAAGGCACTATGAAAAACGCCCACTGGACCCACCTACATACACTATAATCAGGCTTATTTTACAGCATCTCAGAGCTGTTCTCACATTAGCACCAGTGTGTGCAGTTCAACAGCTTCTTATTATCTTGATGTCGACTTTTCCCCACAGACGTGTGACAAATGGAGAGCAGGGACATAAAATGCTAGAGCATCGTAAGGCCTCTCGCTGACACGCCTACCCCAGACCTGTAGTATAATTTTTTTTTCTTCTAAGACCCATTATTGCTCCAAGAGCATTCCAGAGTTGTAAAATTGCCTCCTTTTGGTCCGATAAGTCTCTATACACATTAACCAGTTACACAAACCAGACTTCTAGGATCACATTTCATCACCCGGTGCTTAAAGAGACATGCCACCACCAGGGCAGCACTGTGTGTTTTCCTTCAAAGTTCCTGTTCACCTGAAGGTGTTTATAGTCATCATGCCGGCGTGTTTTTGCTGTTATACTGTAGAATGAATCTTGTATGGCGACAGAGTCAGTGTCAGTCAGCAACACAGTTACCAGGCCTATATTTATAAAACTGACCAGGAAAGAGTTCTGCCTGTGTGTGTTTGTGTGTTCTGAATTCATGGAATCTAGATGTGTAACCTGTCTAGGTTACAAATGATGATCATCATCATAGTGATGGCAAATGTCATATTTTTAGAAGAATTATTGAAGTTGTGTCTTTACTGCTTCAACAACCTGATGCGGGTTATTTGTTGGGGGCCTGAATGGCCCTGAAAGGGATGAAGACTTTAGAAAGATGACAGGCCAGCCCTTTTTGCACCAATAATGCTGTCAAAGAGGAATATTATTCTCTAGTAATTCCACACCATGATCATGCGTCTTTTGTAGCTCGAATGTCACCTTTGAACATCTGAGACAACTGGCAGTTTGATCCCGTAGATACATTTTATTATTATATTTATTTAATAGGCAATTACGCTGTAATAATGGGCACGTGTATGTGTGTTAGTACCCAATTAAGCCAATGTTTTCCTTCACTTTTGGTTATGCTGTGTGTTGCCCGTTCTGTGACTATAACAAAGCCCCAAATTACATTAATTAGTGTTTGGCATCCCTCAATCCTAGTCCCTAGCCTACATATTTCTTATTCCCATCTTTCTTATTCCTTTTGCATGATCGATTCTTTTTGTGTGATATAGCTGGATACAAACATTAGCCATACTTATGGAAAAAAAATAGCATATGCAAGTAACATAGTAACAAAGAGCTACTTGACTTGTGGCTAAATTGGCTAACCCTATTCATTCTGCCAATGACGTCAGGTGGTCCATGGCGCCTTTGTGTTTGCCTGCTTGAAAGAGGGTCAGAAGGGGGGGGGGGGTTGTCACATCAGGTAGGGGGAGTAAATGAGCAAAGGAAAACACAGAAGTAAGGCATGGGGTAACAGGGAGAATGGGAATCTATGGGATTGCAAGCTATTAAAATGGAAATGGAAGGTTCGAGCTTCAAGTTCGAACCCAGATTCTACTTGGGCCCAACACCCTCACGGCCCCACAGCTCTCTCTGTGATATTAACAGCCACACGGAGAGCTGTCAAAGAGGAAGTTATCGATTGTTCTGCCTGGCCTTTGTTTGCATTAACACGCAGTTGTTTGGGACTTTGACTGCCTTGTGTAAGGACCAGTCACGAGAGCAGGCGCGATTGATGAGCTTTATGGGTAGACAGAGCTCCATTGTCATCCCCACACCCCAGCTTCCGTCAGGGCTTTCTGATCACTGTGCAGCCTCCTGAAACAAAGGCAGCCATGTTTGTACAGATGGATTGAGTAGGCCTTATTTTTCTGACTTCTCTGTTGCTCCAGCAGTGACCCACTCTTGCTGGTTGCATTCACTGTTGGTCAGATACTTGTATATGCTAATTGTAAATTAATGGGATGAGGAAGAGTGTTGAGGGTGTGTTAAGGAAGGACTGATGGGCAGAAGGCTGGGCAAGCTTTCTCCTGTTCTTCTAAGTGGGATCATTATGTACTCTGTCCTTTTATTGTTTCCCTGTCTTCATTCTTTCACAGTACAGAGGTCTCATTTATGACAATTGTAATGTTTGTCCTGTGTAGAAACACTCCTTAGTGAACAAGATTACACCTGTAAAGCTCTGCTAGTGGAACGATTGCATACTGATGTTTAGCTTTGCCATAAAAACGTAAAGCTTGATGCTATGATGGCACAATAAAACAGGATGAGAGTAGGGCTGGGCCATATTATACCGTTCACGGTAATACCGGTATAATGTTAGGCAACGATAGGAAAATGAAATATCGCGATAGAATGGGAGTAAAACGCGCATGCGCAGTGCCTTTGTTTTCATACGCACATGGCCGATTGTTGAGTGAAACAGATGAACCAGAATTGGTTTGTAAAAATGGTGCAACTTCCGTGATGTGGAACTGGTTTGGTGTTTGTCCGTCAGATACACAACAAAGCACATTTTTTGCAGAACATGCAAGCGGCCGTTGTTATTGTCGTATTTGTCGGACTAAGATGCTCTTAAATCTGGGAGTAATCTGGGTCCTAAACTCCGTATGCTTCAGGTCAAACAACACTGCAGCATCACTTAGAGTTAAAAACTGTCTAAATTCTTTCATCTTTAATAAAACGATCAGCATTGCTGCTTTACCAGGTGTAACTATAAAGTTTAACTTCCAGGCATCCATGAAAACAAAAGTTATTACATTTAACGGAGTTAGAAGTTAGCAGGAAGCTAGCGGAAGTTAGCTCGCTAGTTTCGCTAGTTACCTAAGCATGATATAGCACGTTCTGACTGAGAGATTTCTGAAAAAAATCAAACGTACAGCTCTGCTATCACTTCCAACATAAATGAAGACAGGAAACTAAACAGCAGTGACGTTTGTAGGGTTACTGAAGTTGGGCTAGCTGGTATATAATGATGTGCTACATGATCGCTAGCGACACAGCTATGTTAGCATAACATAAACAGTGAAGCTGGAGGACGAACACTAACACTTTTCCACTTATAAAAGTTAACGTGAAGGTTCTTCATGGTTAGAGACAAATGCAATCGCATGGCAGGATGCTGTAAACGGACCGAACTTCAGTCAGGAGAACAACTGAGATAATCCATCCACAATACGAGGTTAGTCATTAATATACTGCAACAACATGGGAATAGAGCAGCTGCAGAGAATTCAACATTAATGAATCAATGGTACAGAAGTGGAGGAAGCAAGAAGAATGAGTTGAATAAAGTTTGATTTATCTGACTGCTTTGTTTCGCTTAATGTGCCTTATAATCCTGTGCACCTTATGGTCCGAAAAATACGTACTGCACACTGCAGTTTAATGTTGCAAAGCACCTCTTTTTAACTTCAGTGGATATTATACATGGTTGTGCTCAGGATATGTCAGCCCATTTCTACTGGAAATGCCTTTTGGTTAAACTTTCAGCAAGGAATTTGCATTTGCACTGTTACATTTTTATAAAGCTTTAATGTACATAAAAACCAGCTTCTTAAGTGAAAATAAATGGAAGGTTGTCTTTTTGCGCTAGTAATGTTGTGGAGTTGTATTTTGTCTCGCATCAATTATATCGTCGGTTATATCGTTATTGCAAATTTTCAAATATATATCGTGATAAATATTTTTGGCCATATCGCCCTGCTCTAGATGAGAGATTATTAAAATCGCATGAAATGCCAATAGAACGCAAAGTTATTGTTATTCTGAGCAAGGCTGAGTTACATCACTTCAATTCAGACTTTTTTTTATATATTTATCCGCCCTGCTGACTGAAATTGATATTTAAAGTGCTCTGCACATTGTTTTGTTTGTTTGTTTGTAACCGTTTCATCTGATCTAATGGGAGAAAGGAAGGCTTATGGGGCTGTGTCCAGAATCCTTTGGTCAGCATTAATGTGTTCGGTAAACCAGTCGCCGTCCTCTGACCCTTCATGAAACAATTATTTAATGTTTTGTTTTAACCGTTTTTACTCGTCCCTAACATGCTGTAGCTTTCACTACATCATCAACCATGGCAGCATCCTCACCATGAGCAGCTCATGGCCAGTTTCTCTAACAGAGATATAATTTATAAACGAAAAACAAAGGCGCTCATAAATGAAGCAGATTTTGTGGTCACCATGGAAACTGGAGATTGGATCACAGATTGCTCCTTCACCCTCCCTTTTAAAATTCAACCCAGAGTTATGGCTACTTCATGGATTAACAAGGTAGAAAATTTACAGCAAAATTGGGAGTAAACGTAAAGGCGGAAACAGTTCACCGAGGCTTGGAGGTTCTGTTGTGCATATGACAGAGGTGTTATAGTGACTGATGAACCACAAAGGTCAAAGGGTTAAGCTTTCCACTCTTTCAGTGCTGCTGAGCAAGACCCCATTGTGTGTACTCTGACAAACACACTTACGCAATCTCTGAAGAACACATTTTACTATGCAGTTGACACATGCTAATTTCTTAACACTGTGGCAACAGCGTGTCACCTTACATTCACACACCGACCAAATCAGGGTGTAGACGAGATATTTTCTGTTCTTGTGTGCCTTCTACAGACAATCCTAATCCCCAGAGGATGAATCCCATAAAATTACTTTGACAGCTGGGAAGTTTGTCTTTTATTATGAGGCTGACCACTTGTATTTTTAATGAAATATTGGAAATTATTCACAACAAATGAAGAAATGCCTATGTTTGCATGGGTTGCCTTAAAAGTTGGTACAGAAAAGACACTAGTAGTCCAAAGAAATTTCTCTACAAGTATGAATGTTAAAATGCACAAAATATGTCTGAGGTTTCCCTATTTGTATGCCTGTAAGTCCTATCAGTTGTATGGTAACCGGTGTGGTGTTCAGTACAGGCATTGTGAAGGCCTGCTCACTGTGATTGGTCACTGCTTTGTCACGCTCACGAAACTGTACTGTGCTGAAAAAGAAAGTAACAACAGGCTTTATATTTAAGAAAGGTCTGTAAAGATGCCTCAGCTGCACAGTCTCTGTGGGATATAAAGGATTAAATCCTCGAGCCAGACACAGGCCTGTCAAAACCAAACAAAACCAGCTTTCAGAGCTGCTGATAGCCAATGAGCAGTTACCTCACAGGGTGATGTCACATGCTGGAGGCGTGGTTTCATTTGCTAATGCAGCGGCTGTAGTATTGGGATGTAGTTGGTGGGCATCTTGTGACTGTTTTAGTTTAACAAGTGAACAAATAATCAAGTTTTTACTGTTAAAATTATATCAGCTGTTGAGTCATCTTCATATACTTGAAAAAAATCCATCAACTCATTTTCCTTCTTGCTTTTCCAGGTCACAGAGCTGAATGAAGCACTATCCAACGAGGAGCGGAACCTCCTCTCTGTGGCCTATAAGAATGTGGTTGGGGCAAGGCGTTCATCCTGGCGCGTCATCTCCAGCATTGAGCAGAAGACATCAGCTGACGGCAATGAGAAGAAGATTGAGATGGTGCGGGCCTACCGGGAAAAGATAGAAAAGGAGCTGGAGTCCGTCTGCCAGGATGTGCTCAACCTCCTCGACAACTACCTGATCAAGAACTGCAACGAGACGCAGCACGAGAGCAAAGTGTTCTACCTGAAGATGAAGGGCGACTACTACCGCTACTTGGCCGAGGTTGCAACGGGGGAGAAGAGAGCCTCGGTGGTGGAGTCCTCTGAGAAGTCCTACAGCGAGGCCCACGAGATCAGCAAGGAGCACATGCAGCCAACCCACCCCATCCGCCTGGGCCTGGCTCTTAACTACTCTGTCTTCTACTATGAGATCCAGAACGCGCCAGAGCAGGCGTGCCACCTGGCCAAGACAGCTTTCGATGACGCCATTGCCGAGCTGGATACCCTCAACGAGGACTCCTACAAAGACTCCACTCTCATCATGCAGCTGCTACGAGACAACTTGACGCTCTGGACGAGCGACCAGCAGGACGACGAGGGAGGAGAGGGCAACAACTAAGGAGTCTAGAACCCCATTCTGCCAAAACAACACAAACACACGCGCTCACAAATGATGACAAAAATAATAATAATAGTTAAAATGTTCTTAGAAATGTAAAACAAAACAAAAAAAACAAAAAAACAAAGGAGGGTGGGTTGGGGGGGCGGTGAAACCTCGGCGGCCTATTGAAGCCGATGGTTGCTGACGCGGCTGCAGTTCTTTATTTTTCCACAGATTTAAAGTGAAAAAAAAAGGTAGGCAGATGAAGGAATTTTAGTTTCAGAAATAACCTACAGTTAAAGAAAAAAAAAAAACAATAGAAGAAAGAACCCCCCTCCTTGATAGCCTCTGCAGCATTTGCCAAACACTTGTAGATGCAAGAGGTATGCCATTGATCACAGTGTGACCATTGGGTATTGATACCTTCACACTGGCAGAGACTGGTCTCATTGTGCAAATGAAGCTGAGCTGTCTTGCTATATTCGACGAGGGAGGAGCATATAGAAAATTCAGTTTCGATGCTTGAGCAGCGGGAAAAATGGAGTAACCTTGAATGTCACAAACTTTCTTGGTGAAAGAAAGGGAGGGAGAGAAAGAGAGAGAGCAAGCAGGTGGGTTGGGAGATGAAGATGAGCTTTTCTGGGGGTGTTGAACTTCATTGCGTAAAAACGTACTGACATCTTTAGTTGCACTGCGTGGGCCCATGGTCGTTGAGTGAAAAGCAGGTTGTCTCTGTTATTGATAACAAACAACAACAACAAAAAAAATTTGTTTGCTTGTGTCAGGTATTTGTCCTGCTCAGTCACACGGTCATACTGTAACTAAAACTACAGATTCATAAAGTAAACTTAGTGCAGCTTGTCCCTCTCATGTGCTGATGTGCTTTATTAAATAAATTAACTGTTTTTGGACACCCAATTCTTATTGTCAGTATTGTCGTTACTACTTCTATCGGCTCCTTTTGTTTGTCAGGAAACTATTTGATCGAGATAGTGAAAAATACCATCAATTTTCACCTTTAAGTAATGCCGTCTTTAAAACAATTGGCAGGGTCTGATCTGAAATGTCACCTGGAACCACAGACCCGATTAGTGAACAGAGCATGATCTGTAGACAGAGAGCACATGCACTGTTAAAGTGGAAGCTGTAAAAGCAGACATGAGGTTTGTGGATTTACTTTGTCTTCAGTTTCTTCTTGGTCGAGAAAATGCACTTGCCTATTATACTGTTTCTTCAGTGTAAGATGATAACTGCTCCAATAGTCTCCATAATACAATCTTGTGCATGCTAGTGATGTATTTATACAGTAGCTTCAATTTATTAACTTATACTGTAGATGTTATGCATTCATATGAACATGGAATTACTAGACCTTAATTGGATTATTTTCTATTTATTTCTTTTTATTGCGATTGTTAGTTAGACCTTATTTTAATCTGTGTTTTCTTTACTCTATTTGCTGAAGTACGCTATACCAAAACAGTGATTGTTAACAATAAATTGATCTGTTACGGACATCGCTATGGTTGATATGCAATTCTTGGCAAGGGGGACTAAAAGCAGAAGGCAAATTAGCTTATGTTGTGCCACTGACCAGCACAACACAGGCCGATGGATTCATGTTTCAGTGAGGAGTCGCCGCATATTTGGAAGCTTAACAAAATTAGTTCACAGAGAATGGTTGGGTTTTTTTTTTGGTTTTTTTTTTTTGAGCCAAAATTTAATTCAGTTTCATTTAAATAGCGCCAAATCACGATAACTTTTGCTTCAAAACCCTACAAAAATACAGAGAAAACCCCAACAAGCGACAGTTGGGAGGAAAAACTCCCTTTTAACAGGAAGAAACCTCCATCAGAACCAGGCTCAGAGACAGGCAGCCATCTGCCGGGACTGGTTGGGATCTTAAGGGGAAGGAGACAGGATAAAAGACACACTGTGGAAGAGAGCCAGAAATTAATAATCACTAGCAGAGCGGACACCTAGCAAACGGCTACCAGCTCCAGCTGAATAACTGTTGTTAAATTGGCCATTTTAACTTGGAACTATGCTGATTGACTCTCTCCTAGAGCCAGCCTCAAGTGGCTGCAGTTTTGGCCACTCTAGCGTTACCTTCATTTTCCATTCAGCAACCCTGAATTACACAAGCAGAAGAAGAATGACAGATGAATTTACAGGGCCTGTCTCTAGAGGTCTTTTTTCATTGGTTTTTTGGTTTTCTTCCTATACAGCCAAGTGTTGACAGCACCCATGGTCCTCAGTGCACAGCACTTTCCTGCTACATTATCATTGCTTTTAATTGAAAGCAGTTCAGCTTTTGGAGCACCACTTTCCTAGCCAATGTTGCTGTCATTAGAATGTCAACACTTAAATACGGTAAAGTTGAAAAGTTGATGCTGGTTGCATCTTGTTCTAAACTCTTAAGAATATCTCTGAAAATTTCTGAGGATGCCTATATGCCTATAATATTAATGAATGACTCTTCAAACTTCAGCATCTTTACAAAATTACATAATGCAGTAGCCCACACATATCTGAGAATACAGCTCCAAGAATGTATTTGATGTACTGGTACTGATCCTGGTTGAAACACAACACAGCATAGCAGAAGTCTCCCCCCAGACACACCAACGTCTGATTTTATACAGACGTTGGTGTGTCTGCAATGAGACACCTCAATTATAGGCTGGGTTCTCAAGGTTCTCAAATTTACTTGTTTTGGATTTTAGGCTTTTTGTGATATAGTCCATGTTGCTCAGTGTTTGTCTAGTTTCACTACAGATATCTAATGTGAACTGTACCAATCAATCCAGTTATTTTACAGATAAAGACAATTCATGCTAATCAGACCTGCAAATAATCCAGAGTATAGACTCACATACACACATATCTACAGGATCTACAGCGAGGACATTGGGATTTCATTTGGACTGGATATGTGTGGTTAAATGGTTGAAAAGAGAGGGAAGGTGATCTGGACTGAAGGGGTGGAGTTGTGAGAAGGGAGAATAGCAGATGTGCAGGAGAGCCAAAAGTACTTGGCTATCCCACAGGCCACTGAGAATCATGATAAAGATGCACGAAGGTCAGTCACAGCCAGATACTTCCAGATACGGGTGCTGAAAGGCTAGCTGAACAGTAGGAAAAAGATGCAAGCCATTAAAACACAGGCCCTAATAGTCATCAGTTACCCAGCTGGAAAAATAATCCGGCCACAGAATGGCCGGCCATCCACATGGATGCCACTGATTTCAAGATACAAAACCTCCTCACAATGCACAGAGGTCTATATCCAAAGTCCAGCACCCTGAGGCTCTATGAGCAATGGAAAAAGAAAAAGTGAGGGTTAGTTTTAGAACCAAAGTCCAGGATGACAATGGAGCATTCAGAACACATCAGGAAGATAGCCCCACAAGATGAGCTACTTCAAGAATGCCTCGGGCAGGTGAAGATAGACAGTGATGAAAAAAGGGAACCAACATACACAATTAAGCTTCTGCTTAGGAGGTGCCATCAACACAGAGGAAGAGAAGATATCAAGATATGCTACCAGTGGCTAAAAAGGCCGCTTAAAGGACGAAGCAGAGGCTCTGATCATGGCACCACAAGAACAGGCCCTTCAAGCTGTGACAGCATACAATGAGAAATACTACGAAGTGGCTGGGATAGTTTACAAAAACATCCATATGGACTAGACGTCCCCAAGTCCCGATGGGAGATCTTCTGTTAGAGGTCTAGACAGACAAGCTGCTGTCCCAACCAACAAGAGATAGTGGTGGTTGATATTTCCCACATCCATAAATATAAACTACTTTATACTCTTTTTTTTTTTTTTTTTTATACTGCAGACACTTTATTCAATTTATTCACTTACAGTTACTTATTTACTTATTCAGTCACTTTAATTTTAAAACTGTATATACTGTACATTCTGTGTATTTATTATCTCATTCTTATTGCCCGTTTATGCCCTGTCCTTATCTTTAACGTCATGCTGCTCTGTTGTATCTTAATTGCCCCTTGGAGATAAATAAAGTCTCTCTGATTCTGATAAGAGCAGAAGACCACAGACATTGGTACACATAATGCCAATGTCAGTATAAGTTTCTAATCATTCAGAAAGCACTGAGTGAACAAGAAAACTGCTCATTTATGCAACATTGTTGTGTCCAGGATTTTTTTCCCCCTGCAGGTAAGTTGGCTGGAACATCACATTCTTTCTCTGTCTTCTGTCTCTGCAAAAGACTCTAATCATTAATCCAACGATGTCTGTGTGGGAAGCAGTGCTAATCAAGAATGGCAATTTGTCAAATTAACATCTTCAGTCGGGTAGGGAGGGAGAGGTAATTATTGGAAACAGCTGGTGAGTGTTAATTTGTCAGAAGGCAATCAACACTGGCAAAATCCTACACTGTTGCTATGGAGAAGAAAAAGCACCACATCTGTTCATCAGTGCACTAATATGAGGTCCACACACCTGATGACAAGATCATTCATTTAGTAGATCATCATTAACCAAGTCTGGGTTTTTTTTTCTGTTGCTGAAATGCACATTAGATTTAGAGCATGAAACGACTACTGCTGGGTGCAGAGTGAGTTTTATTGTACTCTTCATCCCAATTAAATGATTTATATACCCGTCTTGTCATGATCTACACAAAGGAGCAATGAACTGGTTTCTTTTTCAAGATTATGTCAGAGATTTTCTCAGATATTGGAGGAGCCAAAATTTTACTAGTCTAGATGCTTATTTTTTACTCTACAAAGACAAAGCTGTTACACTAATACCACTGATCTACGCTATTTAAAAGATGAAAAGTTGTTTGACATGAATATTTATGATTTATGCTGTTAATGCTGGCCTACAGTAAATCTAATATTCATGTTGTGAGTAATTTATTGCTGCCAAACCCTACAGTGATCCATGGGTGCAACTCTTGATTGTATCTTATCAATGCTGGACTTTGGTCCATATGTCTATTATAATAACATATCAGTGTGTACGCCTTAATAATGAACTCATTGTATTAGGACACATCTGTGATGATGATAACTGACTGAGTTATCGTCATCAGCCTTTTTAGTGTAGGTTGTATGAAGCTGATGTCTTATAGGTTTGGTAAGCTACAGTAAAAATTCTGCCAGTGACCTATTGGTGCTTGTCTTTTTTTTTCCTCGTCCAGTTTAAACTTTGTTTTCTCTAAATATTCTACCCACTGTATGATATCCAGCTGTATTACTACTAAAATAATATTCACACACTAACAATATTAAAATAGTAAACTCATGTGCTTAGCATTTACATTTTAGCATAGTTAGCAGCACTTCTAACAGTAACAAGTAGAGGCTTTTTGTTATAAAGGATGGCTCTAACCAGGGCTTAAAATGTACCAGAATGGACCACTAACCACATCATGTTAATGTTTTCATGCAGTCATGGTGACAATGTAGGATCAATGACTGATCACATGATTATCTAGCAACCACTGGAAAAATGAATATTCTTTAACCAGATGTGTGTGGTTCCTGGAGGCTGATGGCTACAGACAACAGCAACAGTGATGCTTGGTAACCACTGTGAGGTAGTCAGGCACGAACGTCAAGGAAGGTGGTAGAGAAGCAGACTATGCAGACATTTCAGGTTTTCAGAGGTGAGCAATTTATTTACAGTGAACTTAATTTAATGTATAACTTAACAAAACTTCCCCCAAATCAATTCAATTAACAAAACTCAACATAACATGGCTCTGGTGACACAGCTCACCTCTCCTCTCTCCTGCATCTTCTTCTTCAGTCAAGCTTAATGGCAGCTTGCATCCAAAACTGTTGCATTACTGCCATCTCCTGGCCATTAACCATCCATCACTCCTGAATCCTCAGATCCTCTTGATGAGACCAGTACTTCTCAAAAACGAAAAACCACCACTTTCTCTCCTGCATCTGGTAGAGACTGGCTTTAGGGCCATCAATTTCCCTCCAATTGCCCAGCCAGTACCACTCACTCAACTGAGGGATCTAAAACTCTACACAGATTATCTAAAAACACAAAACCTCTACACACTTCTAACATGCACATTTACACAACTAAATGGCAGTATTAACGAAAGGAAAAACCTCAATAGTCATGCATTTTACAGCAGAATCAGTTCATTTTGACTGTGTCGCAGTCTGACAGTCAGACTTCTAGTAACTGCCTGAACATACTTCCTTAGTAAAAAGAAAATGACATCCCAAACCTAAATGCTTCCCCTTTTCCTTTTCATTCCTGTGATGTGTTCATGCTACACATCTAAATAAAGTTGAGTTTCAGAAGAGAAGTGAGCATAAATGTAACATTATCTTAAGTTGTGTGAAACAGCCTGTAATCAAAGTATACTAATCTTGTGTTGTATTCAAAAGTTGCATGAAAATATAGTACAAGGCAGTTCAATGCCCTATGCTGAACTGGTACAGAGCAGGCTGTGATACTTGTGGCCAGTTAGATCAAAGGTAGCAGACAATAATTTTTTGTTTAAGTTGATGAAGCTGCTTAGATTCAATTCTACACTTTATGCTGACTTTATGCTATTGTCTACAGGGATTGCTGGATGTCACTGGGTGAAAATGGTCACAAATAGGGTGCTGCACCTCAAACATGGTCATTTCACCTCATCTCAGTTTTATTTATATAGCCCCAAATCACAAGAACAATTACTTCAAGACACTTTGTAATAGACCCTATAATACTACAAAGAAAAACCCAACAATCAGATGATCCCATATAAGCAAGTACTTGGCTACAGTGGAAAAGTAAAACTCCCTTCCAACAGGAAGAAACCTAGAACTAGAACCAGGCTTAGGGGGGAAGAGCCATCTGCTGTGACTGGGTTAGAGGTGAGGGGAAGGAGTCAGGACAAATAAGGTGAGATTAATTATCAGAGCGGAAGGCTTATAGAGAGCTAGCATCTGCATTTAACAGAAACTATGTTAGTATTCAGAAATACAGTTCTGGTAATATTTGTTGCACAGATTCTCCACTGAATATGTTTACAGTATGTGTGTCATACACATTATATAATAACATCTCTGTCCCCTCTCCAGCCTGTCAGTCCAGTCAGCGGCCCTGAAGCTAACAGCTCTTCATATCCTCGCATAGGGCACTATCCTGGTTGAAAAACTGGATAGCTCCTGGATTGATGGATAATTTCAGCCTTTTTTAAAATGGAAGGAAATGGTGAATCGGGGAAGGGGAAAGTTGCAATACTCAGTGGGTTGAAGAACATTGTGTAGCAGATACAAAGACATATGTTGCTGCATACAAAGAGGATATATGCAAATATATAGAAAACATAAATAGAAATAGTTTACAAGATTAAGACAGCTGATAAGCAGGTGTCCATAGCATAGGAAAAAGAAACATCAGTTCATGTCTGATGTCAAATCTGTGTAATTATACAGCACGCTGGAGGCTTAGTGCATAGCACAGTGTTCTATAAATAGATATCCCCTGCAGCTTTGGAGTCAAGAGTTGGGTTAGTATGTGCATTAGTGAGCTTGCATACAACATGGATGACTGGAAGGTGACAGGGAGGAAGAAAAAGAAGTGATGAAAACCGCTAGATACTCTGTACGTCACTAGTTGTAGTGCTGCAGCTTTCATTCACTCTGCATTGACTCACAGTCAAGTGGAAAGAGATGAGCATTAACACAACTGCATGTAAGACTGGTAGTGGAAGCAGCCCATCAGCGAACACTTTTCCAAACTCCTGGCTGTGTCAGTTTTCCTGTTTAGATAATGTCCGAGTCTACACCCTTAAGATGTAGTGTGATTTAAATCTTCTCTATCACATATTTGGACACTTTTCTCACTGGTTTTGCTGAAGGTGTCTCACCCCAAATCACATCATATATGGCAATGTCACGTGAAAGGAGATATAAGAACAATGGATGCAAATCAGAGACCCTAAAAATTGTGATGAAATGTGATTTATCAGTAAATTAAATTCTATATAAATTGTAAATATTTAAATTGAGATATTTAAGCTGCAAACTAACCTTAAAGTCAATTCAGTACACTTTTAATTGATGTAATATAATTAATATTTGTGGGGTTTTGCACAGCTGTTCAAAAACTATTCTGGGACCAGATATAAACTGCTTGTCTGTCAGTGTTTAAGAAGTGAATAAGCATTTCAGGAGGTTTCTGATCATAATCTTCTTGCTGTGAAGTGGCTGTACTAATCTGTTTGTAGCAGTCAAAGAAAATCTGTTTTTCAAAGTTAACTATGGCATGATCACAATCACCAAATACTATGATTTAAACACTATAAATATATTCAGGTCCATATTAATATTTACAGTTTATTCATTCATTTATTTATTTTTATTAAAGCTAGCTAAAAGTCTGCAGTTCAATCACATCTTGATTGATTTAAAACCCCACAGTGGTGATCTACAGGGGTAAAAATACAACTGTGCCAACGTCCAAATACTTACGGACTATGGGATACGTTCTGGTTTCCATTTCTGTTGGCCAAGTTTTACTTGTATGTAAGCAATTAGCCTATGAAGCTAAACAAAATGTATCTAGGGTCCCGTCTACTTCACATTACCAGTGTTTTCAATGGTATCTGGTCAGCACGTTACATGAATTTCTTCCTGTATGGATGCAGCTTCATGCCTGACTGCCTTTTTGACTTCAGGGGGCTCGGTAAATTTTCATTTCACAGCAGGATACAAGCCTGGTGCAATGGTTATAAATGACCTTGTTCAGTCAACAGAACAGAGCAAATCTCCATCAATTATATATCCATTTGGCAATAAATTATTCATTAGAGACTTTTGTATGATGGAATTATGCAATTTGGGAATTAAGACACATTTCAGTGCAGATGCACAGCTAAAAAGATGGCTACGTTTCTCTGTAAATATAACACCTAGGTCACAGCAACATCACTTTTACTCTGACTCCATACATATGGGCATATGGGTGCTGTCTGCTGAAGTTCACTTTACTGTGATTCATTAAAAAAAAAGAATTTTATATATCGTCACAGTCTGCAGATTATGAATAATATACTAAGTCCTTATCAATTTAAATCTTTCAGTGACTGACCTAATGGGGGTACTCTACAAAAAAAAGCTGAAGTAATGTTTTATTCACCTAAAATGTGTTACAATTTTAATGAAACCTGGTCCACTGTGTTACTGTGTGGAGGGATCAGACGGTCACATGGGGGCGCTATTGTTAAATATCAAATTGTTACAGTCCTTTGTAGGGCAGCTGTGGCTACAATGTAGCTTGCCATCACCAGTGTGTGAATGTGTGTGAATGTGTGTGTGACTGGGTGAATGACTGAATCCAGTGTAAAATGCTTTGGGGTCCTTAGGGACTAAGTAAAGCGCTATACAGGCCATTTATCATTTACTGGTGACCACAGGATGAACCGTTTGGCATCAGGTATCACAACAGCAACACAAACTCAAACACAAATGAACAGCAGAGACTCTATATGTTGGGTGTTTTTTATTTCCTGTTTGCATGGCTTTAATCAGTCTGTTTCAGTCCACACAACAGCAAGATCACAAACAGTCCTCTTTCTTTACTCAAAGCTTTGGTGTGTATGTGGATTAGTATGTGCATTATTGGAGGCATTCTGCCTCCAATAATTGTCACATTTGCTGCTATTCCATTCTGTTTCGATGTTTGAAGAGGCAGCATAAAGGGGTGTGGGGGGGGGGGGGGGGGGGGGAAGAAACAAGAAGCTGAGAGCTGAGCTAAGCTGCGTATTCAGATGAAGAGTGTAATTACAGCAGAAAGAGCACGCACATGGCACTGGTGCAGATACGTTTACACAGTGTGCTGTGCTGGGGTAGGCTCATTACCAGAGATGGAGTTGAGAGGGAAGAGCTAGGGCAATCCTTCGCTCTCCTCTGCTTGGCATGTGAACGAGCTCTGTTTATGAAGAGCGGTAAGCTGATGCTTTTCCTCACTACAAGCGGAATATCCCCCGTCCTTTTCCTCCTCCTCCCACACACACACATACACACATCTATTTGAATGTGTGTATGTGGAGGAGGACAGGTGGAAGGAAATGGTGCCCATTTTCTTACTACTTCTTCACCACACCGCCGTTGCTTTCGACATTGACGGGTATCGTGGTTTCTGAGTGCTCAATGGCCGGTTTGATCAAAGGAGCCTCCACGGTCAGCACGCCTTCAGGAGAAAGGGCAGAGGTCACCTTCTCAACATCAGCTGAAGGGGGGAGGCTGCGAGGGAGGAATACGACACAATTAGGTCAGAAATCAGAAGAAAACAAAACAAAACCTTGCTTCTTAGTGAGAAAAGGATCAGTGCTACAATTTAGTCAAAAACTAACAGGACCAAAGCGTTTAGTAAAACGAGTAAAGTTCAGTTGCAGCTTAGTGTGTGTTACTCTATGGCCCCTAGATGGCAGCAGAGCCCTATGAAGCTAAAGTCTACCAAGACTCAAGAAGGGATGAACCGCTTGAAGGCTGCTGCTACTTTTCAGAGCATGAAATTTAGCTATCAGCAGCCCGCCAGCCAGAACAGATCAGCCCATGAACTAAAGAGACTCACAGTATCAGAGTCACGATTTTAGAAAAATTAATCACACTTATGAATAAATCAAATCCAATTTAGAGGACGAACACCAAAGGCAATAACAGTCAGCCACAATAAAATTTGTACTTCTAAAACCTAAAGTCTTCAAGTGAGTAGTTGACATACTGCATGGGCCACATCTTCCTTAAATTAGTTTGATTAATGGCAGGAAGTGATCAAGAGTAAATCAAGATTCCTTTCTATTCTTTCTCAAGTAAAGACAAACTCACGTGTACTTCCTGGTGAAACTTCTGGACACAAAACCATGCTCATCTTTCCTCTCCTCGTGCTTACCTGTGGACACAGACAATGTACTTTAAGCTAGACTGAAAGATATTTTTGCTATAAGGAGCAGTGCAAGAAGACATCTTGTTTACCATAGTAAAATAAACCTGTTGGGCGGAACAGTGCATACAGACTTCATTCCACTAATCTAAGCCTTAATTTATGCACTCTACTTTAGCACCTAATGAAAATAATAAATTGGATTGTATAAAGTATTTCTTACTGGTGCACAGTTACTTTTATGGAGTCCAGCCATAATCTGATTTGGACTTTGTGCTTTTTCAAAGCATTTATTTATGTGATCCAGAGATTGCTCTTATGCTTAGCACAAAGACTACAGGCATCTTCCATCACCTCTGAAAGTTAATAATAAGCATTCTGTTTCTATTTTTAAAACTGGGCTGTGATAACTAAACCTGGAGATGAATGGTTGTTGAGGGTTTTTTTTCCCCCAAGTTGGTTTAGTTTATTTCTGTCTGCAGGCCTTCAAAGGTGCACACCTGTGTTGTTCTTTACTAGCATGGATGGAGGAGGTCTAAGGCAGATGAGAGTGAGTAACTGGTAGAGGGGTCCAAGGAAGAGACGTCTGTGTGTGAGGTGGAGGTGTAGTTGGAAAGGCATTCATGGCTTTTCACTTAAAGAGGCTGGACAAAGAGTACAACCGGTTTAAACAGAAACACTGTAATGTTGCTGTGCAGTAATATCTTCAGCAATATACTTCATGTAATTGTTTCCTCAAACCCATTACATGTATTCTTTATAGAACTGCCGTTCTCTGGTGGAAGAGTGACAATTGTCACTGCTGCCCTGATTTGCGTAATCAGGGCAGCAGTGATTGCAGATCAGGAACCTCAACAACGTGGGCCTGAACACCATTAACCATGTCTTAAAAAGCAACCATATGGCCATGAAGCAGCTCTACAGAGTTCCATTTCAAAGGAACTCAGAAGTTGTGAAGGAGGCCAGATGCTGTAATACCTTGTTATATCATGCAGTTAGAGTCAACTGGAGTCACTTTTCATTGTAATTTTGTTTTACTTAGAGAAGAATGTAGCTTGAAGCTGAGGGAGCACATCATGTCTTCATTTATGCTGATGAAGTCGGCTCCTGTAAAGTCAGGAGTTGTGGAAGGAACCTCACTGGATACAGGGCCACTTTCAGAGTTCCAGGACAGAGGGGTGCCAACATACCCACGTGTGCTGCCATCTCCAATGATGGTGTCCTATGCTATATCCCCACCATTCACCCATCCAACACCGAACGACTCATAACATTCCTGAATACACTTCATGAGAGGCTGATCCAGCCTGAGGAGAGAGGGCTGTTGAGGACTGTCATGCCGCTCTTCGCCATTATCTAGGATAATGTGGCGTTGCACCAATGAGTGGTTTACAATACACCCACATATAATGATGCATTTCCTCCTAGCATGTGCCCCATTTTTTTTTGTGAATCCGTTAGAGGAGTTTATTATCACCATCCCTATGAGCAGATACCCTTTCTGAATGCAATGACTGCTGCAGCCCAAGAAATAGGTGAGAAGGACTGTCAAGGTTGGATACGGCATGAAAGAAGGTTTTTTTTTTTTATGTTTGTTTTTTTTTCCTCGGTGTATTGTAAGAAAGAATTTTGAGTCTGATGTGGATGAAGCCTTGTGGCCAACTCGTCAAGACAGAAGGGACTGAGTATCAATAGTGGCTGTTTCTTATACTGTAATAGATTTTATTTTGGTTTACTGTATTCATTTTGAATATATGTATTTTCTGTAATATGTACAGTATCTCAGTTTTCAGCCAGTTTGCATCAAAGCATTTTTGATTCTTGATCCCACTAAGCACTGCATTTTGTATTTTGTTGTCCGCTGCTCAGCTGGCGGGCAATGATTGATTAGAAAAGCTCATATACTTGTTTGCAAATTGTGTTGTTTTGAAGGCAAAATTAGCTTTTGGAGGCATAAACAAAATGTGTCACTTTGACCATCAGTGCGTCTGTTAGGCTTGTGTGAGTTGTCTGCTGCATGACAGCAATCAAGAAAAGCTGTAAAGCACTAAGGATATACATACATGTATTCATAGATTTCTAAAATGTTTCATAAATGATTTTTTCAGAGTTTTAATTTGCATATACAGGGAGTGCAGAATTATTAGGCAAATGAGTATTTTGTCCACATCATCCTCTTCATGCATGTTGTCTTACTCCAAGCTGTATAGGCTCGAAAGCCTACTACCAATTAAGCATATTAGGTGATGTGCATCTTTGTAATGAGAAGGGGTGTGGTCTAATGACATCAACACCCTATATCAGGTGTGCATAATTATTAGGCAACTTCCTTTCCTTTGGCAAAATGGATCAAAAGAAGGACTTGACAGGCTCAGAAAAGTCAAAAATAGTGAGATATCTTGCAGAGGGATGCAGCAGTCTCAAAATTGCAAAGCTTCTGAAGCGTGATCATCGAACAATCAAACGTTTCATTCAAAATAGTCAACAGGGTCGCAAGAAGCGTGTGGAAAAACTAAGGCGCAAAATAACTGCCCATGAACTGAGAAAAGTCAAGCGTGCAGCTGCCAAGATGCCACTTGCCACCAGTTTGGCCATATTTCAGAGCTGCAACATCACTGGAGTGCCCAAAAGCACAAGGTGTGCAATACTCAGAGACATGGCCAAGGTAAGAAAGGCTGAAAGACGACCACCACTGAACAAGACACACAAGCTGAAACGTCAAGACTGGGCCGAGAAATATCTCAAGACTGGTTTTTCTAAGGTTTTATGGACTGATGAAATGAGAGTGAGTCTTGATGGGCCTGTGGCTGGATTGGTAAAGGGCAGAGAGCTCCAGTCCGACTCAGATGCCAGCAAGGTGGAGGTGGAGTACTGGTTTGGGCTGGTATCATCAAAGATGAGCTTGTGGGGCCTTTTCAGGTTGAGGATGGAGTCAGGCTCAACTCCCAGTCCTACTGCCAGTTTCTGGAAGACACCTTCTTCAAGCAGTGGTACAGGAAGAAGTCTGCATCCTTCAAGAAAAACATGATTTTCATGCAGGACAATGCTCCATCACACGCGTCCAAGTACTCCACAGCGTGGCTGGCAAGAAAGGGTATAAAAGAAGAAAAACTAATGACATGGCCACCTTGTTCACCTGATCTGAACCCCATTGAGAACCTGTGGTCCATCATCAAATGTGAGATTTACAAGGAGGGAAAACAGTACACCTCTCTGAACAGTGTCTGGGAGGCTGTGGTTGCTGCTGCACGCAATGTTGATGGTGAACAGATCAAAACACTGACAGAATCCATGGATGGCAGGCTTTTGAGTGTCCTTGCAAAGAAAGGTGGCTATATTGGTCGCTGATTTGTTTTTGTTTTGTTTTTGAATGTCAGAAATGTATATTTGTGAATGTGGAGATGTTATATTGGTTTCACTGGTAAAAAATAAATAATTGAAATGGGTATATATTTGTTTTTTGTTAAGTTGCCTAATAATTATGCACAGTAATAGTCACCTGCACACACAGATATCCCCCTAAAATAGCTAAAACCAAAAACAAACTAAAAACTACTTCCAAAAACATTCAGCTTTGATATTAATGAGTTTTTTGGGTTCATTGAGAACATGGTTGTTGTTCAATAATAAAATTATTCCTCAAAAATACAACTTGCCTAATAATTCTGCACTCCCTGTATGTTATGTTAACTCTAAAACTCATGCAGTTCAGTGCTACTGAACCACACCTCACCAGACTTAATCAGCCTCTTGTATCTCAGATGCCCTGCTATGAAGTTGCTGCCCTTCATTCTGCCTCTGAATACTGTAATATGTTTGTTGTTACAACGAACCGATAAAGGTTGCGGTCCAGAGAGAGCTGTCCGCTTTTCAACTGGACCAAATTGATTGTGTAACACACACTTTTTCAACAGCTAAACGAAGGGTCATTAGTTTTGACCGACAGCTGTGGAGAGGTTGCACTTTGGTGTGTTTACAAAACTCTTCATTACACTGTTGTGTTTAAAATATCATCCTGGGTCACTGGTGATACATGGGGTGGAACATGGGGTGGCAAATTCCACTTGGATTGAATTTCGTGCTTTGTTTATCTTGGTGTTTCTGATGAGGTTCAGTCTCTGAGCTGGGAGATGTTGGGTACAGTCGGGGACTGAACACTGGACCTGGACAAGATCCAGCAGTCCTTTTAAAGTAGTGGACATACTGGCTAAGCTGCAGCTAAATCCCCAGCTCTGAGAATGGGATCCTTTGTGAAATAGCAGGCAGTGAGGCTGAGATTCACTCAGAGAAAAGAGAGCCCAGGGCTTCAGAGAACTAAGCTGCTATCTGATCAGTTCCACACTTTCTTCAGGTCTGCTTTGCTCCTGCCCGTCCTGGATGGACAGTGAGGCTGTTTTAACATTGTTTTCATGCCTGAGCGTCTTTAAAAGTCAACTCCCACATTTTGAACTGTGTCTTGTTTTGCGTCCAGTGGGCTTAGAGTCAAAACCCCCTGACCCTCCCAAGTCCCTGAACACATTACTCTATTGTCTCAATATGTTATGTAACTATGTAACTACCTCATGCTTTGTTCAGTTCTATCAGTTTTTGTTTTACAGAAGAAAAAGAGGCACTTAAGAAAACTAAAGTGAGACAGTGTGCATATCAACCAGTACAGCTGTCTAAAGTGTGTCACTCAAGGAACATCATACAGGAAAATGACACCTTAGGTTTCAGGACATAAAACACTATGCCCTTTCAATCATTCAATAAGGAGAGCGACAGAAATCAAATAAGTGCTCACCCGAGATTTCCACCACGCCATCTTTTGTCTTCACCATCAAGTCCTCAGGTGAGAAGTGGTTCACATCCAGCGATACCTTCCAGCTGTCTTGGGTCTGCTTGATCTCGGAAATGCCGCTGCTCAGCTGGCGGGACAGGGCCCGAGCCTGAGCCTGCTGAGCCATCATGTGGGTTGGATACATCAAGGGAGCATGCGGTGTCATTAGTTCTGGAGCCAGGATGGATGGCCTCAGGTACCCTGGCCAGTGGGTGCTGGGAAATGCTGCGATGTCCTCGGGCAGGGCGGGCATACCGAAGGTCTGGTCAAAGATACGGCTGCTCTGGTGCCAGTCACGAAATGGGTCCCAGCTCGGAGTGCGGAGCAAGGTGAAAGGAATACGTCTCTCAGCCATGATGATCTGGGAATTTCTTCTAAGCTTCAGAGGAGTGTTGCTGTGTGCAGATCAAGAGCCCCTTGGCCTCTCTGGAAGTGTTTTCTTAATGTGCTGTCTGCCTCTCAGCTGAGAGCTTTTATACACAATGACACCACCCCTTATCAACAGAACCCTCCCTTCAGACTCAAGCCCCATACCTCATGCCTCCAGAATGTTTTACGAAAGCACTAGAATATCTATTTATAGCGGAAGTAGCACTGGAATGGAATCCAACAGGAAGACCCTCCCATGTAACAGTTGCCCTAGGCACTGAGTGCTGTGTGTAAACCCCCTTCTCCTCTCCCTGTGCATCTCAAAGAGCCAGAAGAATCTGGGAGGCTTCTGTCCGTCTACTTACAAGCTAACATGCTATTCTTAACAACGCTATGTTGCGCTATGAACCCATTCAGCCCTGAATGAAATACATAGTAGAATATCAGTTTGGTACATGAAGCCAAATGACTTGACTGGATTAAAACTGGAGGAAAATCCACCATGTTCACACCTGCCTATTCATATTTCTTTGTCACAAATGGGGAATTAACAAGCTGTAGTGTCTCAAGTCTTCTGTTAACCTGACAGTCTTTCATTGTTTACTGGATGCTAGTGCCGCGTGATACTGCAATTTTGGTATCAATCCAAAACCAAGTAAATACACGGCCAGTATTACTAATACTAGTACACATATTTTTAAACTATGAAGGCAGTTTATCTAGGGGGGGAGTAGTATGTCATGATTTATGACATTAATCGCCAGTTTCCAAATTCTGAATACATTTTAATGACCGCTAAATCATCATGACTTTTACTTTCCACATGAAGTAGTTGAAAGAATCCACAATGACCAGGTACTGTTTAGTCTCTATCTGGAACAGATCATTTCCAACCATGGCCCACGGTCTTTGTGGGAACTCTTTAGGTAGCATGGTTTCTTTGTGTTTAGTCCGCTCGCAGCAGCAAGTGTCACAGGTCCTGATCACTTTTATTAGCTCACTGCTCAGGCCTGCTCACTGCTCAGAGAGAGCTCTCTAAACAACAGCGGGTGACTTGAAACTGACTCATGACGTCACGTCTCTTTTCACGCAGCTCCTCTATGGCTGACCTTTAGCCTGGCACCGATGCCGAAACCTTGAAAAATGAGTGTCCTTTATTATTTTTCACCCCCCCCCACACACGCACACACAACAACCCAGCAGAAACGTTCCTACCTCTTAACATTTACCTGATACTAGAACATTAAAATCAGCTAATTTAGCTGAGTTGGTCTTACTGGTCGTGGTCTGGTCCATGCTGCTCATTGTCACAGTTTACTGGCAGTCTTGATGGAAGTGTGCCACTGTTAATTTAATAACTATCGACCAGTGGACTTTGCTGCTGTGACACTTAAAGTGTCTGCTGTGAAAGGTGTCCTATTGAGCTGTACACTTCTGACACAAAGTGAGCAGGTGTCACAGGGACATGCCTCTATCTCTCACAGTGTTACACAGACAGAGAAGAAGAAAAAAACTAACATAAACTGACAGTTCAGCTACAACAGTGATAGTAACTGAGAAATCTCGAGGAAGTGTTCAGACGGAAATGGAGGTTATGTTAATTTATTTGATATATATGGCAAAGTAAGTATTTCTGGAAAATATAGCTCAGGTCTCAGTGTAAGAAATCTAATCCCTCAAAGTTACAGCACAGGATGTGAGATCTGCCTCTAAAATAAGCCATATCTTCCTCTCAGCCCCAGTTGGAGAACATTCTAGCCTACTTAATAGAGAGAGGCTTCATGTTTTTGGTCAAGGTTCTCATCAGTGCCATCTGTAGGAAGATACATACACAGCACCAACAAGTTATCGCTGACTGCACCTGAAGGCAGAGAGAAGAACTCAAAAACTGGATCATTTCCCCATTTGTTTCTGTTTATTGTCAGGTATAATAACTTGTACAATACAAAGAATGATTTGTAGAATCAAAGGGGCAATGTTATACTTGGAATAAATGGTCAGGCTGCAGAGCATCACAGCTGGGATAAGTGTGGTTACACTGGAAATGCATGTCATGAGACCGGGTGAATGGTAAGGAAGACTTAGGCTGATCCCTGATTGTATCACCTGTTTGTTAACCACCCTCATGGAGGTGCAGACACAGCCTGCTGCCGTGCCTGCCAAGCCATCGCTCATTATCTTTTGTAGCCAGCAACTGGGGAGACCTCTGCTAGAATTGTATGGCCAATTATACAAGGGATTGAAATATGGAGTGACTGGAAATGTACAGTAGAGCAGAGTAATTGATTCTTCAGGCTGCTTCAGGCCGAGTCATCTTCCTCCCTCGGCACAGACAGAGCCACAGCAGCCCCGCGTTACCATGAGTCATTATATCGGCTGGGGACGCGATAATGGCAGTCATGGGAGTAACTGTGGGTGAATGCTCAGTTCAACCGACTCAAAAATCAGAGCTCCTTAAACACATAGCAGTGAATCTGTGCACTGCTTGTTGATCTGATAACAAGAAACCGATTCTGTATCATAACTTGGAGCTTTACAGTACTTTTCTCACATCTGCAGCAAACCCATCTCCAAACCATGATCCAACTGCTTCACAGCAAAATGATAAATATATTAAACAATAAATAACCTAATAAATAAATGAATAAATACAGCGAGTTTCATAAATAGCTGAGATCAACTCACAAATGTGCATGGAGACTTTTTGCAGTACGGTACCATACAGCAGCTCATGTAAATCATTACCTCATTGATCTTTGCAAAGGAGGTTCAAACTCACACACACATACACACACTCACACAGTCTCGCACATGATTAGCATAACAAACGTAATTACTTAAACAGGGAAGAGAGTAAAAGTATGTAACACATACAGCCCCCCCCCCTCCCCGTTTCATTCACCTCTGTTTGCAAAGGTCAGGGGGAAGGGGCAGGGCAGATTCACCCTGCTGGCACATCTCATTTCCATCAGGTCCCCTGATGCATCATGCTGAACATACCTATTCAAACTATATGGAATATACAGTGCATAGTTTACAAAGCCAAACTTAAGAGAGTTTACATCTGTACAGACAAATCTATGCAATACAGTTTTCTCCTAAAAAAACAAAAAAAAAGTTATTTTTATTTCTTTTCCTGATTCATCCTCTGACTTCTCTTTTGTTCTCTTTTTGTTGATCTGTGTGAACCGGAAGTCTTTGGGGCTGATGAGAGAAAAAGTGATTCTTTGAAATGTACAGTAAGCTGTGTGATTTCGATGTGTCTGCCTTCTTTTCGTCTTCTACTCAGCCCCTCTTTTCAGGATATATTTGATATATATCTATATATATATATATATATATATATATATATACTTATAACTGTTGTTAACTGTTATTGAATGTATTTTTGGTAGCTGTGTGGAAGATGAGACGGAAAGTGCTAACATACATTTGTTCTTTGGGCTCAGCCAATTCATTTTAGACACGTAAAAAAGAAAAAACCTTTCCTTGAATGTGTGAGAAGACATGAACAGTGACTGCCAATATCATGGTATTGTGCTATATCAAAATACATTTTCCTCTCTTTGATCCAGGCTCTGTGTTAGAGATAGAATGGTCCATGGTGAAGGAGTTTGGATCCCGGTCTGTACAGCTGTGCGGCTTCTGCTGAGGACTTGCTAAGGATACGTAATGAATCTACCGGAGTGCAGCAGGTTTAACAGCACTTCTCCTTCTTTTGTTCCCTTTTTTTTTTCTTTCCTTTTTTCTCCTTTTTTCATTCTCGTTCTGCTGGTTGCCATCAGAACCCCGGGCTGTCATAGCTGCTGCGGCTGTAATAACTGTGGTGGCTGCGGGAGCGGCTCCTGCTGCGACTCCAGCTCCGGCTTTGGCTGCGACTCCAGCTGTGGCTGCGGCTCCAGCTCTGGCTCCGGCTCCTGCTGTGGCTCCTGCTGTGACTTCTGCTGCGGCTGTAGCTGCTGTAGCTGCGGCTGGATCGTGACGGGCTGCTGTCGTAGCTGGAAGATGAAGGACTGGGCCGGTAATATGGGATCGGCCGCTTCCGAGCACTGGAGGAGGAAGAAAAATAAGGGTTTGAACAGTTAGTCCTATGTCCTAGTCCTATTTCCTATGGTTAGAGTGTTAAATCTGATGTTAAAGCATGATTAAGGCAATCAGTGTTAGGTCTCAGAGTGGTGACGTGTAATTAGTACAGGATCTGAAAGAGAGCAGCTATGTGGGTTAAAAAGAAGCTTCTCAGCCACACACACACACACACACACACACACACACACACACACACACACACACACACACACACACACACACACACACACACACACACACACACACAAACATAGCAGAAAAATGCAAGTGTTTAGTTGAAGTTCAAGCTTAGATTGCCTTGTTAATAGCCACCCTGGAAGTACTTCCTGTAAAGTAATTAGCCGTTAGTTCCTTAAAGAACCTCATCTTCTCAGTGGAGGGCAACACCCAGAAAATAAAAATCAAGAGTCAGTGGTGCAGGGAGAGATAAACGCTATCAAGGTATCCCTGCTGCTATGAGGTGCATTTCACAAGCAGCGCTGTAGATAACTCAACCCCAGCTTTTGTCTTCTACATTGGCTGTGGGAATCAACAGTATGAGCAATAAGGTGTGTGGGGGAAAGAGGGGGGGCTTCCACTCTAATAAACCTTGATAGCGCTTTAATCTTTGCATCCTTTGTGTTACAACATTAGTGCAGAAACACAGCAGGGTGCAGCTCTAGAGTTGGAGTGAGTTTCAGGAAAGAGATGAAGAAGCGGAAAAAGGACAGAGGAGGAAGCCTGGTTTACTCATGGGAGCTCTGATGATTTGCTGCTCAGCCAAACTTCAGAAGTCACGGTATTGGGGTCCTGCTGCACGGCAACTGTTACCGGGGTAACTAGCCGGCAGCAGTCGGGTTCAGCAGCAGCCCGTTGGCCTGGTGTCGGGACCTTTAAGGACTGAAGTGAAAGATAACAAAGTACACACATTTCACCCATGGCTATTTACACTCGAACGAGAAGGTTGCAGAGGTAACACAGGGAGAGGCTGAAACACATTTCATCTGCAGGGGGGATTTTCTTCTTCTTCCGTTTGTCTGAATAATTAACTCCACCTAAAAGCATTTCTATTGGTAACAATGAAACGATCATATGAGAATAAATTATGAAATCTAAGAAGTAAGCAGGAAACAAATATGTGGATGAGTCTAATACATGGTTTTAAAGAGACTCATCAAAATGGAATAGAACAACTGGAACAACTAACTTAACCAATGAAATCTTTTGCTCAGTTCAGTTAATTTTCATTTTACATCCTCATTCTTACATCTTATTTTATATCTCGTATTGAAGCACTTTAGTCACAAATCACTCAATATTAAAAAAAATAAGGGCAATAACTGAAACCATTTATCAATTTAAGTGACTAGCTCAGATCCTCAGATCTCATATTTACATACTTTCTGAGATGTACACTTCTATCCGTGTAATGGTATCCGTGTACCTGGGCTTCAAATAATGTGTACAGCACACAGAGTTAACTTATGGGCGACCGTGGCTCAGGGGGTTGGGAATCGCATCTGTAACTGGAAGGTTGCCGGTTTGATCCCTGGGCTCTCTGTCCTGGTCGTTGTGTCCTTGGGCAAGACACTTTACCCTACTTGCCTACTGGTGTTGGCCAGAGGGGCCGATGACGCGATATGGCAGCCTCGCTTCTGTCAGTCGGCCCCAGGGCAGCTGTGGCTACAACTGTAGCTTAGCTCCACCAGTGTGTGAATGTGAGAGTGAATGAATAGTGGTATTGTAAAGCGCTTTGGGTGCCTTGAAAAGCGCTATATAAATCCAATCCATTATTATTATGTGTAGATGATTTGCACTAAGCAAACACGTGGATTTAAGAGAGAAATTGAATAAAGGACTTTTCTTGGATCATATTTACACTGCTCACAAAAGGAAGACTTGATCATCACAGTATAACAGACAGTCAAACTTCAGCTGTCAACATGTCCAATTAGAAAGTACAAACCATGGTGAATCAATTTCACCTGCTTTGGTGTAAATAAAAGCAGCAATAAGTAGACTGGAAGGGCAACAACAAGGCAATCCCCCCCCCCAAAAAGGGGATAATTTTCCTATACACCAATGCTCTTTCCTTATCCCCCCCGACAGTTTTTTCTATATTTATGCTTTTTGCTACTGTCCTTGTCACTACTGGTAGCATGAGACAGTACCTGCACCTCATTGAGGTAGCATAACTTTTCAACTCCTCCAGGAAGGCATGATCATATGTGCAGCATCTCACAGTACAGTCTCAAGAGTGTGAAGGACATACAGGCCATTACACGAGGAAAGCTGGACAAGCCTGTAGAGCCAGCAGCATGACCAATACAAAATGACCTTCAGTGGTCTATTTATGTGCATGTTTCTGACAAAATTGTCAGAAACAGACTCTATGAGGGCGGCAAGAGGTCCTGATGTCCTTTAGTGGGACCTGTGCTCACTGTACACCATCATGCAGCTCAACTAGACTTCACCTGTAAACAGCAGAACTGGCAGGTCCTCCCACTGCTGCCCTGTTCTCGTCACAGATAAGAGCTGGTTCACACTGAATACATGTGGAAACATGAAACAGTCTGGAGTCTGTGGCAGATGTTATACATTTACAGCATCATCCAGCATGACTGGTGTGGCAGTGGGATGGTGATGGTCTGGGGATGCATATCTTTGGAGGGGTCACACAGACTTCCATGTGTTGACCCTCTACAGCCTGAACCATGAAATACTTGCCAGAAAATTCAAATTCAAGTGTTTATTGAACCTTCTAACAAATAACAAAAAATAAGATTATAATATATCATAATATAATTTATGTTTCAATTTGTGTCATTTTTGCTATATCGTGCAGTTTGTTCACAGTAACACTGTGTGTATCTGATTGTGTGTGTCAGGTTTTTAAGGTAAAAAACTAATGTATCAAATATGATCCACTTGGCGTTACAGGGTTAACCCAGTGCACCCTGACTGCTTTTAGGTACGAGGATCAAATCCTCAGATGGTGTCAGACTTTATGCTGTTCCTGGAACTTGACTTTACACAAGTTCATTGATTCAGGTGTGGGAGACACTATCCATGTCTCAGTGGGACTGTGGGCAGACATTGCCAACTGGTCATTGCAGGTTTTCATTTGTTTTCATGAACTAGACATTAACATTACTAGGCTTGATACATAAAGACTCAAACTGATATTTGGATGTTGGCAAGTCAAACCAAGGTGGAATTTACTATAAAGCAAAACAGGCAATTTCACTTGCATTTCTGCTTTTGTGTACTCACAGTTTTAGTTGTAAGTCTACACAGAGCTGTATGTATCTGGTCCCAGGTACCACCATAAGGCACATTTTTTGCAGTTTCAGTTCAATCTTTCTACTGAAATGACTCAGAAACACCATATGATTTGTAGTTTTTGTTGGTAGCATGTTTGCTTTTAATTCATACAGTATTTCAATTCTCTAGTGCTATAGTTAGGCAATAATAAAAACTTGTTTAGTGAGGGACATTGCAGTAAATGAAAGTACAAAACTATTACACATGGTATGTCATCTCTAAAGGAAATGAAACATGATGGCAGAGTAAAAACCCAAACATAAAGGACAGTGATCACTTTATGTCCCTCATGATGCCCATAGAAAGTCTGAAATAGATGTTTAAAAGCAGGAGGTAACATTTTCTGTCTACCAGAGCTCCACCCTTATAATGACTGCATCCATTTATGCCTGTGGTTTTTCATTTTTATTCCACATAAAGGATTTAATGGCTCTTAATGGGTTTCTTAAAAATTACCAGTCGTGAGTTGAAACAGAAGCAAAATCCCTTCTCTTTATTTCTTTTGCCTGCCTTTGTTGTAATTTGAAGCTATGAAAGAATGACTTTTACCCCAGCATGAGTACCGTCCTGCCAAATCATGGGACATGCTTTAAGTGTAACGCATTAAAGTGTCTCATATTTAAGAGCCACTCAGGCCTGTGAGAAAGAACAAGATACATGGCTGTGTTATTCTGGGGCTCGGTCCTTGCAGGGAAGAGCAGAAACACACACACACACAATGTGGAGGAGAAGTGTGTTTAATCATGTGGTGTTACCTGGTGATCCTGCGAGCCTCCATGAAGCTGGGTGAATCTCTTCTTCTTTTGCGGATAGGTGAGTAGCTGCGTGAACGGCGGCGAGCTCGGCTGTCGGTGTCAGAGCGGTTGGCACTCTCCCTGTCCCTGTGTGACACACAAATCAGTCACACCATCGACCAATGGGAGCATATTATAAATCTACTATACATCAGACAGCGGCTCACCTGGAGGCGTTTTGCCTATTGTGCGGGGACTTGGCCTTGCTGGGTCCTCTGTCTTTGGAAGCAGAAGGCGAGGATGAACGCCCGCTGCTCCAGGAGCTGCTGCGCTGTCGGAGGTTTGCCTTGCTCCCGACTTTGTTGGCTGACGTGTGCCCTGGAGACGCTGATGTGCTCCGGTGGCGTGCCTGACCCCGACTGGATTGGTGGTGTCTCTTGGAAGAGTGGCCACCTTTGCCCCTGGGGGAATGGGAAGTATAATCCAGCAGATGTCAAACAGTTCTCTCTCATTTGCAAAGCCAAAGCGGTGAGGTCCAGCAGTGATAAGAGCCTGAAAGTGCACAACTGCAATGGAAGGCTTACTTTCTGTGGTGACGAGAGCTCCTCCCTCTGTAAGTATGGTTGTGCTGGGAGTGGGTCGAATCACTGCTGTGAGCAGGGGAGTGGGAGCTCTTATTCTGACCTCTCTGGCCTCCTCTCTTCCCTGACGCCTTGCTCAGAGAGCTCCCTATAGCTGTGCCATCGACACTCCCAGTATCTTCTGCAACACACATCTTTCCCATCTGGTTCCTGATAGGGGCGCTGTGGATCTTGTGCTCTCTCAGCAGAGATGACTGGACGCTTGCAGAGCTGGCAGTCAGCATGTGGAACTTCTGTAGAGAAATGATGACCAACAAAAGGGAAAAAAAAGAAAAGAAAAAGGAAAAAAAAAGGATAAAAATAGCATCAGAGAGTTTTCAAGTTGGTAATTGAGAGCTATGGTGTACTTGCCAAAAGAAGGTAAACATCTAAAAGAAAAAGATCTAGGTTTTCTCCATATGGCTTATAGATAGTCCTCTATGGTGCAGCGCATGCAATACTTGGCATGCAAAACCATAATGAGTTGAAGAAATAATAATCGCAAAAACAAACAAAAATCTAGGAAAAGGGGGAAGAGAGGGTAGAAAAAAGAAACAAAACAAAACTGTGAACCAAATAATTTTAAGAGCAGAGGCAGAAATTAGAGAGATACAGATTTTGTAGAGTAGAAACAGAGGACTTCTTCAGTTTTTTCAGTAATGGTTAAAAAAAGAAACGAAACAGAAAGAGAAGACAACTTGACGGAACATCACAGAAATGGAAGGAACAAAATAAAGATCACAATTATTGTATCAATCGAATCAGAAAACAAATCTTCTGCTACTCAATTTTCTCTTTCTGGATTTTTTTTCCTGAAGACAATTGCTGAGATGTGAACAGCGACCCATTTTCTTTGTTTTTTTTAATGGTTACTCCCTTTAACTCCCTTCTGGTTAACATCCACTTACCAATAAAGTGGTATTCCCTCCTTTAGTAGGTAAGGTATGAAGAAAAGGGAAAAGTGGGGCAACATAAGTGCATCATTAGATTCACAAAATGCAAGAGAAAAAGACACAAAACCCTTCCCTGCCAGTGACTCATGAGACAATGCATGGAAATCAATAGAAAAGAACTGAAAAGCAAAGAGGAAAACCACAATGTGCAGGGAGTCCCTCACACAGAGAGTTAAATCCTCTGGGTCCAGTCACCTTCCTAAACATCACAGAGCAATGGGTCGGTGAGAGTTAAAGATACTTCCTTTACCTTTTTGCTCTTAGTGTGCTTTATATAATGAGACAGCCTGACATGTTTGCTAGTTAACTATCTCAGTGTTCGTGCTTGTGGACTCTTTAATGTCTTTCATACAGGACACTTACAGTTCTCACACTAGCAGAATTTTGCTATTACATGGAGTTCCAGGGAGTTGTTGCTACATTAGAGAGTGCTGTATTAATAGGCTTAAAAAACTAGACATTTTACCCAAATCAGTGATTTTTTTAGAGTCAGGAATGACCTTGAAGCTAACAAAAATTGGCAAAGCTTTAAAGGGTATAAAGCAGACAATATCATACACTTTTGTAAATCCCACAAAAAGACCAAAACAATTTTTGGTTGGGTTTTTCTGCTCATAGTTGCTTTGCATCTGCAAGCCACTTTGGGAATCAGAACAATGACATGCTGCCAAAAATAAATGAGTGTATAAGGAAATAACACCTGACTTTAGTGGTCCGGAATAAACTGCACTTAATTTATTTTAGCAGGGCAGCCAGTTCAATTGCTTCACTGGGCAATCTCTTATTTCATTGGCACCAAATGTGTGTTAACGCACGGTTAAAAATAGTTCCCATGTCATGCAACATTTACTCTGGAAATTATAATGGCCAGAAAGAATATTAGGAGAGCACTGTCCCCTACGCAGAGCCACTAGCATGGCAATAGCAGCTTCATTTACCACTTTGCTCGAGACAGAAAAATGTAAACTCTGAATTAGATATTTCCAGTTCCCAGATTCTCTGGCACACTATCAACCACCACCAACTAGTTTCAGTGTATTGTCATTAGCTAGATTGTCATGGAATTTGGTTGATAACTTGATGACAGCGATAAAGCCTAAATAAATTAAAATGCAATCCAATACTTCAGTGTACAACATTCCCGTCAGCCTCAGCTGTACTTTGTGTTAAATCAGCAAACTAAGAGCTAAGTACTAAACATCAGCATCATTACTGTGAACATGTCTTCACTTCACTTTTGTGTCTAGCTTCAATGGCTTCTCTTCCCTTAACCTGGTTCTGTCAGGGGTCTCTTACTGTTAAAAGGGAGTTTTTCTTCCCTACAGTTACCAAGTGCTGCCCACAGGCATCTGATTGTTGGGGATTTCTTTTACCTTACAACATAAAGGACCTTAAGACAATTCTAACTGTTAACTAGCACCATATAAATTAAACTGATTTTTGTTGTAAAGTCTTACCAAATGAAACTGTTTGTAGAAATTGAACTATTGGGCCCCATTCATAAATTATTGCACCTTCGGTAAGAATGTATAACAGACTGGGTACAGGAATTGTATTGACAGACAGCCTGTGTTGTTTGCTTTGGTCTTTTCAGGGGATTTCATGATAAAATAAAAACTAGAGTGCTGTCATCCTTAAACAGTATGTAGAGAGAACCTCTATTTTAAACATAGGACAAAAAAAAAAATAGAATTAGCATTACAGTGGGAGTTTAGGGACTAAAATTTGTGATGCACAGTAATGCACTGCTCACTGTAAGCAGGCCAGAAGGTTAATCTCCAAAAGGCGCTTTGTCTGAAAGCAAATACAGCTGGGTCTTCCGCATGCATTATCCTGTTCTGTCTGAGCTGCTATCTGAAGATACAACAAAAGCACCGTTCTCCACTAGAGAGGAGACAACTAAGCGTAATAATAGGAAAACACAACCACTTGTGCTTAAGACAGTTATTGGAAACAGTCGAGGAAATCAATATGGTGAAAATCAAAAGACGAATGTACTAATTCACCGACAAACAGAGAGATGCTGGACAAACAGGAATGCATTCTACCAGAACAGAGAGAAAAGAAAAATAAATGGACAGAAATGGACCTGGAAGATAAAGCTGGATACTGGACTTCAGGATGAAATTAAGCAGGAAAGAGAAAAACCAGAGCGCTACGTAATCCAATCTTTTAAGAGTCAAATCATAATTGATGAAGTCAAATTAATTTGGTTAAAGACCATTGGTAAACAACAGAAAGAGAGAGAGAGAAAGAGAGAGATTGAGAGAGAAACATTGACGTCACTCAGGCTAGGGTGCTTGTCACATTCTCATCTGCATAAAGATCACGTGCGTAGGCAAAGCATTACCTACCTTCCATTTCAATCAGTGACACGTATGCAATATCAACAAAAAACAGGAAAGAAAGAAAAAAAGGAAAAAAAGAGGAGAAAGGAATGTTCTCCGCAGCGAAAATGGGAAAAAGACAATGACCTCTTTTAGTATCAGCGCTACATATTTAGTCCAGAGACTGAGAATAAATTAAACCAAACAAAAAAAAGAAAAGAAAGAAAAATAGAGGGGGGAAAGTAAAAATCAAAATCAGATGGAATTCAAAATCAAATTCAAATTCAAAACAAAGGATGAATCTATAAACTACATGATTTGCTCTGTCTTTTTCGCTTGTACAAATGCAGCCATATTTGTATCAAAACAGGGGAGGGAGGACAGAGAGGGACAGAGTTAATGTTAGTGGACATCCATGTAGAGTAGAATTGCTAAATGGAGACAGAGGAGGAGGAGAAGCAGGAGGAGGAATAGGAAGGGGGGTCATGCAGAGCTGGCGGGAAGAAAAATGGCAGGACAACGAGAGTGAGATGTGAGTCACAGAGGACACAGATGATCGGGTAGGAAAGAGGAGGAGGGGTTTAAAAAGAGTGCTGGAGGGGAGCAGTCAATGCTAAGATTGACAAACTAAAGAGTCAGCACATCTGAAAGGGACCCCAGTCACATTTTGGCCTGGGTCTTCTCCAGCAGCAGCAGCAACAGTAGGAACAGCACTGGTCTACTCTGTACTTTATTTTTGGACGTCAGCCCAGCTTTCTTCCAGGCATTCCTTTGTGTTTATCACCATAAACACAGGTACAACAAGAGGGCGCCTTAAGGAGCTTTTCTGAGCTTCTGTTTAAACTGTTAGTGTGTACAGAGAGCTTTCAATCAAAATGGCTTGAGTCCCTTTAAAAAAAATCATGTTAATTAAGGTGTAAGTTGTCCGAACTATTTTCAAAAGTCCATGTAATCGTGTTTAAAGATATCCATTAATAATGCGCAGGAAGAAATTAGCCCTTTTGGGATCGTTTCATCCACTGTGGAGGAGGCAGAAATGGATGCTTCCCATAGAAAAGCCTAGGGATGCTGCAGGATGGATCAGTTAGTAGAAGCCTTACCTCTGGAAAAAAAACAGTATAGTTAGATAAATTATAAATAGTTTGTCTTTATTGTCATTTGTTGTTGTTTGATTAAATCTGATGAGCCTAGCTCAGATTGGCTCATTACCCCCCCCCCCCCCCCCCCCCCCTCGTGGCATGATAGAATTAAAGAAAGTCGCCTTTGTTGCTTTCTTTTTTCTTTATCTCCAACTTCTGCAGATTAGACTGCAAGCTGTATTAGTGTATTGCTCTCTTTTGGCATTTTGTATTTAGATTTTGTCATTTTTGAGATATGATGCTATAAACGGACCTTGAGGAGACCCACACATTGCACAGTTTTAGGGAACACATTGTGTTAATCCAATTTATCCAAACAAAATGGTGAGATCCTCACAAGTGGTTTTCAAAGGGCAGTTAGGTAAAAATCTGTTTTGCAGTTAAACTTGTAATAAATAATTATTCTATTAGCAAATAAATAAATACAGATAAACTGCTTATTTGTATTGTGTCTTCTTCCTGTTGTAGCTGGTTGCAGCAGATGGCCCGCCCCTCCCTGTGTCTGGTTCTGATGAAGGTTTCTTCCTGTTAAAACAGAGTTTTTCCTTCCCATAGTCGCCAAGTGCTTGCTCATAGTCGGTCATGCTCTGTATTATTGTAGGATCTTTACCTTACAATATAAAACACCTTGAGGTGACCGTTTCTGTGATTTGGTACTATATAAATAAAATATCTGGAATTGAGCTAAAATTAAATAGAGTTGATTTGAATTTCCATTCCCACAAACAGTTAGGAAATGCTCATCTTGAAGAACATTTAAATCAAAAAATAGCCACTGTTGTAGTGGGTGTTTTTCTCCAGTGGCAACAAGGAGCAGTAAAGAGCAAATAAAAGTAAAATTTACCTTGAATTAGAATGATTTTCAAACTGCATGCTGTGTTTTTCCAGAGAGAAGGCTTTGGACAGATGGACTGACTGGTTAGTTTGGCCCAACAGCAGCTTAACAGCACACAGCTGTTACTCTGAGCGTTCCTCTGGGACATCTGAGGGACTCCCTCCCACACAGTGAATAAGACTGCTTCAAACAGAGCTACAGGATGGCTACAGGAATACAAACTGAGATGATAGATAGTAAAACCAGAGCTGCTATGCAGAACATTTGCTTAGTCACACAATTGCTGCAGTAAAATCAGACTTCAGTTAGATCCAGGATCTGTCACTCATAACCATCCTCCCGTGCAATGTTCCACTTTGATAATTTTTAAATATTTGAGCTTTTGGTGGAGATTAAAAAGAGTGGTAGTTTATGTGCCACAGAGATGCTGCTTTAGAAAATGTGAGCCAATTACATGCTCTTCTTATACTATTTCCCAACAGAATGGCTCAAATGTACATGACCAAACAGAGTTTGCTTGGCATTGTCCAGATTAAGTATAAACAAAAAAGGCAGGAACAGAAGAGATACTGCCTCTTAGGGGCCTCATGCACATCGACATGGTGAAGTAAAGCAACAGAGAGGAGCATCTCCTTAACCCCTGGTGGTTTGCCAGGAGCTGTTAGACGCCTGGAGGAGAAGAGGATCTATCACTGAGCAGAGCATGTGCTTGAGAAGAAAGACAATTGTATTGACAAAAAGAAACTGTAACACATACCCAGTTAACCTACTTGGTCCAGTTCCAAAGCATTTGAGTGCTTTTTATATAAACGAGACAGAAAGATTTGGGCATTTATTCATTTATTCACCACTTAAATTGATAAGGAAAACAAAGTAATGAATGAAATAAGCAGAGAGAGAAAGAGAGAAAGAGATCAGATGAGACCCCGTAGAGAGACATGCAAGCTGAAGTAGGAAATAGAAGGTGTCAGTTCTCAGGAGTGAGTGTTTGCAGCCTATTTAAACTCATATTTATCAGTGCTTGCTGATTTCACAGGTGATCCCCTTTGTCTAAGTGGTGTGTTTTATTTAATTTGAGTGTAATCACTCATCAAACCACAGCTCTAATGACCCATTTACAGTATGGAGGAGCAGGGATGCTTCCATAATAGCAGTAAGTAATTTAAAGCTCATCAAAGGGTTTGTCTTTGTCTTCAGGTAATCAGGGGCTCATAAACATGGTAATGTTCGAAAATACCAAAACAAACAACGAGCAGCTTCAGCCTGAACAGACAGGGAGGACTACATTTATGATTTATACCATGCTATCCTCTGTCAGTCTACTGTGAGCTTGCAGTGGAGTTTTTCATTTGAACAACAGAGTAATTAATCCATCATTCCTTAAAGGACCTGTCGAGTGACATGTTTTTATGCAAATCCGATTTCAAAAATACTGAGTAGCTGTCTAAATGTTTTGATAAAAACAGAATGCAATGATTTTCAAATCTCATAAACCCATATTTTATTAACAGCAGAAAACACAGAAGCTATATCAAATGTTTAAACTAAGACATTTGACTCATTAGCCTCTTCTGAATTTGATGGCAGCAACACATATCAAATGTTCACCAGGCTGCAAAAACACAGCATCTATAAATTGTAAAAGAATTTCAGAATAAGGCCCATCAACATATTCCATTTAGGGGATCTCATCATCTACAGTACATAGTACCACCAAAAGAATCAGAGAATCGGAAGAAATGTCTGTGCACAGTGGAAAAGGCCAAAAATCAATACCGAATGCCTATGATCTTTGAACCCTAAGGCAGCACTGTACTAAAACAGGTATGATTCTATCCTTGTAATCACCTCATGGGTTCAGGAACATTTCCTGAACTCGCTTTCTGTGAACACAGGGTGAAGCTCCAATGAAGAAAAAAAACATTCTTCTTTTTTGGAAAACATGGGCATTGCATCTGGGCTAAAGAGAAGAAGGAGCATCCAACTTGTTGTTAGCTCTTGCTTAGAAGTCTGCATCTCTGATGGTATGGGGGGTGCATTAGTGCCTATGGAAGTGAGCTTGCACATTGTGAAAAGCACAATCAGTTTTATAATTTACATACAGGGTTTAGAGAACTCACATATCAAAGTGATGCTAAACCACATGGTGTATCTAATTTATTACAACAGTATGCCTTTATAGTAGAAGAGTTGGGGTGATGAACTGGCCTTCCTGTAGTCCAGACCTTTCACTAACTGAACACACAAGGCACATAATGAAAATAACGGTAAGAAAAAGAAGACCCAGAACTGTTGAGCAGCTGTAATCCTATAACAGACAAGAATGGGACAACATTGCTCTCCCAAAAGTCCAGCAGCTGGTCTCCTCAAGCATGGCCCTGTTCCCAGTTTTTTGAGATACGTTGCTGTCATCAAATTCAAAGTAACTTTTTTTTATGTTCTCAGTTTATACATTTGGTACATTTTTTGTTATCTATTGTGAATAAAACATGTATTTATGACATTTGCAAATAATCATCCTCTGTTATTTACATTTACACAGAATCTTAAGTTTTTTGGAACTGGGGTTATAACTCTTAATGCAGTGCAAGATTTAGACATGTATGAAAGATTTAAAGAACCTTGAGCCAAAACAAAAATGCGGTGTCATATTTACATGAAACACATGCGTTAAAAATACCGTTATTTATCGCTTGTGTTTGACTGTTATTAGCATCCACAATCAAAAATGTAAATATAAAGTCAAATGTAGCATCCCTGCAGCTGGCGAGCCTAAAGAAAAAACATGACACTGTGGCAAATTGGCTAGTTGATTTCTTTTCATTTCTGGCATATGTGATGTCTCCCAGTCTAAATAAAGGAAAGCCTCCCTCACACTGTTCATGAAAATGTAGTGCTGCCATCCACATGTAAATAAAAAGCAGTTATCGACAGCTTTTTAAAATTCAAAAGATATTGACGTGACATACATTTTCTACTCCTGTATTCCTGTGTTTAGTTGTTTATTTAAATCATGCAAAAGGGTGTCAACTTTGAAAGTGTTACTAATCACTCGTCTGTTTATTACCTCATCATTGAATCCTGTGCTTTAATACAGTCACTGTATCAAAGAAAGATGTAAAAGTCAATTTTAAATATTATCAAAATTGTCTTTAACTGTTTAGATCACCAGTCAGATCTGATTAATTAAAAAAAAATGCAATAGTCACCCCAAAATAAGTAATAATAAAATCATAAATACCCAAAGCTTTTAAATCAAAAGTCTTTGAGTGCTCATTTTTGAGAGCAAACTTTCTGATTTGTAATTACTTGGGCACTGATTTTTAATTACGTTAAAGATATCCTCACTTTAGCTTCACTGACTTTTATGTCTAAAAAAATGTTTCATCAATAAGTCATAAGGTAATTTTTCTTACCTTTTTAATTATGACACAGCAAATCCATGTTTGCATTTCTCTTTATTTCTTCTTCCTTCTTTCCTTTTTTTTTTTAAATCTTCCATATGTGCCAGGATACTCAGCTACCACTTAAAAGTTTGCTATAACTCATTCTGGCCTGCTTGGATTCAGACTTTCCAGTAAGTATTTGGATTATTTTGTTTGAGGAGAATTTGCAGATTGCTATCACTTTATAGCACTGTCAGAAATCAGATTGCGCCTCTTTCAATGCTGATTAATTAAGTCTTTATCTGGCGTAAAACTTATCACACCTGAGTTGATATTTCTTCGCAGGTTTGGGCCTTGTGACGGAGAGAAAATCACACAACTCCACAACATATTGTTTTTTGCTCCTTTGTTTGGAGACTTTGTGCACCAATGTGGCTCGGATCCCCATCCGAGGTGTGGTACGCTAATGCTGTGTGACTTAGAGAGTATATACTTGAACGGAAACACTTAAACTTTTCTTCTCTTTGCTCCCTCTCTGTATTACTGGCAAATAACAAGAAAAAAAGCAAAAAACAAACAAACAAAAGAAAAGAAAATAATTTTTTAAAAAAGAAACACAAGATGACAGGAGTCAAAGAGAGCCAGAAACAAAGCAGCAGGAGCGGCAAGTTTTGCGAAAAGGTTTGTCTTTGACATGTTGAAAATAATACCATTAATAATAATAATTATAATAATAATAACTGAGCTATGACCAAGGAAAAACTAATAAAAGAACACAAACCTCTCAGTGTCTTAGATGAGAATTCATGTGAACCAACACAAGAGAGCAAGTTAAAACTCATTTGCAGGGGGCTGCGGCAAATACCACCGGAGGGAGGCCGGGTGGGAGGGGGTGGTGTGTGTGTGCGGAAACAAAATAGAGGAGATTACATACATCGTTCCCTTTCTCGCCATCGGTGTGGTTGAGTCTGCCGGCCTTGCCGTTGCGGCTTCGCTGGGTGTGGTCCCCGTTGTGCCAAGTGGTGGGACTCTCGGGGGCCGGGGACTGCGGGGTGTCAGACATCTTTTGACCGTCTGTCTTGTGTTTGGAGTTTAATCTGGAACAGCAGGGCACACCACTTTACTCTAACTTGGGTGCAATCCGGTAGAAACAAGCTAGTACATTCTATTTCTCTGATTATTCTTGTTTATCTCATTTGCTGCTTCACGAATATTGAATTTTGTTTGCTATTACAATTCACTTTGCATTTTGCTTATTTTTACACACAAAAAGAGGCTTCGCACAAATAACGTTTATATAGAACTCTGCATAATGTTTCCCTACAGTTTAGCTTAGACAGGTAGAGAGTAAAACCTTTTTTCTGACTTGCTGATCTGTTAATGCACATTATGAGTCATGTGATCCCTCAAGAGTGACTCTTAATTTTTCAAGAGCAATTATAAGTAATGCAAAAGGCTGAACTATAATACATAACTACAGAATAAAAAGATAAATGCCCCATGAACTGAATAAACAATGAATGCTTTGTCATCTAACCGAACATGAGGGCAGAGTGAGATATCACAACCGTTTAGCAGGGTGAGTTTAAGAAATGCAGGCAAGCCCCATTTGTATCCCAATCTATCGCCCTGGGGGTAAAGAGTAAATGATGGGAAGACTTACTGTCACCAGAGCAACTGCTTGACAGTCAGGAGAGGTATTTCAGTGGGACTATACTGTCTGTGTGCGTGTGTACAATGGGGGAGGGTTACCTGGTGGGTGATCTGGAGGCACTCCTGATGGAAGACAAGGAGGGACTTCGAGAGCTGCAGCAGCTGCCTTGACGCTGTGAACTCCTGCTGGGTGTTTCATCAGGGGACCTGACAGAGGACAGCCAATGGACAAACATACCACGCACACACATGTACACACATCCATAAAGCCACGTGTATGCATGCATACATCATGGGGACACACAGGCCACAGCGAGCTCAGTAGTCAATCTCATGATATGTAAAACAGGCAATGCACTGCAAAATACTTTCAATATATATATTCTAATAGAGGGTGCAGGATATATATATATTAGGGGTGCAACGATATTCGTATCGATATTGAACCGTTCGATACAGTGCTTTCGGTTCGGTACGTATATGTATCGAACAATACAATTTTTTTCAATTTTTTTTTTTTCAATTTTTTTTCAATTTTTTTTTTTTGTGTCCCGTTTGGATCTATAGCCATCAGAATTGTTGTCTTGAGGCCAAGAAAGATGCCAAGAGGATTTATTTTAAGTGGATCATCATATTGGTCCATTTGATTGACCTTTATTATAATTATGAATTTATTTTATTTTCAGTTGCAAACGGGACAGACATGACTGTGGGATAGGACAGGGGGAAAGAATGAAAGAAAGAGGGGGAGAGAAAGAAAGAAAACCAAAGGGGAGAAAAAAAAAGAACAATACAAAATTTGTAATTTATTTTATCAACTTTCCTTCTGACGATGCTGTCTGTGTTGAGTGCTCAGTGAATCTGCATTTGACTACTCCGCCTAGGCTCGAGAGTGCAGCCTAGGCGGAGTAGTCGAACGCAGATTCACTGAGCACTCAACACAGACAGGATGGTCAGAAGGAAGAGCGCAGGGCAAGCTAGCGAGACAGAAGTGGACCTCCCCACCCTCATTCAGATCTGGCGTTTGGAATTATTTTGGTTTTCATGAGACGTATGACCCTGAAGGTAAGCGAGTCATGGACTAAAGTAAAACAGTATGTTGGATGTGCCATGCAATGCTCAATTACATGGGTGGGAGCTAGTGTGTTAGCGCAGTTAGCTCGTTAACGTGTTGGCCGTCTAGCCCCTCTGTATAGGGTAGCTCGTTAACGGAGATTTGCCGTGTTGTGGCGTTAAGGTTATTTCAACGAGATTAACCTGAAAGCACTAGTGGGAACACAACGAATATGACTGCACATTTACACCGACATCATCCTAGTGCAAAGACAAAAACAAGCATGCATGCTACAAACTTTAGCCGAGTCATTTAGACAGCTGTTAGCACAGGATTCTCCTTATGGAGACCTGATATGTTTAATATGCTGCTGAGAATATAGCCCAGAAGAAACGGATAGTATAGGTTTTATTTTGGAAAGAGACATTTCTCTGTAATAAACTCTCTTTTCCAAAGATGAGTGATTCCTCAATCAGATACAGGGCTCGCAATATCGCTAGCCCGACGTCCCGGGGCTATCTCTCCCCTGCCTGTCGGGCTATTGTAGGAAGGAAAAATATATGTCAATGCTTTTGCATTCTTTCAGAAATGTAGCTGGGCAATTATGTCATTGGGTGAGCCACTGTCAATATGTGACATATTGAAATCGTGTTTGAATTTGCGCTTGTTTTTTTGCTTTCACTTTGCAATCGCGCGAACTGTGTATAGAGAGCGACAGCACTGATCTGTGAGTGATGATAATTTGTGCACCAATTCCTCTGACATCGTCTTATTAATTGTTAGCTTACTATGCAAACATGACAAGTGAAATCTCCCGCAGCAAGCTTAAACATGTGAGAGGTTGATCGTGCAGAGAATCGCTGAGCTTATGTGAGTGCGGCAGGATATATATTTCACTACGATGACCTGGATGATTGAGAACCTTCACAGACAGATATATATTTTAGTTCTGCTGAGCCAAATAAGACAGGTCAGGGTGAAGAAGTGACAGCCAAAGAAAAGCTTACCACAAAACGGAGAAGTTATGACAAATGAGACTATAAGGCAAAAAGAAAGTGCAGCTTTATGGTTTCATGGACAAAAGAATTTCTGTGGCTGCAATATGATGAGCTAAAAAACAACACGCACAAGGGTTAGGGTTAAATTTAAAAACTGTACTTTTGTGTTAAAATATATATTTATAATTTTAATAAATGACAAATTAAAAAGGCATGAACATTTTTTTTTGTATCGAAAAAATATCGAACCGTGACACCAAAGTATCGAACCGAACCGAACCGTGAATTTTGTGTATCGTTGCACCCCTAATATATATATATATATATATATATATATATATAGATATATATATATGTGTGTGTGTGTGTGTGTGTGTGTGGCAAGAGAGAGAGAGCAGGGTACAGCCCAGAAATTGTGCTGAACTCACACGCTTTGCTTAGAAGATGCTCTCAATTCTTTTACACTTGTTCACATTCTGTGTGAGTCTAAGCCTGAGATAATGGCTGTAAAGTGCCAATATAAATTCATGAGTAGGCTCAATGGGACTTCTACCTATTGTTGAGGAGTTAAGACTGTTGTTCACTGTTTGTTTTAATGTGAACTGAGGAAATGTGCATTAAGTGTTACTGGTAATGAATGAAACTTGGCTACTCTCTTATAAGACATGCAGACTATCTGCTCTACATTTACATGGATTAAAGAATTGTTATGGGAGATTTTAACAGAGTGAATCTCAAACGGACATTTCACAATCTTCACCAGCACATCAACTGCCCCACCCGGGGCACGAGGACATTAGACCACTGCTACACCCCGTTCAAGAACTGTTACAAGGCTCAGCCCCTGCCGGCATTTGGAAAATCGGACCATTCCGCCATCTTCCTCATGCCTGCTTACAAACAAAGGCTAAAGCAGAAAGCACCAATCAGGAGGGAGGTCGCTCGCTGGACGGACCAATCGGTGGCCGCGCTGCAGGACGCACTGGATGACGCAGACTGGGACATGTTTCGGCGCAGCTCTGATGACATCAACATGTTTACGGAAGCGGTTGTCGGATTTATCGGGAAACTAGCGGACGACACAGCAGAAAGAACTATCATCCGAACGTTTCCCAACCAGAAGCCGTGGGTGGATAAAAACATCCGCGACGCTCTGAGATCACGCACTGCTGCCTACAATGAAGGGCTTGTCTCCGGTAATATGGACCTATACAAGGTTGCGTCCTACAACGTGCGCAGCGCGGTCCGAAAGGCAAAGCGGAGCTACGGGGAAAAACTAGAGTCACAGCTACGACAGTGCGACTCTAGGAGCCTGTGGAAAGGACTGCGGACTATAACGGACTATAAACGACCAGCTTCTTCAATGATGAATGCAGATGCTTCACTGGCTGATGAGCTGAACACGTTTTATGCTCGCTTCGACGCCGCAGCAATTAAAACAACAAACGGCTGCGCGCGCTCGGAGTGCACCAGTGAAGAAAATGCATTCGTCATCACAGAGCATGCCGTGAGGAACACCTTCAGGAGGGTGAACACCAGGAAGGCAGCAGGACCAGATGCAATCCCTGGCCGGGTCCTTAGAGCCTGCGCTGATCAACTAGCACCCACGTGTTCACGGAGATCTTCAACCTCTCCCTGGCCCAAGCTGTGGTTCCCACGTGCTTCAAACAGTCCATTATTGTCCCTGTTCCAAAGAAACAACAGCCCGCTTCCCACAATGACTACCGTCCAGTAGCACTGACTTCAATTGTGATGAAGTGTTTTGAAAGACTGATGAGAGATCACATCACTTCTTCACTTCCTGCCACCATCGACTCACTTCAGTTTGCTTACCGGACTAATCGTTCCACAGACGATGCCATATCTCACCTGCTCCACACATCCCTGAGTCACCTGGACACTGGCAGAGGGAATTATGTTAGGATGCTGTTCGTGGACTACAGTTCAGCATTCAACACAATAATTCCCTATAAGCTTTTCACTAGAGCTGGGCGATATATCGAGTTTTTAAAACATATCGATATATTTTTATACGAGATATAAGATGTGACAATATCCTTTATATCGATATAGTCTATGTTACGTTATAATTATAGTTGTGGAGCCGCAAGTTTGCCTCTCTTTCGTCCACTTTTGTCTCTACGCAACGTTACTCCGCCTCGCCTTCACTGAAGACAACTCCCCCTCCTCCCCCATCGCTTCACGTGCAGGCAGCGACAAGACGGACACGGCAAATCTCCGTTAACGAGTTACTGCGCATCGCCCCATGCGTGGGGCTGGACGGCGTCAACGTGCTAACGAGCTAAACATGCTAACGAGCTAACCGCGCTAACGAGCTAACAGCGCTAACCCTAAAATCCTTTCATTCTCTCAAAAGTTGATAGCGCGCCTTATGTATGAATTCTGGTTGTGCTTGATGGCCGCGAACCGATTTTATGTGTTACACGGCGCTCAGCAATCTGTCAAAAATGTTTGAGTACGACTTTGGTAAGCTACGGAGCTGCACCGCTTGATAGATTGTCGGCGCATTACGGCTACCGAAGAGCTTCGCGGAGTGATATGTACTGTGCATCAACGTAATATTACCGTATTGTGTGTGTATAAGGACCATAAATGGCACCTGTAAGAGACGTGGTTATGAAGCGGATTTCAAACTCCAGGCTATCAGTCACACAGTAAAACTTGGGAACAGAGCAGCTGTGAAATCTGTCTGTCTTTGTTATTACGCTCAGCGTCTTTTAGTTTACATTTTGACTGCACAATTGTGAGCTCTTTGTTTAGCACAAAAACAACCTTGTTTTCTTTTATTTATGGAGCATTATTATTTAATGAATGCTCATAATTTAATTTTGAGTAATTTTTCATGTACATCTGTGCTGTATGTTAATAAAAGTGCCTGTGTGACATCTGGGACACAGCTTTGACTAAGAACTCTCTTTTTGTTCTTACTTTATGGCTTAAAAAAAAAAACGAGATATATATCTTATATCGCCATCCAGCTAAAAAATATCGAGATATGAATTTTGGGTCATATCGCCCAGCCCTACTTTTCACCAAGTTGACAGATCTAGGACTCAGCTCATCACTGTGTCAGTGGATCCTCAACTTCCTCACAGACAGACCCCAATCAGTGAGGGTGGGAAAACAAGTCTCCCCCTCCATCTCACTCAGCACTGGAGTGCCTCAGGGCTGTGTTTTAAGCCCCCTGCTGTACTCACTGTACACTTATGACTGTGTAGCCACATCCGACACCACCTCCATTGTCAAGTTTGCTGACGACACTGCTGTTGTGGGCCTGATCTCCGACAACATCGAGACGGCCTACCTGGAGGAGATTAAGAACCTGGAGACCTGGTGCCAGGAGAATAACCTCCTCCTAAACATCAGCAAGACTAAGGAGCTGATCGTGGACTTCACTACAAAGCAGGCGAGGAATTACAAACCCCTCATCATCAGTGGCACGCCAGTGGAGAGAGTGGACAGTTTCCGATACCTGGGTGTCCACATCACTCAGGACCTGTCATGGTCCTGTCACATCAACACCCTGGTTAAGAAAGCCCGTCAGCGTCTCTTCTTCCTCAGAAGACTTAGAGACTTCCATCTGCCACTGAAGGTGCTCAAGAACTTCTACTCCTGCACCATCGAGAGCGTCCTGACGGCAAACATCTGCACCTGGTTTGGGAACAGCACCAAGCAGGACAGACGAGATCTGCAAAGGGTGGTGCGCTCGGCAGAACGCATCATTCAATCAGAGCTCCCTGACCTGCTGTCCATCTACACCAAGCGGTGCAAGTCCAAAGCTAGGAAGATTATGATGGACCTCTCCCATCCCAACAATGGACTCTTCTCACTGTTGAGGTCTGGGAAGCGCTTCCGCTCCCTTAAGGCCAAAACAGAGAGAATGAGGAGGAGCTTCTTCCCCCAGGCTATTCGGGGCCTGAACCAGGTGTAGGACTGGACTCTCCCAAACACGTCACTATAAGACTGGACTCTCACACACGTTGTTGTGATATTTTGATACCATGGTAGCATTTACAGGATATTGTTTTATAGTGATATTATACAGGAAAACTGTTACTCAATAAGGCCCATTTACTAGTTGTCTTTCTCTGTGACCCAAGAATTAATGTGTAAGAATCACAGGATGGTACCTCAAGGTCGAAAATACCACAGAGATCACTTCCTTATTCCCATCCTCCCTTCTTTATCTCCTAGAAAAGAGCTTGTTAAAGGCCAGGTGGTTTGTTTCAGAATTCACTAATGAAAGAACTCTGTATTCTATGTCTACGAGTGTATTTTGCTGGGATAATCATAAATTGTAGCTGAACTGATAAACTATACAAAGGATACTTCTTTGCTCAGAGGGCAGGAAGACGCTTCCTTATTTGGTCTGTACCGGTTTGAACTGAGAATCTGCTGACACACGAACCTTTTTCCTCTATATAAACTGTTGTCTGATGAATAAACCTTTGAGTTGATTTTGGGAAAGCAACCTGAAGCAGTCTGTGTTTCCTTGTTCTCCCAAGCTACTCCCGGCGCTGTAACTAACCTGCTGAACGGCATACCTGAGTGTTACTTTGAATAATTTTGAATCTTATAGGGTAAAGACAAAACTCTGCTTATAGGTGCCCACGCCTCGGAGGAAACCCGATCCACGGAGAAACCCGGGACGGAGATTTCTTTCACACGTCACCACACATTTCCTATAATCCTATAATTCCTATAATTTATAATCCTTATCTTTATAATCTCTTCTACTATTTGCACATTCTTTACTGTAAATTCCTAAGTTAATTTGTAAATTTTTGTAGTAAACTGTAAATTGTAAATATTGTAAAACTTTTCTTCTGTCATTTAATGGTCGGGCATTGTACAGCTACAAGCATTTCACCCCCATGTCATACTGTGTATGGTTGTGTGTGTGTGACAAATAAAATTTGAATTTGAAATTTGAAATTTGAATTTGAATTTACAGGCAGCGATTCTCTCACCTCTTTTTCTGTTTGTTCTTGTCTTTATGTTTGTTCTTTGGGCTTCCCGACCTGAAAAAAACCCCCCAACAACAATGAATCTGCATTCACAGAGAGTAGAGAATTCCACGCATCACTTGCCTAAATGGACTATTCTACTGTCATTTGAAAAAGTAGTCAATTGTGTAAAAGACACAAACTGAACGCAAGCACACAGGTTACATACAGGGAGTGCAGAATTATTAGGCAAGTTGTATTTTTGAGGAATAATTTTATTATTGAACAACAACCATGTTCTCAATGAACCCAAAAAACTCATTAATATCAAAGCTGAATGTTTTTGGAAGTAGTTTTTAGTTTGTTTTTAGTTTTAGCTATTTTAGGGGGATATCTGTGTGTGCAGGTGACTATTACTGTGCATAATTATTAGGCAACTTAACAAAAAACAAATATATACCCATTTCAATTATTTATTTTTACCAGTGAAACCAATATAACATCTCCACATTCACAAATATACATGTCTGACATTCAAAAACAAAACAAAAACAAATCAGCGACCAATATAGCCACCTTTCTTTGCAAGGACACTCAAAAGCCTGCCATCCATGGATTCTGTCAGTGTTTTGATCTGTTCACCATCAACATTGCGTGCAGCAGCAACCACAGCCTCCCAGACACTGTTCAGAGAGGTGTACTGTTTTCTCTCCTTGTAAATCTCACGTTTGATGATGGACCACAGGTTCTCAATGGGGTTCAGATCAGGTGAACAAGGTGGCCATGTCATTAGTTTTTCTTCTTTTATACCCTTTCTTGCCAGCCACGCTGTGGAGTACTTGGACGCGTGTGATGGAGCATTGTCCTGCATGAAAATCATGTTTTTCTTGAAGGATGCAGACTTCTTCCTGTACCACTGCTTGAAGAAGGTGTCTTCCAGAAACTGGCAGTAGGACTGGGAGTTGAGCTTGACTCCATCCTCAACCTGAAAAGGCCCCACAAGCTCATCTTTGATGATACCAGCCCAAACCAGTACTCCACCTCCACCTTGCTGGCGTCTGAGTCGGACTGGAGCTCTCTGCCCTTTACCAATCCAGCCACGGGCCCATCCATCTGGCCCATCAAGACTCACTCTCATTTCATCAGTCCATAAAACCTTAGAAAAACCAGTCTTGAGATATTTCTTGGCCCAGTCTTGACGTTTCAGCTTGTGTGTCTTGTTCAGTGGTGGTCGTCTTTCAGCCTTTCTTACCTTGGCCATGTCTCTGAGTATTGCACACCTTGTGCTTTTGGGCACTCCAGTGATGTTGCAGCTCTGAAATATGGCCAAACTGGTGGCAAGTGGCATCTTGGCAGCTGCACGCTTGACTTTTCTCAGTTCATGGGCAGTTATTTTGCGCCTTGGTTTTTCCACACGCTTCTTGCGACCCTGTTGACTATTTTGAATGAAACGCTTGATTGTTCGATGATCACGCTTCAGAAGCTTTGCAATTTTGAGACTGCTGCATCCCTCTGCAAGATATCTCACTATTTTTGACTTTTCTGAGTCTGTCAAGTCCTTCTTTTGACCCATTTTGCCAAAGGAAAGGACTTTGCCTAATAATTATGCACACCTGATATAGGGTGTTGATAAGATAAGATAAGATAAGATAACCTTTATTAGTCCCACATGTGGGAAATTTGTTTTGTCACAGCAGGAAGTGGACAGTGCAAAAGTTATGACGCAAAAATTAGAATACAATAAGAATAAATACAGTACACAGCTGTACAGAATAGAATAAAATAATATACTATATACAGTAGAATAAAATAGAATAAAAATATACAATAAGATAAAAATAGAATACGAATGCTATATACAACTGAGTAAAAATACAACGATGCCAGAAAAGATTATTGCACTTAGTGTTATTGCACATGTGTGGATGTGTGTTTGTTCAGTTAAAGTCTTTGTTGTGGAGTCTGACAGCAGTGGGGAGGAAAGACCTGCGAAATCTCTCCGTCCCACACCGTGGGTGCCGCAGTCTCCCACTGAAGGAGCTGCTCAGTGCTGTCACAGTCTGCTGCATGGGGTGGGAGACGTTGTCCAACAGGGATGACAGCTTAGCCGCCATTCTCCTGTCACTCACCACCTCCACTGGGTCCAGAGGGCATCCTAGAACAGAGCTGGCCCTTCGGATCACCCTGTTCAGTCTCTTCCTGTCCCCAGCAGAGATGCTGCCGCCCCAGCAGACCACACCATAAAAGATAGCAGAAGCCACCACAGAGTCATAGAAGGTGATGTCATTAGACCACACCCCTTCTCATTACAGTGATGCACATCACCTAATATGCTTAATTGGTAGTAGGCTTTCGAGCCTATACAGCTTGGAGTAAGACAACATGCATGAAGAGGATGATGTGGACAAAATACTCATTTGCCTAATAATTCTGCACTCCCTGTATATGGACGTTCACATACTGAAGGACATTATTATCTGCCGTACAAACCTGTGTCTTCTCTTTTTCCTGGAGCCAGATGCAGATCTACAAAAACAAAGCCATTGTAATGTCAGCGCGAGGTCAGCAACTTCACAAAATATTGACATGAATAATTCATATGCAGAACACAGTATCTTTTTTTAAAACACATTTTACATATTTATATATTTTTTACATATACATTTTGTGAGACTGTGTACCACATTTTAATTTTTTGAGAGCAATCCAGGCCTTCTTTTTCTTCTTCCTTCTAATTTTTTAAGGTATTCTTGAGCAATAATTCTCCAGGCTTGCTGAAGGGCTCTCAAAGTTTTTCTTCTTTTTTGTGTTTATTTGTTAAGCCATTTAACACAAACCTATGAATTATTCAAGTATAAAAAAAAGTGCTGTACAACTAAAAGAATAAAACAATAAAAGCAATAAAACACAATACAAAAGAGAACAATGGAAAATTGAAAAACAAATATCAAGAGGTTTAAATACCGAGGAATAAAAATACATTCTCAAAAGAGTTTAGATGTTCAGTGTTGGTGAGGTGGTGATATGAAGGGGAACACTGTTCCAAAATATAGGTGTAGCTACAGCAAAGGCCCGATATTTTGCTTGTCAGTATAATGGGAAACATCTGGTCAGCTGTTCTTGGTGATATGTTAAAAGATCAGAAGGTAAGGAGGTGCTAACGATTTAATGAATGTTTAAGTTTCCATTTAATGAAACTTAAAAGCAAGCAGTCTGTGAAGGTTCTCAGTCATCCAGGTCATCGTAGTCAAAGGAGCTTGCAAAGAAAAGCGTCTGGACTTCTTTAAGTTACTTAAAGATGTTTCACCTCTCATCCGAGAAGCTTCTTCAGTTCTAAGGTCAAATGGTGGGGAGTCCCAGATTTAAACCTAGTGGGAGTATCCCCCCACAGAGGGATAAAAGGACCCCCTGATGATAAAAGCAAGCAAAAACATTTTGAAATGTATTTGTGCGCTTGGGGGCAGCGTCTCATGTGAGTCGAGCTGCAGAATTTTGGAAGTTGCAGAACAGACAACAAATACCTGGTTAATGCTCAAATAAAGACTGTTGTTACAATCTAGCCTGGATGACACCTTTACAATGGAAACTGGCTCTAAAAACAGCATTTATTTTTTTTATCAAATGTGAAGCTGCTCTCAAAAATGACCCAGAGGTTTTTAAAAAGGCTGTTTTTGAAGGACCGACATCAAGTACTACTGCTTGTTTGGTTTTTTTTTGCTTAAGGTTCAAGAAGTTTGATGTTATCTATTTATATTAATATTTTTATGTCAGTAAGACACTAAAGTAAAGCATTCAAAAAGACTGCAGTATTTCTTTTTGAGAGGGACATGGATTTGTGAATTATCACCATGCATAATGGTGACATGAAACTCCTTATTTTTGATCTTTTGATATTAATAGGAACATATAGGAACATAACAAGGGAAAAGAGTACTGGACCAAGGATGGTTCCTTGGGGGACGGCTGCATGTGAGAGAATCAGGTGATGAGAACAAGCCACAGAAAAATTTGCCCACGTGGCTCTCCAGCCTAGAGAATATGATGCTATGATCCACTGTATCAAATGTAGCATTTATTGTAGATCTAAAAGTATTAAAATGGCAGAATCCCCTGAAGCTGCAATTAATAAAAGATCATTAAGCACCTTTAAAATTGCTGATCCCGTGCGATAATGTGCATTGAAACCAAACTATTACAGTGACAACATTTGTTTTCAGGGAGGCCTGAAGGTGATGAAAAACAACTTTTCCCAGAGTCTTTACAACAATGTCAGGGTCTAAAAATACCAGAACGACTGATGGAGACAAGGCCATTGATAGCAATGCTACATCCCCGGACACAGCCCCACTTAATGGCTGACATAACTAGCTCGCAGAAAAACGTAGTCGCTAAAATTTCTAAGCTGGAAGCAAAAGTTGAGACCAAGTGCCAAGCTCTCAATGGCCTGATCGATTCGCTTCGCAGCAATGTTTCTGACCAAACAGATGAAGTGCGGACTGAACTTTGTGCTAAGATTGATGCTCCAGCTACTATCTGCACTGACCACCATAGCCGGCTAACTAGCCTGAAAGAAGCTGCAGTATTCGGATCGGGTTGTGGACTTGGAGAAGCAAGTTCATGATCTGAAAGAAATTGTATCAGCTCTTTCAGACAAGACCGAAGACCTTGAAGGGAGACAGTGCAGATGCAACATTCGAATACTGTACTTGGCGTGAGGGAGCGCTTTGAGATTCGGACGCGCCCATGTCAATTCTGTGGCCCAGCTACTAAAGGAGGTGTTGGGCCTGAATACCGCTCCGACACTGGATTGGGTACATCGCAGCCTACAGACCATCCCTGCAAGAGACCAGAGACCCAGGCCACTTATTGTCAAATTTCACTACTTTCAAAAAAATGAGGTGCTGCTTTGCAGGCCCGCGTTAAACAGTCCCCAGTCCCATAATGGAAACAAAATCCTTTTTGTCTCCATTATTGTCTCCATTCCCAGACCTGCCATCTGCAGTCGCAAAGAGAAGGGGGGCCTTTAAAGAAGCTAAAGATCTACTGCACAGATGTCAGGGTGTGAGATTCGGGATGCTGTACCCAGCGAAGCTGAGGATTTCTTCTCCTCTTGGAGAGGAAATATTCACCAATCTAACGGCTGCTAAAGACTACGTCAAGAATTGCATCTTAGCTGTGTGTGGGAATCAAGACACGGGCTGAGTAGACTGTGCTACCTCAATTGCTCTCTGACTCTCTATTGTTCACTGACTCTGACTGCACTTTAGATAGAGGTTTGTACTTTGGCGTCTTTCATAATTTAATAGGTCTTCATATACTTGTTTATCACTGAGCAAAGTAAACAACCAAGAGAAGTCACGTGTGCCTTTCCAATCTGCCAGATGTCTAAAAATTATGTTAATAGTTGGCGTTCCCTGTTAGGGGCAACATCTGTTTTAGGGAGTGAAGAGACATGTTGGATACAAGCTCTTTTGGGGGGGAAGGTGTAGCTTGTTCCTGGTTTGTGGGCAACCTGTTCTCACTCCCAAAGCGTAACATTTTACGCTAGGTGACAAATCGTCACCATATTAAGTTTTCGGCTACCCACCACGTTCCTAAATGACGACCTCGGAAAAAAGAGGAAATATGAGAACCGTCTGGACTGAATCTACACATGTTCGCTCTTTTTCTTCAAATCGCTTAGAAACACGCTATTTAACATCATTAAAGTCCTGGTTAAGGTCAGGAATAAGGTTATGGTCAGGGCTAGGGATAAGGTTAGGTTTAGGGCTGGAATACAGGGCTGGAACGTCTATTACCGCGGGAGCGTCATTGCACTGGATCCCAGCCATAACCCGCCGCGTACCATAAGAACGCCGAAGGTCTCCTTTCACGTTCCTCAGGAACGCCGCGGGATGTGACAAAACGTCGACATGTTACGCCTCGGGAGTGAGAACGCTCTGTTGTGGGAGTTAGGTTTACAGGGAGTGCAGAATTATTAGGCAAGTTGTATTTTTGAGGAATAATTTTATTATTGAACAACAACCATGTTCTCAATGAACCCAAAAAACTCATTAATATCAAAGCTGAATGTTTTTGGAAGTAGTTTTTAGTTTGTTTTTAGTTTTAGCAATTTTGAGACTGCTGCATCCCTCTGCAAGATATCTCACTATTTCTAACTTTTTTAAACCGTCAAGTCCTTCTTTTGACCCATTTTGCCAAAGGAAAGGACATTGCTTAATAATTATGCACACCTGATATAGGGTGTTGATGTCATTAGACCACACCCCTTCTCATTACAGAGATGCACATCACCTAATATGCTTAATTGGTAGTAGGCTTTCGAGCCTATACAGCTTGGAGTAAGACAACATGCATGAAGAGGATGATGTGGACAAAATACTCATTTGCCTAATAATTCTGCACTCCCTGTATAGTTACTCTGGGTTTTTCCTTTTTCTTGTTGGCTGCAGTTTTGTGTGTATACTTACTCCAAATTATTATTCGGCTTGCTTGTCATGACTGTCTTGAAAGTATGAATATGGCTATATAACCAAACTACAACTGCAACTACACCTGATTCTGATTTATAACATGGAATGTAGAAGGTCTGAATAATTTTAAAAAGCGTAAAAGGATATTCACTCATCTGTCGACTTTCAAACCAGACATTGTCTTTCTACAGGAGACACATCTGCGCTCCACGCAAAGCAATAGGTTGACAGAAAGTTGGGTCTCCCAGGTCTACCATTCTGCATTTAACTCTAAATCGCGGTGGGTTGCCATTTTTGTTAGAAAACATTTTCCTTTCATCACTTCAAATGGTCGCTTTCTGATAGTTACTGGCAGGCTCCACAACACTCCAGTTATTTTGGTGAATACTTATGCACCAACTTGGGACAATCCACAATTTTTATTAAGACTGATTGGCCTGCTGCCAGATTTAAATACGCATCACCTGGTGGGGATTTGAATCTGGTATTCGATCCCAACCTTGACAGGTCTAAGCCACATCAGTCTACTCGGACCTCCAGATCAGTGTCCGTTCTGAATACATTTCTTCAAAACTATGGTATTTCAGATCCACTGCGTATCACTGAGCCCTTAGCAAAATACTATTCTTCTTCTCCCCTGTGCATCATTTGTATTCGAGGATTGATTATTTTCTTTTGGATAATTTCCTTATCTCAAGGGTCACCATGTGTAAATAACATGCAATTGTAATTTCACATCATGCACCAGTACAGGTTGATATCTCATTTTCAAATGTGTGCACAAGGCAGCGTTTCTGGAAATTTGACTTAGCATTAATGTCAGATGAGGAGTTTTGCAAGTTCATTGAGTACCACATTGAGTTTTTCTAGAAACGAATAACACTCCAGATGTTTCAAAATCTATAATTTGGGAGTCGCTAAAGGCATATCTGCGGGGCCAAATTATTTATTTTGCGTCTTATAAGAATAAAAAGCGAAACGAACAGCTTCGAGAACTGACAGAGCTCATAGCAAACATTGACACACAATATGTTACCTGTCCAACCGCTGATTTATATAAGCAGAAGGTACTGCTGCAGTCTGAATTTGACACCCTCTCAATTAAAGAAACTGAGAAGCTCTTTCTTAGATCAAGATATCATATATACGAGCATGGTGAAAAAGCAGGTAGATATCTTTCACATCAGCTTTGTCAATCCGCCACAGCCCAATCTATACCTGACATACAGTTATACTCCGGTCAGGAGGTAACACACCCTGACAGAATTAAGCTATTTTATCAGGATCTCTATACTTCCCGCACTGATAATTCAGAGGCTGACTCCTTCTTGGGGAACATAGATACTCCCACGAGACCAACGTGAGCTACTGGAAAGACTTCACTTCTTATCCAAGTCTACCTATTGACTGTCCACTTTGAGGACTGTCTACAATTTCGACCTATTGCTAGAGGCCATATCTCTCAAATATATAGCACATTGCAGCATACAAAGGCAGACTCTGTGTCCAAAGCCAGAAACGCATGGGAACTGGACTTAAACCTCCAGATCTCAGACGACCTATGGGACCTTAGTGTTAGCAGGATCCATGAATCCTCAATCTGTATACGGCATTGTATAATACAGTTTAAAATCCTTCACCGGGCGTACCTAACCAAAGCTAAACTAGCCAAAATATACAATACCTCTGATAATGGATGCCCGAGGTGCAAGCAATCACCTGCTACTATGAGCCATATGTTCTGGACCTGCTCTGATTTGAACCGGTTCTGGGAATTAGTTTTTAAAGCTTTTTCATGTGTGTGGGAAAACACATATGAAGCACATATTTGGTGTCCTCCTAAACCAACACGGTATAGCTTCTTATTAAATTTATGGAGTGGCTTTCTCATCTCTCCTGGCACGCAGTCTAATTCTTCTTAAGTGGAAGGATTCCGATCTACCAGTGTTTGTTCAGTGGGTAGAGAGGTAGATAGAGCATTTGAGATACAGTTTGAGAGGGTCTCAAAGTAAATACTACAAAACCTGGTCATCCTTTATTGAATATGTGGAGAAGTTGTGATTTACTGAAGTATTACTGCTTTTATCTGTGGGGTTTTTTTTCTTTGAAGCCACCTACTATCTGTAGCAAGCCAACAAGAACTGCACACAATGCAGCCCCCCCTCCCCCCTTTATTTATTTTATTTTTGTTTGTTTGTTTGCTTTTTGGTGTTTTCTGCCTTGTTCACATGGTAGTATTTCTTGTTTGTGTCCATACATTATACATTTTCCTGCGTGGCACAACCAGTTTCACAATGGCAATGTTTGTAATCGCAATTCCAGTTATATTTTTCTGTATTTTTGTCACATTGGAAAATCATAAATAAAGTTATCAAAAAATAAATAAATAAAATAAAACTGGCTGCCAGTAGACAGCTGTTAATTATGAATAGCACACTAGGCCCAAGTGTCAAAGACCTCTGAATGGTTGTTTCAGGACCACAGAGTGGGCTTCACTTCAGCCAAAGTAGAGAAAGAAAGAAATGGTCAAAAACAGCAGAAAATGTGGGACAGAGGGATCAAAGCAGGGCTCTAGAGTGCGACCAATTTGGTCGCAAATGTGACCAAAATTTTCAGTGGTGCGACTAAAAAAAAATATTTGGTTGCACCTGTGCGACCAACTGTTTGGGTAGCAAAAAAATAAAATAAAATCTGCAACCTTCCCTGTGGTCAACAACAGACACACATTTTGCCCCTATCGTGGACTAAACCAATCAGAGATAGTAAGGGGCGGGACCTCCCTGATTGGCCGTGGTCCAGTTGAAAGTGCAGGTGGAAGTGGGAGGTGAGTAGCTTGAATAAAGCGATATCAATTCATTAAATCCTGAATCGACTTTTAAACATAACTGTGTTTTGCCAGAAATGCCAGATTCTCAGATTAAAGCTCACAAAACCATTTCAACAACAACCAAACAGCAAACGAGAGCAAGTACACGGATACCACACAAAGACGTAAACACAGAACGGACCGACGCATCAGAATCAACTTTGTCTTTCTCGGCTTTCTCACCCGACGGCCCGTAGACGGACACGCTGTCGGAGCTTAGCGATTCTGATGCGTCCGGTCCGCTGTGATTGCGTCTTTTTGCGCCGATTCTGAGCTGCAGGTTTTGTCTCTCCAACCATAATTCACCGAGCCAGCAGCAAAAGAAGCAGCAAACTGCGCTTCACATTTGATCAATGTCGTCATGAATTTTGCTGTTTTGCTTCCACGACTATTAAAATCACACTTCATGCACAGCTAGCTCTCTCTCTATCTATCTCTGTACTTCAAGAACAGTTTCCCGTCTCCAATCTCTGTTTTCTGTGTTATTCATTCGCTTATTACCCACCAGTCTACCGTTGTTTACAGCGCTGTCGGCTGCTGTCTTTTTCTTTTCTTTTTCTTTTTTTCACTTAAATGACTTCGGACAAGAAAGCTTATTTTTTCTGTTGTTCAATACTGAAGAAATTTAAACTTTATATGCAGAACATTGTAGAATATTTTTAAGGTTATCTGCTATAAAAAGCCAGACCAGGAAAATCTCCTTCATGTTTTTCTGTGTTTTATTCTCAGTTACTTTCACACAAAGGCATCTGCTGTGATGTTCACAATTCTGATGAAGTCAGTACTGATAAATGATCAGAATTATAATATTTCTGACTGTCTGGGGCTAAGTTGAATCGAATCGGGACTTTGAAAACCGGAATCGAATGGATTATAGAAATCAGTGATGATACCCAGCCCTAGTGAGCAGCCTAGGCACCACAGAAGTGGATGTAGCTGTAATAGGAAAAGAACTATTGCTAACTTTTCTGTTAAGTTAAGGCCTGATCCTTCTGAAATTCATAGCCAGTGCTCTGTCACGGTGTCATCAGTCTTTGAATGCTGTAAAAGCACAGTGTATCCAGAAAAACATATATTATATAAATTATTATAAAATTTGTGTGCGCCTAACTTTTGTGCCCGTACGCCTAACTTTAAAAAGTTAGGCATACCGGTACGCCCATGGCAAAAAGTTAGTCTAGAGCCCTGCAAAGGCAGGGGAGTGATGTCAGGCCTGGTCTTATCAACTTTACCAACAAAAGACTGTAAGAAATGTTCCTGGAAGGTAAGGGGTGGGATATTTCAGCAAACAATGCACTCTGGATCACATGCATCTATATGTGCAGCAACATCTGCAGGGAGCTCTAACAGCAGTTCTGTACTTTACATGTGTTGGTCATCACACTTAGTAGAACATGCTGCTCCCTACAATAAAGCCACACTTATTGGCCAAGCCCCTTTAACATAATAAGCAGGATATGGGCTATTCCTCAGTCTTCAGCACAGGACTGACACATCACCTTCCTATCACTTTTCACCCTCATTGCAGTTTCCATGGTGATTACTCAGGCCGGCCTGTGCAAGTTATTTTCCTGAAGAGCCCTACATCTCCCATGCTGTTTTACACACCTACAGCATGCAGCACAGAGTGGGAGGGAGCACTTTGTTGATGCTCTGAAAAAGGAGGAGTAATAAAGCTGTCACAGTAATAAATGTGGCTGGTATGTGACTGAGAGCTGTGGCCCTCGTGACAACCCATGCTTCCCCACCGAAGGGCCTCAGGTAGGGACTGTTGTGTATGAGGTGTTATTCTGGAGAGGACATTCTTCTCCTCCTCTGTCACAAGCTCTGGTGACAGCTGAATCCCTCGCCACGGCACAACGTTTATCACAAGGGCATAAACAGTATAGCTATGAGACAAATATGCACCCAAATGGCCTGAGATCAACCCGCTGCTATTTTAAAGAAACAAAGACCAGCGAAATGTTAGCAGGACAGGACTGCGTATAATCTCCCCCCTCCCCTTCCTAATCTGCATCTTAAAGAAGAGCATCAGAGGAGGATGTCTCTTTGGAGGAACGTTGTATGTCGCCCTCCTGCTTCCTTGTTCTAGGCATTCTGATATCAGCAGCACCTGCAATGCAGAACATCCTTGCTGTGAGGCTGAAACGGAGGCGCGGCAATGAGTAGAGAGGACATGGGGGAAATGGGATGAGAGTGGATGGATGGAGGAGGGAAAGCAGAGCAGGGCAGCGCAGTGATGCTCAGCAATTTAGTAAGAGGCTCATTTTTCTTGAGTTGTGCGCCCCGTCATACAGACTGGGTTATTAGAGCAACACATTTAGCCCATTTCCCCTTGAGTCAGGCAGAGAATGAGGGAAACCAGAGGAGGAAGAGGCCACTCTACCACTGCTTATTGCTGTTATGATATCCCAAGGCACCTAGAGTTTTTGTTGATGAGCGCTTGCTTTTGGGGTCTCTTCCAAGCCTCATTTTCACCTTTCCCTTTTCCTTTAATATTTCGGATAAATGAACTACAGTGCTGAAAATGCTTCATCACAAGGCGAACTGTTGATCAAAGCCTTCAAAATCCAGATTCTTTACCTTTGCACACACACGCAAACACACACACACACACGTGCGCGTGCATGTGCGCACTCACCGGTCTCGCTTGTGTTTCTTCCCACTCTTTTTCTTCTTCTCTCTGTGAGTGGGTGAGAAGCTGCCAAACCTGTTGATAGAGAGAAGGATACATGACGTGACTGCTAAGTGAACCTCAGATAGATGTTAAACTGTGGCTTTTCACTCAACTGCATTACATTACCCCTCAGATAGGGTCATTATGAGCAAAGGTATCATCTTACAGTGGCTCAGCTGATTTCTCTCTCAGCTCTATTCATCCCTCTGCCTTTCTCCTTTTATTGTGGCTGCTCTCTAATGCCTCTGTGTCTCTTCATTTCAATCTTGCTCCCCCTCTTTTCCTGACCTTGTCAAAAGAAAATGGGAGATGAGGGTGTGCTTTGCTAATGGCTCCCCACCCCCATGCACAGTCGCGATATCTGATGGCTCATTTGTGATACTCACACCAAAATAATTGGAATTCCGTTTTACAAAACCACCAGTGTAATTATTCTGTCAGCGGAGCTGGCGAAAGGAAAAAAAAAAAGGAAAACAGAGCAAAATCGAACCACTTCATCAGCGATCAGTGGAAGCTGTTTCCATCAGGAAAGCTAAGGCTGCCTATAGGAGGAGGATTGAAGATCACTTTGCTGACAATGACCCCAGAAAAATGTGGCAGGGGATCAATCACATTACCAACTACAGAAGCAATAACATCTAGGACTGATGAAGCTATGTGAGAATGCTCTTCCTGGACTTTAGTTCAGCATTCAATCATATCATCCCGGAGATCCTGGTCCAGAAACTGTCTCACCTGGGTATCTCCACCCCCATCTGCCTCTGGATCAAGGACTTCCTGACAAATAGACCACAGTCTGTCAGAGGTTTCTGGGCGTGCACATCTCTGATGACCTCTCCTGGACTGCAAATACCACGGTGGTGGTTAAAAAGGCCCAGCAGGGTCTCCGCTTTCTGAGAGTGCTCAGGAGGAACAACCTGGAGGAGAGGCTGCTGGTGACATTTTACAGAGCCACCATAGAGAGCATCCTAACGTACGGCATAACATCATGGTATGCAGGGTGCTCAGCTGCGGACAGGAAAGTACTGCAGAGGATCATCAACACAGCCCAGAAGATCACTGGGTGCTCTCTGCCCAGTCTGGAGGTCACTGCAAACTCTCGGTACCTCAGCAGAGCTGGCAATTTCATCAAGGACTACTCTCACCCCAGCAATCAACTGTTTGAACTATTACCGTCAGGCCGACGGTACAGGTCACATAAAACCAGGACAAACAGATTCAGGGATAGCTCCTTTCCCAGAGCTATCACCGTAGTAAATAAGCACAAAAACAATTGAACCTATTCCATACCGTCACTGTCATTATATTATGCTGCTATTCATACTGTCATTATATTAATGCTGCTATCCTGTATATATTGTACATACTATTGTTTGAGTACTTACGATTGGGTTTTTTTGGGGGTTTTTTTGTACTTTTTATATTTTACATTTATATTTATTATTGAAACTTGCACCAAGGGAGTGGCACTCCAATTTCGTTGTACTCTGTACAATGACAATAAAGGCTATTCTTAGGGGTGGGTTTTTATAATCGATTCATCGATTAAAATCGATTCTGGCTTGGATAACGTAAAATCGATTCATTAAAATCCTGAATCAATTTTTTAATATAAATTTATTTTGTCCGAAATGCCAGAATCTCTGGTGACATCTCACAAAATTTCAAGAACCACCAAACAGTAAATGAGAGCAGGTACAGGGATTCTGCACATAGACTTAAACACACAGCGCGACCCGCGGATCAGAATCAGTTAGATGTCGCCTTTCTCACAGTCGGGGCTGAAAGCCGACAGCTCGCTGATCCGGGTCTGCGCTTTGTGTTCACGCCCTTTATGCGCTGATTCTAAAGCTGTTAGTTTGATCTCTCTCCAAACAATATTGACCGAACCAGCAGCAAAAGAAGATCCAAACGCTTCACATAAACATCGTCATGAATTCACTCTTTTACTGTTTTGCTTCCATTGCGATGCGCAGCTCTCTCTCTCTCCCTCTCTCCCCCCCCCCCCCCCCCCCCCCCCCCTCTCTCTCTCTCGAACACTTTCGCTTTCTTCATTATTCGCTTGCTTGTTACGCACAAGTCTACTGTTGTTTACAGCGCTGTCGGCCGCTGTTTTTTTCCCTTTTACATTCTTCCGAAAAGAAAACCTCATTTCTGCTGTTCAATACTGAACAAATTTAAACTTTTTAATATTATTCAAAATGCAAAATGCTTAGCCGTGTGTCTAATAAAACCGCTGTAACGTCAGAGGTAATGTTCACTAATTAATGGTTTTCTTTCGTTTTTGATGTACTGCAGAATATTTTTATAAAATCCCAGACCAGGAAAATCACCTTCATGTTTTTCTGTGTTTTATCTTCAGCTACTTTGACACAAAGGCATCTGCTGTGATGCTCACACCTTGGATAAAGTCTTGCGAGTGTCAGCTTCCTTTTTATAGATACAAAAATATGTAAATGTTCTGATCTGAATTATACTTCTGACTGTCAAAATTTCCCAGATTTAAATCGAATCGAATCGAATCGAATTAAATCAAATCGTGGATCGAATCGATTTGGGACCTTGTGAATCGGAATTGAATCGATTCTAGAAATCAGTGACGATACCCAGCCCTAGCTATTCTACTCTATTCTATTCCACTCACCGACTCCTTCGACGGCCAGATTTCTTCTTCTTCCTTTTCTTTGGACGAGGGGAATGTGAGCTGCTTGATTTCCTCTTCACCCTGAATTGGCCGCATCAAGAGAGTTAGGGGGAGCATAAATCATTTACAAGCGATTGCTATTATAATCATCTCCAGTTTTCAATTTCTGATTACAGTTATTTGCCGATGCTTTGCCGATAACAGGAATGATAAGTGTATATTTTCTCATTTTCTCATTTCATTCATAACACAATATCTATACAATACATCTTACCATCCAAACAGGAAATCAGTTTGAGGAAATGACACTTAATCTTGTCTATGAAGCGACACGCACACACACACACAGAGTACAATCTAAATGACCATCTATGTAACAGTTTTCATATATAAATAATAATTGCTGCCTACCTCACGCCACATGCACTGTGGGTGATATTTTAAGATTTTTTTTGTGTTTACATTTGGAGGAAACACCCACAAGCCATGTGACAGGGACGACAGACAGCTGATTTAACACATCCTTGAACATACCTGTTGTCACCATGGTAGTCATGCCCATAATCTCCATCTTCATAGCCAATCACTTCAGGGTCCTCTTCATACCCATCAGGGGGATAGTGCAGGTGGTTGACCCTGAAAACACATGAAGAGATTGTGGTGAACAGTGTGTCTTCATTGTCTTCAGTGAAAACATGCAGACAAACAACAGCAACATCTGTGTGGGGCTTCTTCATAATTAACTTTTTATATTTGCCATCTTAGCTGGGTGTGTGTGACCATGGCAATCACAGGAAAAAGGATGAAAAGAAGAACTGAGCAACATCATTTTCAGCATGTGGGGACATTAAACAATTAAAATAAACAAAGCCGACTTGTGTCATATTTATAAATATTTTTTTAAACATACAACCTAATCAATTTAGCCAAGTGATGGATTTATACCAGGTGGATAGTGGATAGCAGCAGCATGTGGTGTGCAGGCTGCCAGGGTTTAAGGAAGCTGAGAGAACATTGATGATGGCAGCTGCTCACTGTTTGAAAGAACCTCAGGAAAGAGGAGTAACAAGTCTGAAGACTATCATACTACCATACTATACTAATCTGATGTCAATATTTGAGAACTTTACATTTTTAATACAATTATCACATTTGTTTAGGGATTTTCTTGCAAAGAGATTTTCTTTTTACCTTTAAAGATTGTAGTCTGAGCCAAAGGGGGAAAAAAACACTGTCATTGTTATACATCAAAATGGCGATTAATATGCTGAAGTATAGCAGACATTTTATTTTTCAAATAGTAGGAATGCTTCACTGTACATGGACAGCCAAGAGAAACTTTAATTGTGACCAACAAACACAGTAAGAGGGACATTATGCTGGTAAAACAGCCACTCATCAACGCCCTCTAGAGGACAATTGGTGAAATGTGACACTTTTCCTAAATGATTTACTGTATTTAGTGGCTCTGTGTTAAGAAATTATGCAACACAAGTGTATGGAAAGACATCTGGTGTAAAATCTGTACCAAATCATAGACGTCAATCTTCCACTCTGGTAACCCAGTAGGGTTAAATAAGGTAGCAGCAGAAAGAAAATGCTAAATTATTTATTAAATTTTCTGAATGTATTAATCATATCTTGGATTTATGGGTTCAGCTCAAATTGGTAAAATGCTCTGATCACAAAGTAACACCAAGATGAATGAAAATTAGCTTTACAGGCATGGCCCGACTGATTTTTAACATAGCCTTATTGCAAGTAGAAAGTCTTAAGGGAAGCGCTTATTTTAAGCCCTTAAAGTGATAGACAGAAAGTCAGGGGGTGTTTATAGCCTAATAAATCCTGATGAAACAACAACTGTATAGGAAGTTTTATACCAATGCATTCCCTCTCAAAAAAACTATAAATGTCAGGCTACCACTAGAGAGAAGTCAACGGTGTTCATCCTCTAGAAGCTATGAACAGATGTACAAAAATGTCATTCTAATCTAATGCGCATTTATAAAAATGACCCAGATGACAGATCAGTGGTGCCGTCCTTTGGTGAGGCTAGAAACATTCCACCTACCCATATGGTAAATAGCATTAAATTTTAAAGGAACAAAAACAAAAGCAAGAAAAATAAACCGACTCTATTACACGACAAAAAAATAAAACTAAAAATCAAATGCAACTTGAGTTCTATACCGACAGTTGCAATTTTCCCTCACTGCAGCAATGAGAATATCATTAGCTCTCAATCTCTTACAGACCAGCTTGTGGGATTCATATCTTCAGACTTGTTTATCACACATTGCATTGTATGTATTGACAGATGGCTGGAGTCTCCTTTCTTCCTCTTGGCCTCACTACCCTCTTCCCTCTTAGGTGCCTCTTCTGGTCTGCCAAATGTGACCTTGCCACGTGTGATGTTAAAACAAAAAACCCCCACACCATACTGACTCTTTTTTTCCCTTCATGCTGTCACAACTCCCAGAGTTTATCAGCTCAAACTATTATAACACACTCAGCATGTCATATTCTGGGTGTTATGACGCTTTCGCCCCCTACACACCTAACACATGGGAGCACTGTCTTTAGCGAAGACAACAGAGGTTCTCAGCGCGACACCATGCCTCCTTTATTAATAGGTAAGAGATAAAAAAGGAATGTATAATCAGACAAAGGTGTGATATAAATTTGGATAAAACGGAACAGTGATGTAGAAGAAAAAAACAAATGAGTTGTGTCAAGCAGTGGCGTGTCTAGAAAATTTTTGTTGGGGGGGCCAGGTAGGGGCACAGATTTGGAGAAGGGTGGCAGATGTAATTGGCAGATAATGTTTAAAAAAAATTCTACCAACCGTTAACCATAATTCAATAATCCTATAAACCTAATAACCGAATGCGCTTTTAACTCTTATTAGAATGAGATTTTAACCACTACGGTGCAAAGTTTTTAGATACTGCGTTGATAAAGTACAAGAGATACAATCAGTGCTTTGTCAGTGTTTACTCAGCATTCAAGGACATCAATATTTGCATAGTATTTTTACTGACATGTAGTGCACATATGTTTTGGGCAAAAACACTTTTGAATATTAAAATACGAACATTTGTAACAAACAATTGACAAATTAGCCAATTCCAATGTAAAACTTTATCTGCCTGTTAAAAAAAGAAGATAATCTTCTCACAAACTGGTGTTTGATTTTGAAACAGGAAAAAAGTGGGGAAACAACTGAAAAGACTAACATTTGAATAAAACCTGAAAGCAAGTAAATACTTCCTATGCTGCCTTATGGTAAACTTTGGTAATATTGATAAAGAACAACACTGGCTGATGATGAAATACAGTCAGCTGGCATGGTGACACAGCCAGTATTAACCTGCAGGGCTGGACTGGGACAGAAAATCGGGCATTTTGACTAGAGACCGGCCCACCAGGTATTAAAGCCATAAAGACTTTGAATGAAAACAAATGCTGTTGTGACAGTGATGTACACTGTCTTGTTGGTATATGTATGATTTCTATACATTTTACGTCAGATAAAAACTTTGGTTGTAAGATTTAGATAATTATTTAATAAAAGATATTTTAAATGAGAATAAGAAAGAAAAGTATTTCTTTGTGCCCCCCCTTTCCCTGTTAATGCCCTACCTGGCCCCCTGGCAAAACTTTCCTAGACCCGCCCCTGCACAATTACCAGCTGTCAGCTACACAGAAAAGGATCCTGGTGTAAGTTGTCTCTCAGAAACAGTTCATAACTTCCCTCCAACTCATTCATGTCACCTAAAAGGTAAACCTGTTTCTCCATCACCTGTTCAGCTCTGATGATTCAGTAAGGACATCTGCTGGTTTCATCTTCATGTTTCCCTCTCACCACATATCCAAACCGACATCATGACCAGCAGCTTTACAGCTGTGGCTCCAGCAAACGTCAGCTGATACTAGAAAGTAATATTAAATAAATTCTAACAACAGCTGATCAAGCTTAAACGTGCAGCTGTTGTTTAGCGCGACATCCGCTGGTTTCCTCTTTCTGGCACAAAGTGGGCGATAAATAAACAAGAGAGAAAAGCCGATCAGCTGATCATTGATCAGTTTCATGATTGAAGTAGCAACAGGAGAGGGAGGGTGAGAGGATGAGAGAAGAAGAGGCAGCTGTGCAGCGTAATGACAGAATAACTCCAGTTTTGTGTCTTTTTTTCATTATAGCGAAAGACCAGGACAAACTACATCTCTTCTCAGCTCAATACGAAACGTGTAATATTTTCTCTGATTGAGGGACCATTCCATTTTTTTAAGGAGCCGTTGGCAACTCTACTAACTAACCTTATGAATAAAATAAAGTTCACTATAAGTTACATCATAGCACCCACCCAGCTGTATAAAAACTCCGTCAAGCTGGCTAGAACGCAGTACGAGTTATTGTAACTGACGGTAAAAAGTCAGCACAACGAAAATAAACTACACCTAAACTTGGTTTATATCTAACCCAGATAGACTGCAGGTCATAACTTCTTACCTGAAGTTCAGTTCACCTGACACTCGGACTGGCGGCTGCCTCGGGGCTCTCCTCCTGCCTCCCCTTCCCTCATCCACCTGCTGGCCTCTGTGGAAGCCCCGCCATAGCCACCACCAAACACTGAGTTATTTTTACACATCCACCTGCATCTGGCCAATCCACCACCTCTCATTGTTCACCTCACTGTGCCCCCCCAGGCCACCCTGCTGGACACGCCACTGGTGTCAAGTATCTGGAAGGAGAGAGTGGAGCCAACACGAACAGGGAATGGGGTCTGGTGGTTAGTTGAGAAGACTTTGGCCTTTAATTGGCTGAGCACCACTAGGCACAGCAGGGATGCTAAGAACCAGCAGAATTACATCTGTGATGAACATGAGTTACAAAAATCAACTTAATTGGAACTCGCGCAACAAAAATATCTGCCTCAAACAGCAGAATTAAGTGAGGAGAAGAGGGTGTCAGACGACTCAGATGTTTGCATTAGAAAGTGAAGTTGAAAGTTTGCGAGGGAATATAGACTATAGATGATATTTTAAGTAAGCACCGCATGTTGATGGCACTCACACTTTCACTGCAAAAAGGCAAAAATAACTCACATTTTAACTCTGAGCTGAGAAGACACGCATGTACACAGAAACACATCGATACCCTGCAGTATTATTTTTTGGTTAGATTCACTAAAATCTCTGTAAAGTCTATATTTTTATTATTTAGCTTTTGAAATCCAGATGGTGTGGCCTCTCAGACTAAATGCAGGCTCCAGTCCAAGCCTCTGGTAATGTAATTGGCTTGGCCTTGGAGGAAGTGTTCGGATACTAGGCTTGTGCACATTCAGAAGCAGCTGCATACTCTTCCTCCTTACCATCAATATTTTTCTAAAAAAATGCCATCACTCCACATCAGCCAAATACAAAATATTTAGCATGGCTGTATTAGGTAGAAACCTCTGGGAAAGAGAAATAAAGCCAAAAAACTAGAGTTTCTCTTAGAGCCACTTTAAGCAGCTGTAAAAGTGAGTCAATTCACACCGACGCTCTTGTTAAAATGCCCAACTGAAGTGATGAAACTGACATGTTTACAGCATAGTGGGGAGAAAAAAAAGATCTTGGCTCACCTTCATAACAGCTGTATGGGGGTGACTGTTTTTTTGGAACTGATTAATTTCACACTTTTAAGGCTTAAATGAGGTCCGCTGTAGATGATCGCTGAATGCTAAGTACTGCCTCTGCTAATTTGAGTAATTGGACTGGACTCATTGGTTATGTTAGAGCATTTTAATGGAGTTAGCTTACCAATTCAGATTGGAATGTGGTTTATTGTACTAAAAGCTTGATCAAAAACTTTGCAGTCCAGGTAAGTGAAATTCTACTTTTCTCTTTTTTCCATTTTCTTTCTTTTTTTTTTTTTGTTTGTTTTTTTTACTTATCACAAAGTAACATTTCTCTTTGCAGTGCATCCATGCAGTCAATGGAGTCATCTTGATAAGCAAGTTTGCTAACATTAGCTAATAACTAGGGGTGCAACGATATTCGTATCGATATTGAACCGTTCGATACAGTGCTTTCGGTTCGGTACGCATATGTATCGAACAATATAACATTTGTAATTTATTTTATCAACTTTCCTTCTGACGATGCTGTCTGTGTTGAGCGCTCAGTGAATCTGCGTTCGACTACTCCGCCTAGGCTGCACTGTCGAGCGCAGATCTACTGAGCGCTCAACACAGACAGCATAGTCAGAAGGAAGAGCGCAGGGCAAGCTAGCAAGACAGAAGTTAAGCTCTCCAGATCTGGCGTTTGGAATTATTTTGGTTTTCATGTGACGTATGACCCTGAAGGTCATGGACTAAAGTAAAACAGTATGTTGGATGTGCCGTGCAATGCTCAATTACATGGGTGGGAGCTAGTGTGTTAGCGCAGTTAGCTCGTTAACGTGTTGGCCGTCTAGCCCCATGCACGGGGCGATTGGCGGTAGCTCGTTAACGGAGATTTGCCGTGTTGTGGCGTTAAGGTCATTTCAACGAGATTAACCTGAAAGCACTAGTGGGAACACAACGAATATGACTGCACATTTACGCCGACATCATCCTAGTGCAAAGACAAAAACAACAAGCATGCTACTAACTTTAGCCGAGTCATTTAGACAGCTGTTAGCACATGATTCTCCTTATGCTGCTGAGAATATAGCCCAGAAGAAGCGGATAGTATAGCTTTTATTTTGGAAAGAGCCATTTCTCTGTAATAAACTCTCTTTTCCAAAGATGAGTGATTCCTCAATCAGATACAGGGCTTGCAATATCGCTAGCCCGACGTCCTGGGGCTAGCGATTTTTTTCAGTCGGGCTACCAAAATCTATCTCTGCCCTGCCCGTCGGGCTATTGTAGGAAGGAAAAATATATGTCAATGCTTTTGCATTCTTTCAGAAATGTAGCTGGGTAATTATGTCATTGGCATCGGTGAGCCACTGTCAATATGTGACATATTGAAATCGCGTTTGAATTTGCGCTTGTTTTTTTGCTTTCACTTTGCAATCACGCGAACTGTGTATAGAGAGCGACAGCACTGATCTGTGAGTGATGATAATTTGCGCACCAATTCCTCTGACATCGTCTTATTAATCGTTAGCTTACTATGCAAACATGACAAGTGAAATCTCCCGCAGCAAGCTTAAACATGTGAGAGGTTGATCGCGCAGAGAATCGCTGAGCTTATGTGAGTGCGTGTGTAAAAGCAGCAGGATATATATTTCATTTCTTCTGAGCCAAATAAGACAGGTCAGGGTGAAGAAGTGACAGCCAAAGAAAAGCTTACCACAAAATGGAGAAGTTATGACAAATCAGACTATAAGGCAAAAAGAAAGTGCAGCTTTATGGTTTCATGGACAAAAGAATTTCTGTGGCTGCAATATGACGAGCTAAATAACCAGGGCTGCACATAAGTGGTCCGCAGGTGCGCATTCGCTGTCAAAATAAAAAACACGCACGAGGGTTAAGGTTAAATTTAAATACTGTACTTTTGAGTTAAAATATATATTTATAATTTTAATAAATGACAAATTAAAAATGCATGAACATTTTTTTGTATCGAAAAAATATCGAACCATGACACCAAAGTATCGAACCGAACCGAACCGTGAATTTTGTGTATTGTTGCACCCCTGCTAATAACCTAATATGCACTAATTATCTAGATCTCGATTAACAACATCTGCACTGTGATTTAAAGTCGGATGTATTAATAGTAGGATGTGTTAATAACACAGCAGTTCTAATTGTTTGTGCTATAGGTGGCTGTAGCTCAGGTGGCAGAGCAGGTCAGCCACTAATCAGAAGGTCGGTGGTTCGATCCCAGGCTGCCTCCTGGCTGCATGTCAAATATCCTTGGGCAAGATACTAACCCCTACTGGTGGTGGTCAGAGGGCCCGGTGGCGCCAGTGTCTGGCAGCCTCGCCTCTGTCAGTGCGCCCCAGGGCAGCAGTGGCTACAATGTAGCTGCCATCACCAGTGTGTGAATGTGTGGGTGAATGACTGAATGTAGTGTGAAGCGCTTTGGGGTCCTCAAGGGACTAGAAAAGCGCTATACAAATACAGGCCATTTACCATATTCACTTGACAAATTTCTTACTTCTAAAAAAAAATTATGAAAAAAACATCTCTAATGGGATTCACAGACTTTACCCATGACCCATGAGTGTGCTGACTCAGTTAGCTGAAGTTGCTTTAGATTCTTTTAAACAGGGACATTAAAATGTAAATAATTGTGAAAGATTCATAACAGCATGCGACTTCAGAATTACTTGTTGACTTCACATTCAATGTCTTGATTTAGTTTTTTCAAAGCAAAACAAAAAGAAATTGTTGCTTTAGCTGTCGGTGTTGCCCCCACAGGGCAGGAAAAGAAACTCACTGCCAAAAAGAGCAATTAACAACAATTTAAACAATCTAGTGGTCCCCATGCTTAGTCATTAGTAACAAATCAACCAATTCCCCATCCTGTCTCTAGTTTCCTAATTTATACTATGCTCCATTATGCTGACGACATCTGTCCAGTCCAGACAGCGTTCCTATTAGGCAGATGAGTGAGTCTCTCTGCTGACCTGGTGAAGTAAGAGCCTCTCTAATTCAGCCACTGTCCCTGAGACTTGGCAGTGATGGACTATGGCCAAGGGTCTCCCTAGGGCTGTAGCACCAAGTAGTGCAACTCATTCATAGCCTCTTTCAGACAACCACTCTGCTCGTGAAGTCCTGCACATGTTTCTGTTGCTGCAGAGAGTTATAGTTTGTTATTCTGGGGAGGAGGTGGCTGTATGGATTACTCTTCATTATATGTATGGGGGCAAACTACAAAGACTTTAGAGTTGTCATATTGAGATGAAAAGTTTACTGTGCTGGGATTTCTATAAGCCGAGCTGATTGATTAGATGGTCGTCGGGGAAAAACCTTAATCTTGTGGATGCACAATGTTTAGATAAGATATAACCACTTCTATACAAAATAAGATATATTTCTGTTTCCTAATAAGGAAAGGCTGGTCTCAGGTATTACATCAGATATTGAACTGCTATCTGAAACTGAGGGGCAGCCTTGGTAAGTAAGCACGAAAGGCTCTGAGAGGTTTTACATGCTGCATTCCTTGTCTCGCTCCACATTCCCATCCATTCTTCAGGAAATCAATGTGGGACACCAGTAAACAGAGTTATGAGGTAGCCACAGCTTACTGCTGGCTGTTTATTGCTAGTGTATTAAGCTACAGCTGATTTATCACATTCTGTCATTTTCTTTCCTCAGACTTCCTGTATCTCTTATCAATTTGTAATACCTTTTCTCAATCCAACCAACATATCTAATTGAGGAGTCAGATTAATTAAGGCATGTTAATGTCTAAAGAGGCATTTCACTTCAGCTTACTTCACACAGAGGTCTGCTTGCGTGTATTTTTTTTAAATCCTGGGTGAGCGAAAAGGATAAGGAAGAGTGGGAGGATAACAACCCTGCAAATTACAAGCCTCTTCAATTTTCCACATCAAGGCCTTTGTAGAGAGGGAATGTTGCAGAATTTCAGGCGAGCACAGACATCCTAAATTGACCTGACTCACAAGTGCCCTTGAGAGTGAACTACTGTGAAAAGCAAAGCATGCAGAGTTTCCTGTGTCTTTATAGTTTGCCGTCTTTGGACCATAAAGGTTCATCTCATTCATCTTACTGTACATCACGGCTGTGGGTAACTCCTCCTCCCCAGCCTTCTTTTTCATTTCACTGTGGTTTAGTTAAACGTCAGACAACAGCTGACATGCAGAGGAGGGAGAATCATTAATCGCGACTGCGAGACAGGAAGCATGAGCGTCATTAACAGTCATTAGTTCAGAGACAGCAGGACAGGTTGCCACCACAACCATGCCTCTCTCCATCACTCACAGGTTCAGAACACTGAGTCAGGAATGCCTCCACACCCACATCCTGCTGTTGCCATTCCTCCCGTATTTCAAGGTTCCAGCCTTTGTGATTGTGTCTTTCTGTGACGTGGACAAAGTCTTTTTACACATTCATTCATTTTGATTGCTTTAATTCCGTCTTTGCTTGCCTCAGAAGAGGCACTCTCCCTCCCACCTTGCGCTTAAAGCTTGAACGAGGCTTAGCACTAAACAAATTGACAATTATCATGCCAATCTTCGCCTCATTGGCTTCCAGCAGAGTTTGGAATAGACTTTAAAATGCTACTGATTATTTTCAAAGCACCAGGGTTTTAACTATTCCCTGTGTATTCACAGAAAGGCAGTGCCAGTCAAAAGCCATTAAAATTTATTGCACTTTTGCAATTACGGTCCATGTTCTTTGGAACCAACAGCTTTCAAGGTATTATTTGAGTTGCAGGCCATTTTTCATGACCTCTTTTAAAATCAATTTCTGTTAGCATTTGCTATTTATTGCTGCCTAGTTATAGTAGTTTCATTTATTATGAAGCATCTGCATTCATTTTCTAATCAATTTATCATCAAGGATGATGCCTAATGACTTTGCTAACAATGTGTTTGCGAACAAAAAATGGAGTTGAGATAGGCTGTGAAAGAATATAAATACATTCTTTGGTTATGCATGGACAATCCTCTGAAAAAACAATGAAATATATAAATTTTATGCAGAAACATCCACCCCTCTCCTCTCTTCTTCCCTGACCCGACTGGCACAAGTAGCTGTTAAACATTATTGTACAAAGACAAAGATTTATAGCTTAAGGGCAAATTTACAATGCAAGGCAACCAGAATTGCATAAAATTGATGAGAGGAGAAAATTCTGCTTATAATTTACGGACAGTGGCCTAATTTATGAAAATGTACAAAGTCTCTCTACAGAGAGAGGAGCAAAACAGATCTATCAGAACTGGGTGGGTACTGTGTGTGTGGGGTCTTGGAGGTCGAGTTTTTCGGGTCGAGTCTCTGTAATAAACATCCCATTTAATAAACACTAGAAGAGGATTTTAGGTAGTGCCAGACATGAACAGTTAGGGCATCACTGGGCTTCATTTTTGGGATTTTGAAGACCGATACCATTTTTTTTCTATCACACATAAAGCATAAATGGGTTTAACATTTGTTAGGTGTAGTTACTGCACTTATGATTCTTTACTAAGATAATATGATAATGTTGCAAAAACTGGCACAAGTTACCCGTTTATGCTCTGTCTGACTCTGCAGGTTGCTGTGCTTGTGCCATTCCAAACAAGATGTTGCCAGCAGTGTAGTTGCAGACTGCCCTCAGGCCATTTATCTATCCACTTTCTTCCACTTATCCAGAGCCGGGTTGTGGGGGAAGCAGCCTTAACAGAAAAGCCTAATCCTCCCTCTGCCCAGCCACCGCCTCCTGCTTATCCAGGGAACACTGAAGTGCTTCTGGTCCTGGGTCTATGCGCCCCCAGACACCTCACCCAGGAGACGCCCAAGAGGCATCATTCTTGTCAGTAGAGCTGGGCGATAGAACGATAACGATATGTATCGCGATATAACTTTTTCTCGATAGAAACTATCGCGATAGACCTCGCCGCTCTTGTCCTCTTAAAAAAAAGAAAAAAAAAAAGAAAAGAACAGCCAATCCAAATTACGTAGCGCAGAGCCGAACCAATCACAGCCGCAGCGTCACGTCACGTGACTTGTTACGTGCAGCACAAGTGCCAAGCCGCACATGTGTATTTGTTTGGGAAGCAGCCAGCCACCGTACCGCCCGGATAATGGAGGAAATGAGTGTGCCGACTACAAAAATCAACCGAGCGTGACCGAAGGTTACCGAAGAGAAAACAGATGATGGTTCCAATGCCGGAGAGATTGTCGAACGGAAGAGCCATAGAAGTTCCGTAGTGTGAAGGTATTTCGGCTACTTCAAGTCTGACAAAAAACAGAGTAGCGTGCACTGTAAATTGTGCCGAAAGCAAGTCTGGAAATACAATAAACTGGTGCGTGCGCTACGTCCACATGTACCCGGGTATTTTTGAAAACGCAGATTTTTCTATGCGTTTGCACCTTTCGTCCACACGTACAGCGTTTTTGGTCACTGAAAACGAAGATTTTTGAAAACTCAGTTTTTGCCTTTACGTGTGGACTAGAAAAACGGAGAAAACGCAGCGTCAAAGGTGTGCGCATTTTTTGACGTCACACTGTGCGCCACGTTATTGTTTCGGTGAAATGAATTTCTACAATACTGTTACTGTTAATTCTACTCTCTGCAGTGTTTAAATGCTTACATATACACACAGTTACTGTCCCTCCACACATGCGACTCGGTTCTGCTTCTATGCCCCAGCTTTGTTTACTTTTTCCCACCGAGGCTTCTAGACTTCTGATTGGCCAACATTTCTGCACGGTTAGGAATCTAGCTCCACCTGCTGCTTTGGCATGTTCATAGCAGCGTTTTCCTTCATTTCTCCCTTTATGTGTGGACGGGATTATTTTTTAAAACGAAAACGGAAAATCTCCGTTTTCAAAAATAATAATAATGATGGATTGGATTTATATAGCGCTTTTCAAGGCACCTAAAGCGCTTTACAATACCACTATTCATTCACTCTCACATTCATACACTTGTGGAGCTAAGCTACAGTTGTAGCCACAGCTGCCCTGGGGCAGACTGACAGAAGCGAGGCTGCCATATCGCGCCATCGGCCCCTCTGGCCATCACCAGTAGGCAAGTAGGGTAAAGTGTCTTGCCCAAGGACACAACGACCAGGACAGAGAGCCCAGGGATCGAACCGGCGACCTTCCGGTTACAGATGCGATTCCCAACCCCCTGAGCCACGGTCGCCCCTACATACCTGTGTATGTGTGGACGTAGCCTCAGTCTCTGACTGGAAGCGCTAATTCGTCATTCGGCTTTTGTCAGACTAAAGTAACTGTTAAAACTGTTTGAAAAGCTCAGCTATACAACAAGGAGAGATTGAGAATTTCCTTTTGGTTCTCAGTTTATTTGATATTGATAAAAGTTAATCAATTTTGTCTGTTCTTCTGTAAAACAAACTAAGCTTTATTTTTAGAATTAATATTTTGTTTCTAAGTGGAATTGACAATTTAGTAGTCTGTTTCGTTTGTTCTATTTTAAAACTTAAACGCTTTAGCGACTGCCTTTTGTGTAGTTTGCAATATTTGCCTTTATTTATCTGAAAAAGTCTCATGTTCCTTAAGTACATCTTCCCTGTTGAACTTATTATGGGAAATAAATATTTAAATAAAAACAAGCTGCTGATTATTTCACATTTTACTTGTGAGCAACGGCACATTTAAATCTTACAAATATAGTTATTTGGGTTATATCGTGATAGATATCGTTATCGCCTGAAATGAAAAAAACATATCGTGATATGAAAAAATCTTATATCGCCCAGCTCTACTTGTCAGATATCTGAACCACCTGAACTGGGTCCATTAAATGTGGAGGAGTAGGGCCTCTACTCTGAGCCCCTCTTGAATGACTGAACTCACTCAATCTCTCAGAGAGAGGCCAGCTACTTTTCAGAGAAAGCTCATTTCTGTCGTTTGCATCTTAGGTATCGTCACTACTCAAAAGTGGTGACCAAATTCACGTAGTGGTCAAACTGTGTAACATCAACACTCATACCATGGCTGAAGGGCGTTTCTCCCTTCTCTTCCTTACTTTTTACATTTGCATTTATCTGTGGTTATAAATGCAGATGCAGCTGACTGATGATTTTAAACTAGTGTGCACCACTAGGAAATCTGACCTTCTAATGCACGTGTCACAGATATCAAAGCTGACGACGTAACTTACATTGGTTGTGTGTGGGAGCCTTCTCTGGTGATAACTCCTTCTTTGTCCATCAGCATTTGTCTGAATGTGCTTACTTTCTGTCGGATTTCTTCTTCTGTGTACCTGAGGATAAGAAAACACAACAGTTAACAGAGAAGCAAACACATGTTCATCAGTAATCCGCAGCTTTAAATAGCGGGTTCAGCAGTCAGCGAACAAGGATGAATCTGAATTCTTCTCAGTGTTAACCAGAGTCTATGTGAAGGTCTGTGAACAGTGACACGGCAGCCTTTAATAACAGCACCGATTGCAGCAGAGGAACTGGCAAAACTAACTGTTATCTGTCATAACTGCCAGAAGCTCGCGTAGGAGGCGTGTCGTGCCCCGCTATCACACAGAGTCAGAAAAAATGGCAAAGGCTGTCTTCTGACTGCATCCTGACCAAAAATTACACTCAGCCAAATTATGCACATTCTGATGATTCACTGTCAACCTCTCTGGTCCCAGGTGGGCCAGTACTGCATGTTTTATTCTGCAAGTGAGCACCGGGACTCGCAACTGAGCTGAGAGTAACTGCAAGCAGCTTGTGGAGCTCTCTATCAGCTGACACAGACAGAATAATGAGGATCTCTGCAGAGGCACAGAAAAATCAATTACTGTCTCGGTCATATTGTAGATTTGTATTCATATTTTTTAATCTAACATATTTGGCTTTTTTTTTTTAGATGGCTGTGGCTGTTAGTAGGGGCAAAAGAAGAGGAGCAAAATGATCAGTGCTGTAATGACGCTCTAATTTCATTGTGAATGTAACAATACAAAATGCACAGAGTAAATCAGAAAGGCAAAACTGTTTATGCATACAGCTTTAGGCTACATCCTCCCAGTCTGTAAATTTCACAAGCAGCAGCCACAGTAGCACTACAGGCTGCCTCTGTAGGAGCAGTGACAGCTCTACAGTGGAGACAGTAATAATTCAACTAGCCTATCTGAACAAGTCCCGTTTTAATCTACAGATACTCATAGATCAGCCGTGCAAGAACATGTGCTTGACAGGACATGGCTTCTTAATTTCACTGCGCGCCGAAGCCCATCTCCCGGTAAATTCACACCAACTTCTAAACCATCTCCAAGTTCAGCTTGGGCTGTGGTAATGAGCTGTAATGAGTTATAGAGCCAGAGAGAAGGTTGGAGGTGGGAGTGAAAAGGGAGAGAATTAATAAAGCTGTGAAATGGTGGCCGAGAGCCAAACATCACAGAGGAAGACTGACTGGGACCCACTTGTATTAATAAGCAACTATAATGTTTATGTCACGTTGAACAATGAAAGAGATCCAGCACTGTGCTCACACAGAAATCCACCGAGATTTACCACACAGCTAAAAACACAGATACTTGCCTTGACCGTAAAACTGCATTCATTGTGTCTTTGAATCTAAACCTACTGGTGTGTGGTGTTTTCATATTTGGTGATTGGCCAATTAGAGCAGGGCGATATTGCCAAAAAAATTTATCACGATATATATTTGAAAATTTGCGATAACGATATAACTGACGATATAATTGATGCGAGACAAAATACAACTCCACAACATTACTAGCACAAAAAGACAATCTTCCATTTATTTTCACTTAAACAAGAAGCTGGTTTTTATGTACATTAAAGCTTTATAAAAATGTAACAGTGCAAATGCAAATTCCTTGCTGAAAGTTTAACCAAAAGGCATTTCCAGTAGAAATGGGCTGACATATCCTGAGCATAACCATGTATAATATCCACTGAAGTTAAAAAGAGGTGCTTTGCAACATTAAACTGCAGTGTGCAGTACGTATTTTTCGGACCATAAGGTGCATGGGATTATAAGGCACATTAAGCGAAACAAAGCAGTCAGATAAATCAAACTTTAGCAAACTCATTCTTCTTGCTTCCTCCACTTCTGTACCATTGGTTCATTAATGTTGAATTCTCTGGCAGCTGCTCTATTCCCATGTTGTTGCAGTATATTAATGACTAACCTCGTATTGTGGATGGATTATCTCAGTTGTTTTCCTGACTGAAGTTTGGTCCGTTTACAGCATCCTGCCATGCGATTGCATTTGTCTCTAACTATCAGGAACCTTAACGTTAACTTTTATAAGTGGAAAAGTGTTAAGTGTTCGTCCTCCAGCTTCACCGTTTATGTTATGCTAACGTAGCTGTGTCGCTAGCGATCACGTAGCACATCATTATATACCAGCTAGCCCAACTTCAGTAACCCTACAAACGTCACTGCTGTTTAGTTTCCTGTCTTCATTTATGTTGGAAGTGAAAGCAGAGCTGTACGTTTGAATTTTTTCAGAAATCTCTCAGTCAGAACATGCAATATCATGCTTAGGTAACTAGCGAGCTAACTTCCGCTAGCTTCCTGTTAACTTCTAACTCCGTTAAATGTAAAAAATTTTGTTTTCATGGATGCCTGGAAGTTAAACTTCATAGTTACACCTGGTAAAGCAGCAATGCTGATCGTTTTATTAAAGATGAAAGAATTTAGACAGTTTTTAACTCTCAGTGATGCTGCAGTGTTCGTTTGACCTGAAGTATACGGAGTTTAGGACCCAGATTACTCCCAGATTTAAGAGCATCTTAGTCTGACAAATACGACAATAACGACGGCTGCTTGCATGTTCTGCAAAAAAATGTGCTTTGTCGTGTATCTGACGGACAAACACCAAACCAGTTCCACATCACTGAAGTTGCACCATTTTTACAAACCAATTCTGGTTCATCTGTTTCACTCAACAATCGGCCATGTGCGTATGAAAACAAAGGCACTGCACATGTGCGTTTTACTCATATTCTATCGCGATATTTAATTTTCCTATCGTTGTCTAACATTATACCTGTCACAGTCTGCAGTAGTGATGGTAAATTTGATTCTTTTTACTGAATCGAGTGTTAATGAGTCACTCACCAAAGTGAATCGGGAGTTTTGAGTCATTTGATTCACTGAGTCAGTTGACCAGAGAGTGCAAAAATTTTACATTTTCACTCAAACTTAATTTGTTTCCCTTTTCATGTAAATCCCACTGCTAAGATGGATGATTAAAAAAAAACAAAAAACTATTTTGTAGAGAAAAAAAGAGCAAAAACATTTCTAAAATTAAGCAATTTCCTATCAAAATTGCTTAATAAACATTTATTTTGTTTATTTGTATTTTATTAGTATTTTCCTTAAGTGTGTCAATTATATATTTTCTTATCTAAATGTCCACTGCGCTGTGAGCCAGGGGGCGGTAATACGCCTTAACATTGGTTGCCAACCAAGAAGAAGAAGAAGCTGTGAGCCAGGAGGGAGGGGGTGAATGAGTGATTCGTTCGCTCGCTCTATGATTCAGCACAGGAGGGAGGGGGTGAGTGAGTGAGTGAGTGAGTGATTCGTTCGCTCACTCCTTGATTCAGCACAGGAGGGAGGGGGTTAGTGAGTCCTGAGTGATTCGTTCGCTCTTTGATTCAGCACAGGAGGGAGGGGGTTAGTGAGTGAGTGAGTGATTCGTTCGCTCTATGATTCAGCACAGGAGGGAGGGGGTGAGCGAGTCCTGAGTGATTCGCTTATGCTTATGATTCAGCACAGGAAGGGAGGGGGTGAGTAGCTCAAATGTGTTGTTAGCATGTTAGCAGCGCGATGCTACTCTGAACCGAGGAGCTATTTTCTTGATGTGAGCTTCTACTCAGGGTTTTTTCTGCCAGTTCAGGGCAGAAATGCTTTTGTTACGAAACTGGCTGTTGTTTTCCCCCCCACAATTTTAATTATAAGCTAGATATATTTCTACTAATGGAATTAGTTTGCTAACAGCAACAGGGACGAGTCAGTGAGTCAGTTGGGCTTGTGAATCATGATTCACGAGTCAGTAAAGTGATTCTCGAGTATTGAACGATTCGTTCACGAATCGAACATCACTAGTCTGCAGAGACAGGCCGTGCGGTGGTGTGTGTAATGGACCCAGGTGCGTACACAAGTGAGTAGACGGGAGTGAACTTAACAGAAAGCAAGCCTTTATTATGGCTGAAGACAAAGTGTACAAACAAAGCAGGGATAGCGTGACTAGACTATAACTAAACTGGGAAAACTAATACTGTGACAAACTAAGAAAACTCAGAGACTATGATGGTCACTGCAAAGACTGACCGTGAAAACATGGTGGTGCAAATGAATACAGAAGATACATGGAACTCAAATACTGGGTCGCTTGACCCCAGACCATGACAATACCGGTATTACCATGAACGGTATAATATGGCCCAGCCCTACGGCCAATTAGTGCTAAGTAACAGACTAATAAAATACTAGAATTTCAATCCTGAAATCTAAAGGACAACCTTCCTGCAGATGGTCTGTACCACACTGCAAGCCATAATAATTGTAAGATAATGCTCCAAAAGGCACCAGCAGCACAAAGATAATAGATTCAAAGATTCAAGATTCAAAGTGTTTATTGTAATGTGTACAGAAGAAATAGCATTTCTCTGTGCAATGAAATTCTTCCTTTGCTGTCCATACACAAATGCCAAGTTGGGTAGAGTTGAAGCAACAAGATAAATAAGGATAAAATAAGACAAGACATTACGATAAAAAAGATAAAAAAAAAAAAAAGCATAAAAATAATGAAAGATAAATAAATAATTACAAAAATAAGTAAGTAAAGACAAGTGAGGTATGTGCAAATTGCAATTGTGGTAGGTCAGCTGTTCAAGAGTCTGATAGCAGTGGGGAAGGAGTTGTTGAGCCGGGCCGTTCTGGATTTCACACGTCTAAACCTTCATCTCGAGGGCAGAAGTGTGAACAGTCCGTGTTGAGGGTATGTGGGGTCTTTGAGGATGGAGGCAGCTCAATAGAAATCAATAGATTAATTGATTTCAATTAGAATAAGTGAAGCCTACCAGTAATCAGTTTCAACCTCCTGTGATGGCACAGGAAATCAAACCAGCCACGTCCCTAACCAGCCTTAGGAAGTCACTGTGGAGTGGAAATATGGACATTACTTTTATTTTATTGTATGAAAGGATGAGAGAGAGATGGTAGCACAGAAACTACGCCCAGTACAGAAACAATAGCATTATGCTGGCATCAGAGCTTTGGCTCTTTGCAATCATCTGCACAGGTGATCATATAGCTGTGGATGCCAAAACGAGCCTGAACTTCAACAGGTAACAGAAGCAGTGATGAGTAGTCAGGCTTCAAACCTTCATATATGTATCCTCATTAGGAAACTAAGACGACAATGTGCCTCAGGCCATTCCTAAGGTTTTTTCTCCAGTGAATAATTAAGTAACGTAGTGCATTAGTTTTAAGAAAAGTAATGGGTGATGTGTAATACAATATTTATTTTAGTAATGATGTCAAATCGAAAAGAGCCAGCTGAGGAGGTTCGGGCATCTGACAAGGATGCCTCCTGGACGCCTCCTGGGTGAGGTGTTCTGGGCATGTTCCACTGGGAGGAGGCCCCGGGGCAGACCCAGGACACGCTGGAGTGATTATATCTCTCGGCTGGCCTGGGAACGCCTTGGTGTTCCCCCGGATAGGCTAGAGGAGGTGGCTAGGGAGAGGGAGGTCTGGGCTTCTCTGGTTAGGCTGCTGCCCCCGCGAACCGGCCCCGGATAAAGCGGAAAAAGATGGATGGATGGATGGATGGATGGATGGATGGATGGATGATGCCAACATTGTTGGCCTACCTATCTTTGTATGCAACATATTGATATTTTATCATTCTTCTCATGTTTGTGTGCAAGAAAGCAAATAAGCGCATTTCAAAAACATAATACCATCCCTGCTGCAGGAGTTTACAAAAATCATAATTTGCACCAATGAAAGCTGTTAGATCAGTGTATTTAAAATCTAAAAATAAAATTTCAAAGGAGCTTTCGTAGAGTTTCAGCATGCCGATACATCAGAATTTTTTGTAAGTTTGAACACTGATATTGGCTGATACAATAAAGGGATGGTACAAACTGTGGTATGACTTACGACTTTCTGCAGTTGCATGCATTCGTTAATCCACACAGAAATCACAGAATAAAATAGGTAATATTTTTTCTTTCTGTTTGAAGCTGAATGCAATCCAGTGGTATTTGTCACTGTTTATAGACTGTTAATGTATAACTGAAGACATAAGATAACAAAGCACAATATATAAATAAAACAGGGTAAAAAAAACACCTAAAAGGTGTGAGCCGAAGTAAAAGGGTAGAGATAGCGCTTTAAGTTTGGCTTTAAAAGTATTAACATTCTCTGCTGTCCTCAGGTCTTCCATTAGAAATTTTTTTTATTTTTTACAGTGGATGGATGGATGGATGGACCTCAGTAACAGAAATAGGTTCATCTTTGCCTCAAATGCATCTTGTGGCAGAACCATTTTCCCAAACTGGATTGTAAAAGGATTCAGTGGCTCATTTCAGCGTGGAAACAGCATTAATCAGATGAGTGTTTGCGTTCTCAGATTAAATATAGCTGCCAACGCCATGTATTCTGAGCCACTTGCTATCAGTGCCCTGATGGTGCGGAGAATGAGATTAGGAAAAGTGCGATGGAGAGCTGAAATAGCTGGAAGATGGCCCAGCAGAGAAGAAGCCATTCGGTGTGACAGCGCCATCAGGTCCTGCTGTACGGCAATCTGTCAACCCAGCAGCTGTCAACACAGCACAATGGAGGCCACAAAGATACAGTTTATATTCATGGCTTTCCATTCATGGCTCCGGATCCATCACCATACATTAGCCACTACGTGACAACTCTACAGCGGTCCCAGTGTTCTCCCAGCTGTCTGCTGCAGATCGAAGAAGAGTGTATAAGCGTGGTGGGGGGAGTGAATGTGTGCTAGCCCAAAAAGAGGCCACAGCCAAAGTAAGCCATTCTCCTTCATATTGTGCTGATCATATTGGTGATGATGACTGATGCTACTCAGGTACCTTAGCTTAAGCAATAAAATAATAGTTTGAACTCATCAAGCTGAAGTGCTTAATGACATACAGTACTGTGCAAAAGTCTTGACCTACCTTACATTTCTTTATATTTTGCTACCAAGGAGCAGGTCTTTTTTTGAAATTGCCTTTGAGCCCATAAACAGGAAACAGAAAAAAGTCTGAGGATTGGACTGGATAACTTCTCACAACTGTACATACTATGTAACTCCATTTATTTTTGCATGTTTCAATAAATCGTTTTACCTATTTCCAATTTTTCTAGTAAAATATAAAGAAATGAAAAACCTGCAGACCCTCTGCTTCCCTTTCTGCCCCCCCCCCCCCCACCCCACCCCACCCCACCCAACCCCACCTTCTCTTTCCTCCTGCTGAATTGCTCTATTCTGAAGCTCAGTGCAGCTTCACAGTATGAAGCACAGCAAAGGCAATGTTTGATCGGTCTAGCTTACAAACCAAAGTCTGAGAGTGTGTACACAGCAGTGGTGATGCTTTAACAAAGAGCCTGAGATTTTAGAAGTAGGGGCTTGCAGAATCTCAGACAGCACCTGAATCACACAGCACCTGAATCCCTCCTGGAAACTAGTGAGTGGTGGGCGCTTAAAGAAAGAAGTTAAAAACTCCTTTTTAAATTACCAGACTTCTGTGCTGCATTTCAAGAGACAGACAAAAATCTATTGTGAGCTCAGATCAATCAGTGTAAACAGCTACTTACTAGATATTACTAGATGTTTGTCAAAAGCTTTTAGACTGAAACAACACATTCCTTCTCTCTACACACAATTAGCCCTTCTTGCAGCTGTGAAGGTGTAGCTAATTTCTTCCTCACACACCATCTGTTCTGACACAGTGCTGAGCAATGGCTGGTCACTCCCAGCCAGGCTGAGCAACACGGAATTCAAATGACTGTTTAACTGAGCATGTCGCTTGTGTATTTTCATCTCTCTGCATATATGAATATGAGGTGAGACCGTCCAGGAGCCAGTTAGCCAAGTTGATGCAAACGAAGGCCATCTAGTGAAGGCCCATTGCCTATGGCAGACCTTCCCAAAGTGTGGGAACTGCCCCCCTGCAGAGCCATTGCAGGGGGGGGGGCGTGGTATGAAAAGGGAAAAAAAAGGGAAAAAAAGCGCTTGGACACTGCTAGCATAATGGACAGGTTTTTGACGGGGCTCCCACAGAAACGCAAAGCAGGAGATGAAGCATCGCTGAATATGTTTCCAAACCAACTTCATTCTAAGCCAAAGACTAGAAAATATGGTGAAGCATATCTTCCCTTTGGCTTCACCTGCACAAGTGCCAAAGTAGGTCTCCCCTGCAGAATTGATTTTCCCTTCGTCGGGAGCACGGGCTGGGCTCTTCAAATCACGGACAAACAGTATCCCACATTCTTGATTTTTAGTTCACAAACACTTGTTATAATAACTAACTACTCCTGACATTTTGGAGATGTTAGCTCTTTATACTGTAAAATTAAACTGGGATAAAAATAATATCAGGCTGATCCTGCCACGATTTGTTCCCCCGGTTGTGAGAGTTGAATGTGAGTAGGGATGGGTATTGTTTAGGTTTTATCCGATACCGGTGCCAAATCGGTACTTTTGAAACGGTGCCGGTGCTTAAACGGTGCTCGAACCGGTGCTTAAAGAATGGAGAACACAAACTTTGTCCAAAAACCTCTCATGTTCAGCTGGTTTTTTTTGTAAAAAGATAACAATGTGTGCCTTTTCTGCAGCTATGTGGCATATATGGCATCACTCTTGGCTGGAAGCAGTGCTTAAACAATGGAAAAAACACAAACTTTGTCCAAAAACCTCTCATGTTTAACTGTTTCCCACTTTTTCTTTGGTCATTTTAGCCTTTTTGGCCAGGGTGAAGGGAGTATCTGCCATCAAACAAGAAGACAGCCGCATGTAGCTATGATGATGTTTGCTAGTTCACCTTACATGCATTAATGTAATAACGTGGTTAGCCTACTCAACGTAAATTACATACGAACAACATGAAGCTACTCATGCAGAGAAGAACGGCTGCTGCTGCATCATCATCCTCATCATTTCTGCTACACTGGCAGGGCTAGGGGCCAGGACTCTATTCTTCGGGTTTTTGGGGGATGTTGCTCCGGGTCCGATAACTGGCAACCCACCCGACGTGCACGGTGTGAGGTCTCGCAGCAAGCTATCAAATACGGCGCATTTCTCGGCTTTTAAAAAAAACGCTATGCGTCGCCAGCTGTTTAATCGGATTCTTGGTTTGACCTCCTTTGACAGTATCACAGTATCAGCTTAAAGCACTTGTTGCAGGCTGCTGAGTTTGCATATTTTGCTGTGAAGTACAGCCACACTTTTGACCGCTTCGCCTTGGACATTTTTAATCTGTAGCTCTGCTCTAACTGAACGTACGTACCTGGCCCCGCCTACTATCCTCGGAAACGTAAAATGATTGGCTAGAAGTGTATCACAGCTCAGGGAAAAAAAAGCACCGAAATAAAGCACCGAAATGTGCGCTGCTTTTCGGTCTGGTTACTACCGTTTATGTCAGAACCGGTGCATGACACCGGTACCCATCCCTAAATGTGAGAGTGAATGAATAGTGGCATTGTAAAGCGCTTTGGGTGCCTTGAAAAGCGCTATATAAATCCAATCCATTATTATTATTATTATTACTGTTAATCTGAATATCTGCCATTCTGCAATTCTTCTCATGTAAACAATAACGTGGCGCACAGCGTGACGTGAAAAAAGGCACATATCTTTGACGTTGACAAACTCTGTATTCCTTGTCCACACGTGCACGTAAAAAAGGAGTTTTAAAAAATCTCAGTTTTCTGTGATTCAAAACGGCATTAACATGTGGACGAAAGGTCCAAACCATAGAAACAGCTGCGTTTTCAAAAATACCCGTGGACATAGCATAAAAGAGTTAGTAGTTTATCTTCTTACTACCTGTAATTTATTGCAGATTACTTGTATTTACTTAATTGTTTACTAAATGTTTGAGGTGCGAAATAAACCGCAGTGGAGCAAAATATGGGTGTGTGTGGTTACAGGATGTGTTTGGGCGTGCATGTGTGTGTGTGTGTGTGTGTGTGTGTGTGTGTGGGGGGGGGGGGGGGGGGGGGGGGAACATTTTTCTTGTAAAACAAAGGGGGGCCTGGCAAAAAAAGTTTGGGAACCCCTGGCCTATGGCATGCAAACTTCCAGTGATTTGGGCGGAAACAGACAGGGGACATCGATCAGAGCGAGAGGCCTGCCCGCCACCCAGCAATAAAAAAATCACCACGATTAAAGATCTTGATTAGAGTGATTAAACAGCTCTGAGCACTTACAGATTTCACTCATTAACTCACGTTCCTGGAGAATGAATAGCTCTGGCCCCTAGACTGTCCTTATGTTGATAGTCATCGATTTGATGAGGAGTGCCTTTGCGTGAAGTGCCCGTGTTCTCATTCCTGACTGCTGGCAATGTCTCCGACTTTGTTATCTGAAGAGCTTTTCTCTACAAGTCGTCCCCAGGTGCTGCTATATGCCTATGAAACTTTTCAGCCATCAATTCTGATGCAAAGCTACAGAAAAAAAAGCGATGCCAGTGTAGTTAGTAAGATTGAATGGCTCTGGGAACATGGGAAACCAAACCTGAACACCCCCACATTTCTATTTCAGGGGTAGAATTAAAATGACCTACGGAGTGCCACAGTGAAATAGTTTAACTCTCAAGTGGAGAGAGGCTTTTCAATTGATGCTCTCTGCAGCCATAAATTTTCTGTTAGATAACAGATTTAACATAAACCAGAGAGAATGGGCAGCAAAGAACAAGTACACCTTTTTCCCACTTTATAAAGATGCCCTCTTCACCTCCTCCACAGTGTAAGCAGCTCAATGGCTGGAGCAGCACAATCCACCATTTCTGATTGCTCATCTTCTCCTTTCTACAACAACAGGTTTTGAAGTTGTTTTGTCTAGCACAGACCTTCTTTATCGCCTTGAGAGCCCCACTTGTTACAATTTATAAAATGGGCCATTCACCCTGAGATGTTTTCCCATCCAGTGTTTTTTTTTTTTTTGGTCTTCCAGGACACACACTTATCGTCTTGTGTCTTATGACGCAGGCTTTGGCTTGCAGGAAAAGCTCCATCAGAGCAGAGAGAGATAATTATTTGCTCTGGCCTCAAAGGCTCTGAGAGAAGCTCTCTTAATAAGATCCGGGCTGCTCACATCTCTTGCAATTAAAAAAGTGTCACTGTAGATGTTACATCACAATGGAAGCAGCCAAAACGCTCCAAGTTCGCTCTCAGCTAATATAAAGCTTCCTCTTCTTACTGTTCTGCCTTGGGTCACTTGTATGCCTGTATCAACATATAATACTCAAATTTAGCTGTGTTGTTCCTTATGTTGTTTATGTTGGACCAGACCTCTCTACTTGACTTTAAAACAGATATTCATTTTTCAATACACAAGCGCATCTATTGTTTCTGCTTGGCGAAGCGGTAAGACATATTTCTTGCACCGGCATCTTGGTGCATGCACAAGCCTAGCACACACTTTCAACGTTATCTTGGTGTCTCTCAACATTCATATGTACTGACACATATATGGAGCTTGGAGCTCCTGTGTGGGTTTTTTGGGTGTGTGTGTGTGACCATGTAGTTTGAGTGAAGCCTGTGAAGAGAGCTCATTAAAGGCTCAGACACCACAGGAGTTCAAACCATGCATGATTATTATGCCTCGGTTAGCATGGAAAAACACCCCTGAAATAGAGTCTGGACCCTTGCATACAGAGCAGCCACTGTGATCAAAATCATTCAGCCAGGCGTATTATTATGTGGCACCTAGAGCTGATTAGAAGTAGACACTACGCATTAGTTTGACATATTCAGTACATCAATATTCTTTGATGGGAGACGGATGGGATGCTGATAGAGCTTAAGTTATGTTCTATCGCCTACAGGAGCTACTCTAACAGACCGTGCCTCTTGTGCTCTTCCAGACATATGTCACATATATGATATATGTAACCTCTAGCCCATCTCATATACATGAAAAGGCGATGCACCATGCAGTGATGGAGCACTCAATGTACCAATAAATGCGAGATGCTGCCAAGCCTTGGGTAGCTAAATGAATGCACTCGCTGAGCCTGTCTAATTGGCTCCCGGGGTGAGGCCATCACTCACGACAGACCATTTATCCTGGGTTTATCTTCGGAGAGGAGCTGGGGGGCTGTGCGGAAAGGGAGGAGGGGAGTGTCTTGCCATGTGCTGGCAAAGCTAGGGAAATGGGATGGGGGGTGCTGCCATCCAACCTTCCCCTGAGCCTAATCCTTCACCCCGTCCTCAGTCAAAACCAGGATTCGAGGGTGACGTGGCTTAAATCCACTACAAATGAAAACAGACTCCAGCCACCATCTTAATTGTGTCTAATGCCTGGCATTGCTCTGCCTCTCTATCCCTGTGTTTCATCCCCTGCTCTATCCCTTAATCCTGCACACACGCTCTCTCATTTAAAGAGGCACATTAGAAATTGGAGAGGCACGGGTAGCTGTGCTGAGCCAAGCTGCCAAATGGGATTCTCCTTTGATTATAGCTTAACAAGATGAGTTGAGTCCATCCAGGGCTTGCTTTAACACTCAGCTGAGTGGTCGCCATCCTTCATGTGCGACCGTGTGCCAGCCGAGGCCGTGCAGTCAGACGAGCACAGTGGAGCCCGTCAGTGCGAATGTCTTGTCTCCTTGCGTGCTGTCATCATTTGCCAAGCTGCTGCGTGCCACTACACCACTCCAGTAGACATTGTGGCTCTTTTCTCAAACTGGGACCTATTACATCTTCTCCAGGCCAGGAGATGAGTAGACCTTGACAGATGGCAAGTGTGTAACCCCCTCTGTCTATCCTCAGTAGCTGTCCTTCAGCTTCATCAATCTGCTGTGGCTTTACTATTACCCTACAGACTTAATGAGACCTCGCAGGCTGACAAGAGCAGTTACGCTCAGGGAACGAGGGACGAGCACAAAAATGAGTGGCAGTACAATCCAGCTTCACCTTAAAAAAAATAAAAATAAAAACCACCCAGTGCATTGATTTAATTCATGTAAATACTTAGCCAGATAAAAGATTCCTCACTCTAGCATTCAAATGTGCCTGCCACCTCTCATACCAACACTAAGCCCCCCCAAAAAAACAAAAAACAAAAAATCCCTCTCTAATTCGATTGCCTTTCATTCAATTGGATCACTCACCCCTAATACATCATGGATTAGTCAGCTTTCTGTAAATGACAAATGTGATGTGAGTAAAATGTCACGAGGTATCAGTGGGAAAGTGAGTTTTCTCTGCACTGACACAGGATCACAGAGCTCATCATTAATTATGGTCTCGCCTGGAGTTTGGCTGCGAGCTGTAGTTATTCAAGCAGCAGTGTGCATGTGTGTACAGTATGTGTGTGCGTGTGTGAGCAAACACGCCAGGGAGAAGCACTGAGATTGTTGATAAGGGCTGTCTGCCATCTCTACAGTTTCCATGGTTCTTCCTAACTTTTGCTGGATGCTAATGAAATGGACTCGGCTGGGCTGTCCTGCGTTCTGAGCTAACTATCCCTATGGCTGTAACACATTTAGCTGAGTAAAATTCAACTCAGTGGCAACATTGGGAAGCAGAAATGGGTGGGTGATTGAATTGCTACATCTCTATGGCTGTATCCCAATTCAGGGTCTGCAGCCTAAAAGTACGCAGCCTTAACGGCCCACAAGGGCCGCGTACTCAAAGACCGCTAAGGCCGGAAGTGCGAGGCTTGTAAAATGGGACGGTCTAGCCTCCGTCGCGCTGCCCAGGTTGCCTAGCAACGATGATACTAACAGCTGGAAACGTTTCATACAGCTTTGTTTGACAGAAATGAAGGAGAAAATCTTTTGTTCATTTGTTTGTTTGTTTCTACATGAGCTTTGATCATTCTCTGTAAGATTAAGGTCAGCTATTGGATGGCGTATATTTTAAAGTAAAGGCTTTAAAACCAAGTTAGTACAAACGTCACTAATGTCACATAACTTTGCCGACATGTGGCCAACAGTAATGTTTTAATGGTCTTTCTTATTAAACATTTGCACATAAATAAGTGACATAATATTCAGTACTTACTCAAAGTTTACTCTTCGGGCGCCCCTCATCCGCCGTTTTTTTCCGGCAAAATTATCCACACCCAGCGCCGCGCTATGCATTCTGGGATATGTTGGGCCACGAAGTCTACACCACCACATCCTTAAAATTCAGGGAAATGAAGGACACATTTGAGGCCGCATTTCGAGCAGCCCTTGAATTGGGACAACCTTCGTCGCGTCGCTGTGACATAATCGGCCTTAAAATGCGGCCCATAAGGCTGCAGACCCTGAATTGGGATGCAGCCTATATGCATGCATGATTACCTTCCCTAACTAACTCCCACTGTTGGCTTGGGAACAGTGTACAATCCCCTGGCACCCATGACAAGGCCCTTCAACACCTCCCTGTGTCTCCACAGGCACCCAACCAGAAATCAGGAGACCTTAAAGCAAATACATGATTCTTCGCTGGGCTGCTAATTGTTAATGCTGCCAATTATGTTAACTGGGGCACCCGGCCAATCAGGAAGCACCCAGGTCCTGCACCCTGAACCCTTCTTATGCCAAGAAACAGTTATCTTTAGCTCTATCTTTAGAGGTTTCAGAGCAACCTCTTACAAGAAGGACTGCAGTTTAATTCAGTGTCTCACAATAATGCCTGTTTTAAAAATGAGAATAAAAGAATAATATGATTCAATTGTGTCACGACAGAGCACTGTGACTGATAACATTTCCAAAGCATGCTGATAAAAGTATAAAAACACATTGTTATGCACCATTTCCTCACAAAAACACAGCTCCTTAAGTTTACTCCACTCTTCCAGAGAGAATAGTTTTTTTTTTCATCCTCCCAATATTATGATGAAAATGACTTCTGGCAGGTTACGGTGTCTGAATGTAATGTTCTGGTGCAGCTTGTGAACTCAGCACCCCTACAGGTACATACCTGTCAATGTCAGGCTCTGTGCTACACAAAAGCCTTTATGGCTTGCACTCCAACCAGCATCCCAATAACTGCATTGTGAAAAACAGATAAACAACTACCGTTTCTCTGAAAAAGGTAATGTCAGTTGACATCAAAACCCAAGAGCAACTCTTTTTTTTCCATCCGACTTGCCTACGCAAGCATTTCAGATTGGACTCTAGTTTGAATACACATGCATCACATGTGGGCTTCCTTACAAAGCCAAACACAACCTTTCGCTCAGCTGAATCAAGAGCAGTTCCACTTTTATTTGTGCGTTTAGCTCACAAAATTGTCTCCCATGATTTAGAAGACATAGCTCATATTGCCAACCTGCTGCCAGCATATCGAGTCAAATTACAGGACTTGGAAAAAAATAGCAGCCAAGAACAAGAGCAGCTAAGTACTGTTGCAGAAATAATAAAGAAATGCTTCAACACGAAGGGAGATAATTTAAAAAAAGAAAACTTGGATCAATATAGATTGCTGGATTCAAGGGGTAAGGCTTCAGCCACACAGGCCTAGAGACCTCTTGGCAATCTCTGCTCTTGGTCTTAAAAAATTAATTTGTTTTAAATTTCAGCCATTAGTAAGAAAATTGTCCAAGAAAAACATGTATTGAGCTGAAAATAAAATATCAACTACATTGTAGTATTCTCCCATCTAATAGCTCTATGATATTTTTTGGCCCCAGTCACAAAGACCTAGCAACCAGGTGGTGAGTGCATAACAACCGTAACTAGGGAAAATTATATTTATATTGGTTGGCAAGTGACTGCTGCCTTTCACAAATTAGTTTGCTCATAAGGAGATTGCCGCAGTTGCCTGCAGTTTGCATTAAAGATGGCAACGTTCCGACAAACACTAACTGGCCAATGAGCACTAAGCTAACTGACCAATGAGCAGTAGTAAAACTTGAAAAAAGTGCAATGCAAGCTGGAAGTGGAAACAATTTTCCCTCAAAGTCAAAGTTGTGCCTTACCACTGAAACTGTAACTCTTCTGCAGGTAATATTTTAGTTTGACTTCAACAGATGGCTTCCTTGGGGAATTTTCTTACTAACGACTGAACCTTCTAACAAATAAGCCCAGTGCAAATCAATAGACCAAATATTAAACTTCTCTTTGATTAGGTTTAGATTGAGTTATTTCTTTATTAATGCAACTTTGTAAATGCTTAAGGCACTGTAAGCCTAGCAAATCAGCTCCCAGTCTAGTTTAATAAATCTAGTTGCCTCGACAACTCTGGTTTTATTCATGCTACACATGTGACTAACTATGAATGCAAGCACATTCTTACCCGTAACCTTATTTATTTAACCTTATTTCTATCTTCTGTTTTGTAATCTGTGTAATCTGTGCTGTCTAAAAATTACTTTAGTGTTAACCATGGCAACCTAAACTTACTCAGCTCTTCAAATAACTTAAAAAAGGTCTCCAAACAAATTAAATTATAAATAAAGGACTATAATAATATAACACTCAGGACTATCATTGTACCCTATATAATCATTCCCTCAGGGTCAATAATCAAGTTATTTTCGACCAACTTAGTACTGTTATCTTATCTGTTGTTTTTTTACTATTTGTTCTTTACTTACCCTTGCTCCTCCATCATCTCTTGGAGCTCCATACATTTGAGCTCCACCCTCCTCTTCCTCTCATGGTCCAGAATTTCTCTGTGGGGCTTCTTCACCAGGACAGGCTCTGCTTTGGGCTCCTCCTCCTCCTCCTTAACTGACTGCCCCTCTTCAGTTTTAGCTTGCAGCACTGTAGTTGCAGTTGGCCCTCCAGATCCTACAGCTGTTCCCGCTCCTGCTCCAGGGACAACCGGCTGGGCCAAACCGTTTGCACCATCTTTCGGAGACAGCACCCTTGTTGCATCATACATGATTACTGAATCTGTCGAGACAGAGATGAAGAGACCAAAGGTTAACGGAGAGAGGGGATGAGAGAAGCTGTCACTTGTGGGTCTCACTCACATTAATCATTTAATGTCAGATCTTTCCCTTGTTTTGGGAGGTTCTCACTCAGTGGGAGTAATCTTTATACATTTAGTAAAAAAAAATCCCCATCAAAGACCATTTTGTACCCATCTCTAAATGTTGTCAGTACATCACACTATCTGAACCAGCAGTAAGCCACAAACATTCTGAAACTGAAAGGTGAGCGCTTCATTTGATGTTAATATCTTTGGACAGGCTGCAGCATTTCTGCCTGAACTGAGCAGTACGATTGCACACACTCGCACCAATATACTGCACCCACGCACGTACACACACAATTTGGATCTTGGGTACATGTGGACATGCACAGCCAGAGACAGAACTGGAAGTAACTTCAGCTCTGTGAGTCAACAACTAAGTAGTGCCTAAAGGCAGGTTAGGAGACAGAGTGCTTCCTCTTCTACACTCTCGTATCTAGTGGAGCAAACTAAAGCTGTAAACTGTAAAGGTCATATAAAAACCATATGACGTGACAAGGAAAAAACAATGGGAGCAATAAGCATACTTAAAGACAGAAATGAGTGACAAAGGTTAGTGTGAGAAGAAACTCAATGCCCTGTTTGATTTTGACTTCCTTAATCTTTTCTCTTTCTGCCTCATTTACTCATGAAATGGTGAGAATGTCATTTTGTTAATAAAAAAGCATCTGGTGGAAGTGTTGTGTGGACTGGACTCTGATTAAGACAGACTGTTCTTTTAAGGCCAGTGCTGAGCGCACGGGAAGTGTGGAAGGGCTTATAGCGTGCCCGCGAACTTAAGCTCCTCTCCCTCTACAACTAATGACTTCATTTTTTCAGTGCGGAGGCACAGAAGGCCGGCTGAGGCACTTCATCACTGCCACACATTGAGGACTCAAGACAGGTTGATACTGAAGCTGGATGGACAGACTCTCAGAGCTACAGTCACAATCCATTCCCTTTTCTTTTATCTAATCACAGGGAGTGTGCGAACAAGCTAATGCTGTGCCGTCTCACGCTTTTGTGCATTTGAGCTGCTCCTGGTAGTCTTTGACTGGTTAATAGGGATGTGCTTGTGTTCTGGAGTGCCGTGTGCTGGTAAACAAGCCGTGGATGTGTGCGGCTCTCGGGTGACAGAACAGGTGGCAGGACAGCAGGAGGCATCATCTCTGAATCTATTATACAGTAAATCAGCGCTTGATATTCCATGACAGTAATCTCTCATCTACACACGCTCACCTGCAGAAGATGGTAAGGAGAAAAGCTCTCATCTTTAAAAAGGGTGTTTAAAATGACATTCAGGCAGACAGCAGCAACACACAACTGGTGAAAAGACAGGAATATGTGATATATGAATCACTCTGTGAATAACAGACAGTTCATTTAGATGTGAAATGAAATGTAGCTTAATGTGCGTGTATTTGTGTGCTTACAGAGAAATTTACATTCATGCATCCCACAGATTCAACAAAAGCACAAGCAAGAACTCACATGCACTTATGGAACATTAAATTTAAAGGACTTAATTATTAAATGACAAGAGAAAAATGAAGCAACCCGCATCTTAAGTAAAAAAATGTGCCGTTTATGTTAATTTGCATAGCTCTTTGGCTACAAAGAGAGCAGGGTTGTGGGTTTGGAGATGCACTTAGGGGAGAACTATGGATAACGCCATACGTGCTGTAGACTGTGTAAAAAAGATAGACGCTGCCACTGTGAGGTCTTGATTTGAAGCCTTGAGCTGAAGAATCACTATTTTTGTGTTTTGAAAGCAGATGTTATAAAAAAGGTGGATCAGACTGAGAAATACAGGGGTTAGGGTTAGACCACACTAAAGTATACCCTGCTTTATTGTGACCACAAATTACAAATCATATCCCATCATATGATATTTAACAGGACTTGAATGTAGTAGTTGGGATCATAACCTAAGCGGTACGATTATTTTCTTGTAGGACTGGAGTTCTTTTTGCTCCCAGAGAATCCACACCCTGTGGATCATTAAAATTCCCCATCAGCTTCTCTTCTCTCTCATATACAGTCTGTGGCTTATTCTGGAAGTCCTGTCTTGGCCTACAAGAGATCCACGAGCCCTCCCCATAAATGTCACAACATGCACACATCCCAACATTAAAGGCAGGCTCATTCACAGCAAGGTTAAATGAAATGATAACATCTGAAAATCAGAGCAAAAGGACCCTCCCATTCCAAATTAAATTCTTCACCAGATGTAGAGCCTGGCCCACATCTGTCGTTACGTTAAACTGGAGCCTCCTCATTATATTAATGCATCATTCCTTTTTTCCCGGGGAGATGGGATGGGCAGAGAATCTGTTTTCTTTCAAGTTAAAACAACTAAATTATTTAATTGTGTGATAAAAAGAAAAAGTCAGAGCAGAAAGGGAGACTTGTCATTGAGCCGATAAGGCGCACAGCTAATTGTGTGCGAGTCCTCTGCAGGGACTGAAGGTTATCTCTAGCTGCTGTATTAATGCTGGCACTGACCTCTTCTGCTATTATTGCAAAGGCGTATAAGACTGTCACATCCCGACAAACACTGTCTGTAATTAGTCATGTGCTAAGTGAAGTTGTTTAGCCGCAAGCACAAAGCGCCGCCATCAATTATTTCAAATCCCAAACAGATTAACACACACTTGGACATTCAATACTCTGCTCCAGAGCCTGTGACTCGTGCCATTTCTTTAGAAAGAGAAGAAAGAAGGCTGCACTGCTGTGTCCTTAACTTCTGTCAGTGGTTTTCCTGTGCTGTCTGCTTGATTGGACCTTGCCGCTGGGGAGGCCTCTGCTGTGTCTATACTGCAGCCTGTCTTCTGCTAACATTATGCAACATGGCATTCTCCAGTCCTCTAGTCTTATAGTATACGACAGCGTATCACTTGTAAACATCGGTGCCAAGGTTGCACATCTAGTCTTGGACACTTTTAAACCCGATCCTTCCTTGCCGCCAGAGATTCTACGCGGCGCGGAGAACAACAAAGGACGGGCCGCTCATCCGAGGCGCAGAACAAAGAAGCGCCGAGGGAAACGCGCTGGCATTAGGAATAGACTGAGACAGCAGGCACATCGCGCACCACTGCCCAGCATCCTACTGGCCAATGTACAATCCATGGAGGACAAGCTCGATGACCTAAGAGCAAGGGTCACCTTCCAACGTGACATGAGGGACTGCAACATTCTGTGCTTCACGGAGACATGGCTGACCCCCACCGTGCCGGACCAGGCTGTAACTCCGTCGGATTCATTCTTTGTGCTCCGCGCGGACAGAACGGCAGAGTCAAACAAAACCAAAGGTGGAGGAATGTGTTTCATGGTAAACACAAAGTGGTGTGATGCCAGGAGCATTTCTACTCTTTCCAGCGGCTGCTCGCCACATCTGGAGTTCCTGAGCATTAAGTGCCGCCCTTTCTATCTGCCCCGTGAGTTCACCTCAGTCATCGCCACGGTGGTCTACATCCCACCCCAAGCGGACACAGGTATGGCTTTGTCCGAATTACATGATGTGCTGAGCTCGCTTCAAAACAAGGACCCGGGCGCAGCCCTCATTGTAGCAGGAGACTTTAATAAAGCGAACCTCAGACAAGTCATGCCAAACTTTTACCAGCATGTCTCGTGTCCAACGAGAGGGGATCGTATTTTGGATCACTGCTACACGCCTACAAGCAGGGCTACAAAGCTGTCTCACACCCGGCTTTTGGGAAGTCTGACCACAACGCCATCTTCCTCATTCCCCAGTATAAACAAAACATACGGCGGGAAGACGTGACCACGAGGGAGGTAAAACGGTGGACTGCCCAATCAGAAGCTACGCTACAGGACGCACTCAACGACGGCGACTGGGACATGTTCAGAGCATGCGCAGTCGACATCATCGAGTTTACGGAAGTAGCAGTACATCGCGGAGCATGACGTCCGAGCGGCATTAAGGAGTTTCAACTCCTCACTGCAGGCATGTCATGTGCCTGCCTGCTTCAAGTCCTCTACCATAATCCCTGTCCCCAAGAAACCTAGGATCACTGGACTAAATGACTACAGACCCGTGGCTCTGACATCTGTGGTCATGAAGTCTTTTGAGCGCCTGGTTCTCTCCTATCTCAAGACCCTCACGGCCCCCCTCCTGGACCCCCTGCAGTTTGCATACAGAGCCAACAGGTCTGTAGATGACGCCATCAACATGGCCCTACACTTCATCCTGCAGCATCTGGACTCCCCAGGAACCTACGCCAGGATCCTGTTTGTGGACTTCAGCTCTGCCTTCAATACCATCCTTCCAGACCATCTCCGAGGCAAGCTTTCCCAGATGAATCAGAATCAGAATCAGAATACTTTATTGATCCCTGGGGGAAATTATTTTTTGTTACCTTTTTTGTTTACCATTTTTGTTTTGAATGTGCCTGATCCCATCTGCCGGTGGATCACTGACTTCCTGACAGACAGAAAACAGCATGTGAGGCTGGGAAAGAATGTCTCGGACTCCCGGACCATCAGCACCGGCTCCCCTCAGGGCTGTGTTCTTTCTCCCCTGCTCTTCTCCCTGTATACTAACTGCTGCACCTCCACCCACCAGTCTGTCAAGCTAATCAAGTTTGCAGATGACACCACCGTTATTGGACTCATCTCGGACGGGGATGAGTCTGCCTACAGGAGGGAGGTTGAATGTCTGGTGTCCTGGTGCAGCCACAACAACCTGGTGCTGAATGCCCAGGAGACAGTGGAGATTATTGTGGACTTCAGGAAGCACACAGCTCCACTCCCCCCCATCATCCTGACTGACACCCCCATCACTTCTGTGGACTCATTCCGCTTCCTGGGTACCACCATCACCCAGGACCTGAAGTGGGAGCCCACCATCACCTCCATCATTAAGAAAGCCCAGCAGAGGATGTACTTCCTGAGGCAGCTGAAGAAATTCAACCTGCCAACACGGACGATGATGCAATTCTACACTGCAATCATCGAGTCCATCCTCACCTCCTCCATCACCGTGTGGTACGCTGGAGCCACTATCAGGGACAAACAGAGACTGCAGCGTGTTGTGCGCTCTGCTGAGAAGGTGATTGGCTGCAGACTCCCATCTCTGCAGGACCTGTACACCTCAAGGACACTGGGACGTGCAGCTCGGATCACAGCTGACCCTTCTCACCCTGGACACAGTCTGTTTGACCTGCTCCCCTCAGGCAGGAGGCTCCGGTCCATTCGCACCAGAACCTCTCGCCATAAGAACAGTTTCTTCCCCTCTGCTGTTGAACACATGAACAATAACCGTATGACTGTTCCCACCACTAACACATGACCCTACGCTGTGTTCACTGCATCATTCCATGTTTGGCACTGATCACCACCTGCACTCATGTATATATCATGTATATATCTATCTATCTATTTAGCACTTTTAATTCTTATTCTCATTTTTATTTTCATGTCTATTCAAGCTTAATTTATAACAGTATGTTTGCACTGAAGCACCGCAGCAATTTCCTAATGTTGTAAACCCGCTCAACATTTGGCAATAAAACCCCTTCTGATTCTGATTCTGAGAGTGAACACAAGGAAAGCGGCGGGGCCAGACGGCATCACCGGCCGTCTGCTGCGCTGCTGTGCTGACCAGCTAGGGTCCAGCTAGGGTCTATCACACCCCATAGAGGCTGGGGTGTGATAGACCCCAGCCTCTATGGATCTTGTACTCAGAGCTTGTTCTTGTGCTGCCATGATTAGTGCCTCTGTGCTGTCTTTCAGTCCAGCTTTGTCCAGCCACTGGTAGGATTTCTGGATATCAGCCACCTCCTCTATCTGCCGGTGGTACATACCGTGCAGGGGCCTGTCCTTCCATGATGGTTCCTCGTCTCCCTCCTCTTTCTTGGGTTTCTGCTGCCTGAGGTATTCACTGAGCACTCGGTCAGTTGGGGCCATCTTCCCAATGTATTCTTGGATGTTCCTTGTCTCATCCTGGACTGTGGTGCTGACACTCACCAGTCCCCGGCCCCCTTCCTTCCGCTTAGCGTACAGCCTCAGGGTGCTGGACATGGGGTGAAGCCCTCCATGCATGGTCAGGAGCTTTCTTGTCTTTATGTCAGTGGCTTCTATCTCCTCCTTTGGCCAGCCTATTACCCCAGCAGGGTACCTGATCACGGGCAGGGCGTATGTGTTGATGGCCCGGATCTTGTTCTTACCATTCAGCTGACTCCTCAGGACTTGCCTGACCCTCTGCAGGTACTTGGTGGTTGCAGCTTTTCTAGCGGCCTCTTCATGGTTCCCATTCGCCTGTGGGATCCCCAAGTACTTGTAACTGTCCTCTATGTCTGCAATGTTGCCTTCTGGTAGTTCAATCCCCTCAGTTCTGACTACCTTCCCTCTCTTTGTTACCATCCGACTACACTTCTCCAGTCCGAACGACATTCCAATGTCATTGCTGTATAGCCTGGTAGTGTGGATCAGTGAATCGATGTCTCGTTCACTCTTGGCATACAGCTTGATGTCATCCATGTACAGGAGGTGGCTGACAACTGCTCCGTTCCGTAGTCGGTATCCGTAGCCAGTCTTGTTAATGATCTCACTGAGGGGGTTCAGGCCTATGCAGAACAGCAGTGGGGACAGAGCATCTCCTTGGTAGATCCCGCACTTGATGGTGACTTGTGCTATGGGCTTGGAGTTGGCCTCTAGTGTTGTACGCCACATCCCCATTGAGTTCCTGATGAAGGCTCTTAGGGTCCCATTGATCTTGTACAATTCTAGGCATTCCAGTATCCAGCTGTGGGGCATTGAGTCATAGGCCTTCTTGTAATCAATCCAGGCAGTGCACAGGTTGGTCAGTCTGGTCTTGCAGTCTCGGCTGATTGTTCTGTCTACCAGTAGCTGGTGTTTTGCACCTCTGGTATATATATATATATATATATATATATATATATATATATATATATATATATATATATATATATATATATATATATATATATATATATATATATATATATATATATATAATGTTCTTCCTCTACCCCCCCCCCCCCCTCCCATTTTTTGCACATGTTGAGGAGCGTGTCAGGTTACATTTCACTGTGTGTTATACTTGTATGACTATGCATGTGACAAATAAAGACAAATAATGAACCTTGAATGCAACAAAACAAGCCCACAGCAGAAAACGATATCCACACATGGCTGCTGTGCAAGGTACCGCTCATCACTAAATGCTGGAAGATTGCCATTATTTCCATGCAAACATTGTGATCTCTGAGTTAAATTGTCGCTGGCAACCAGAGATGGGCAGCACTGTAATCCGATTACTTTTTTCAAGTAACTTGACCAACACTGCTGGCAACCCATCCAAGGCTGACTCATCAATGCATGCAGCGGATGGATCACGCACTTAAAGCTCAATTAATAAGGATAACATTCAGAAAGTGGCCACACACTGAAAAAAAAATCTCTTTCTCATTAGGAATGTTATATTAAGCTTATGAGATATTTCAGAGGACACTGCCCAGACTGAAATAATAGTGAAGTTTTTGGGGGTTTTCCAAAGGGGAATTTTTGCCTGTCTGAAAAGCAAATAATATTTGTCCTACCCTCTGCAGCCCCTATGAGTTTCACGCTACTGGGATCTTTCATTATTTTGCCTGTCTGCCTCTTTGAATAGCTTGCAGGTGATGACAGGACATCCCAAAACTACAACGGAAAGACGATGTCTTTACACTAACACCACTGGCTTAATTTTTATAGCACACTGTAATTTTTGTGACCATATTTGCATGTGACTTAAAGGTCACTTGTTACTGGAGAGATTTGAAAAGCACAGAGCAATGAGGACACTGTAATATTCCTCAAATGAAAACATGAAATACACAAAAATGCTGTATTTCTGACCAATTTTCTGTCATCAAAAGTTTGCCCAGCAGTTTGAATTGCGTTCCAGTTGCATCATTTTTAGGTGAAAATGCGCATTCATTTGGAGATTTTTGAGAAAGGGAGTTAAAGGGAATTGATGATATCAATTCCCTTCACCATACTTTGATCCTTGACTCACAGTTCAAAATGATCCCATTCCTGTCTTATGCTTTCTGCAGATTTTTCTACTTATCCACTGGCTGTAACAAGATGTTTTAGCTAATCTCCTTTTCAGCCAGCTGTCTCCCGACTGGCTGCCCCCCCTCCAAACAGAGGCATTTTATAGCAGGTAGGTAAATCTCTTCAAATTAAAACAAGTGCACCTTTGTAACATGGCATCAACATATATGCAATCGAGAGTTGAGTACTTTCTTTTTCATGGCCTCTGTTATTTTTTTTTTCACTTATGGATTGGTTCCACCAAAGCTGGTGGGAAATGTGGAGCTCCTTCAATATGCAATATGCTTTCTATATCTGACTATAGGAATATTTTTGCAGTTTGTATGCTCCACCAGAGCTCTCTGAACACAGAACATATGTGGGGCCATCTGTATACTATCTTGACAGACCTTTTCATGCAAACATTGCTCTATATTATTAGGACAGAGAAGAATAAACTGAACCAGAACAGGGACAAGATGATAATATTTGTTTCAGTAATAAATTATTAGATATGTCACCTATAACACTGACATGAAATCAATAAGGGAGTAAAATGTATGTTTGGCACTGCTGAATTACTGGCCTCTACAGTGATCCAGCTTCATATTAGAAATCCTTTTAGATTTATCTTCTGCTACCTTCACTTCCTGAGTGTCTAATCTCTGTCTGTTGATAGGTTAATCGGGCTGGCTTTGTAGCTCCAGAGGAAAAACATGCAAACACAATAAGACAGTGGGCTTCAATTTGCATTGTGTATCAGGTACCGGTGTCCGGTGCCATGATGGCACCGGTTCTGACATAAACAGTAGTAACCAGACTGAAAAGCAGCGCACATTTCGGTGCTTTATTTCGGTGCTTTTTTTTCCTGAGCTGTGATACACTTCTAGCCAATCATTTTACGTTTCCAAGGATAGTAGGCGGGTCCAGGTACGTACGTTCTTTTAGAGCAGAGCTACAGATTAAAAATGCCCAAGGCGAAGCGGTCAAAAGTCTGGCTGTACTTCACAGCAAAATATGCAAACTCAGCAGCCTGCAACAAGTTCTTTAAGCTGATACTGTGATACTGTCAAAGGAGGTAACACCTCGAATCCGATGAAACACCTGGCGACGCATAGTTTTTTTTATAGGTTTTCATAGGTTTTTTTAAAAGCCGAGAAATGCGCTGTATTTGATAGCTTGCTGCGAGACCTCACACCGAGCGCATCTACCACACCCGCGTGTGGTGCCTGTTATCAGACCCGGAGTTAGCAACATCCCCAAAAACACGAAGAGGAGAGTCCTAGCCCCTAGCCCTGCCAGTGTAGCAGAAATGATGACGGATGATGATGGCAGCAGCAGCCGTTCTTCTCTGCGTGAGGAGCTTAATGTTGTTCGTGTGTAATTTACGTTGAGTAGGCTAACCATGTTATTACATTAATGCAGGTAAGGTGAACTAGCAAACATCATCATAGCTACATGCGGCTGTCTTCTTGTTTGATGGCAGATACTCCCTTCACCCTGGCCAAAAAGGCTAAAATGACCAAAGAAAAAGAGGGAAACGGATAAACATGAGAGGTTTTTGGATAAAGTTTGTGTTTTTTCCATTGTTTAAGCACTGCTTCCAGCCAAGAGTGATACCATATATGCCCCATAGCTGCAGAAAAGGCTAACATTGTTATCTTTTTACAAAAACCAGCTGAACATGAGAGGTTTTTGGACCAATTTTGTGTTCTCCATTCTTTAAGCACCGACCGGTTTGAGCACCGTTTGAGCACCGGCACCGTTTCAAAAGTACCGATTTGGCACCGGTATCGGATAAAACCTAAACGATACCCATCCCTAGTATCAGGGTTGTTTAAGTACTTTCCATCTCAGTGGTTACAAAAATAAAAGAAATAAAAGAAAAAAAATTCTGAGAGGTGGTACTGGTCTCCTTGGAGCCACTTCCTCTCTAAAAGCCAACACTCTCTAACCCATCACCCCTTTCTCAGAGCATGTCAGCATGTCACTGTATGTTGTACACAATGGCACCAATGATTGGATCTCACTCAGTGGATGCACCTCAGCCATGATTATAGGGTGGCAGTAACAGGGGGCCTGACCTTGACGGAGCAGAGAGTAGCTGCAAAAAAAGACAAAAACACACCCTGGGTGGCTGTCGCCTTCTGGATGCATTTTCTGTGCACATATCTAAGTAAGTGCTGTTTTCCATCATGCTTTCCCTCCTTCTAAAATAATCTGCCCCGTGGCTGGAAGCTTCTGGTTTGTTTTTAGCACTTTGGCACCCAGAGGATGTGTTTAGCTTCCCAAAGGTCAGCTGTCTTGATTCCAGACACGTTGGTTTGCTGTTGGATGCTGGGAAACAAGCGGCCTCAACGTTTTTTACCATTTTCCATTTTTTCTTTTTTAGTCAGAGTAGGATGGAAGGTGGATGCAAAATAGGAAACAGGTTATAAGGCCAGAGGCAGGTGTGTACTGTGGCCCTGTTTTGTTTTCTGAATCTTAAGTGTGGATACATGTCACTTCTTATTCACTGCCACATACCAAAGCTCATAAAACAGCCTCTCTGATTTGTTTATGTCATGGATAGATACAGCCCACTGTTCAACTGCTGTGAGTGAGAATTTCTGTGAAGTACTTCACTCACTTTTCTGCTGTCGATTTGGAAGTGAAATAAGAGTGTGGATTTTGACTGAAGACCACAGAGATTCTAGCGGGGAGAAAGAGAGGGTGAAGGCACGGGGAGCGGGGAGGGGGGGGTGACTGCAGGAGGCTGTTTGATGCAGCTGAAGAATTCCACAGACAGGATTTTGGAACTACAAACATCTCTTCTCTCAGATGCAGAACCCTGCAAAAAGAAATACATGTTTGTGTGTGGGGCTAAGAGCAAGACTTCATAAATCATGTTTAGCAAAGATTTAACACAATACAACTTGTGACAGCGGTGACAACAGCAACAAACTCTGATTTAATGAGTGGCATGCGAGGCATAGCGCGGCGAAATGAGAAGGCAGCTAAAAATCTTTGGCCTCTGGTGGAGAGACATCCTTGGCAACCTCAAAGGCGCAGTGTGACAGAAATAAACCACCGCTATCCCATTTTCAACACAGAGAAACACAGTCTCACTTCAGAGGAAGAAAGAGAAGCCGTCTGTAAGGGTTCATCCCAGGCACCCGGTTCAACTGTGGGTTGACAATGCGGAGGAATACGAGCCCGACCTCAGCTCAAGGCTTGGACTAGTTTCCCTCCTTTTTGATCCTCGGGGATCAAACCGTGCTTTTTAAAAATTCTCTCCTTGACTGTAACAGTAGGTTTAAGCTACAGCTACAAACTCCACTGTGCTGCCATGTGCAGGAAGAAATTATTCACATAGGAGTGCTTCTGATGTGATTAGCAGGGTTAGCGGCAGGTGACCACAGGCGGGCTCCGGTCTGCGTGCCTGAGTCAGTCTATGCCTGTCAGAACAGCAAACACTACAACACATCTTCAGCACGCTGGCAGAAAAGATTGTGCCATGCAAACATGAGGCTGATTATTAATTCCAGATCATCTTTAATTGCCTCTCTAATCTCTTCAGCATGACAGGGACATGACCTTGGATGCCTCATGCAGCATGTGACTGGTTTACAAAGATCCATATTTTGGCTTTGTAGTCAAAGATACTGTCTGCAACAGCAAAGATGATTTCATGTGTAAAAGTCTAGTGTTTGGGAGTGTTTAAAGCTCGTTGTACAGTGGCCCTGAGAGTTCAGCTGGAACTTTAGATGGAGTACAAGTAAAGTGAGAAAACATCTTCACTAATTTGACCACACAGGTACATCAGCTACAGATTTTTTTTTTTACAGAATATAGAAAAAAAAACAACCAGATACAGAATGTTTAAAATGTAGAGAGCATTTTGCAATGAAAATTTTCCCAGATGCATCAAACCGACATGATAGACACGCTTATCCCTCAGCGGTGTTGAAAAATGTGCTTATGAGAAAATTTTCTGTTGTATACATTTTGTACCATTTTAACTTGACTGCCTGAACTAATTCACAGGCCGCACACCAAAAATAGTCTCCAGAAGAGCATGAAGGGCATTAAGGATGCCTGGAAATTATCTGCAACCAAATCACAGCTGCACTGATATGCAGCACAGCAACGCTTCCACTAATGTGATATGGCTTAAATATGCTCAAAGCTAACAGCAGATCTAGCACAAAAGTTACATTTCAGCCAAAAGCTTCAGCCATTGACTCACTAATTTTATTTTGAAGTGCATCCATGGATGTGGGTTACAGTAAAAGCCCATGTCTGATGTCTCTGTAGCGCCTCAGCTACTGACTTCTCTAAATTTGCCACACAGCCACTTACATTGCAGAATAATAATCCTGCAGTCCCTGGAGGACAATTTACATGAACGTTAGCAGATCTCATTAAAAGTGCCAAGTGACTTATCCTCTCAGATACATGCACAGCGCTGAGGATGTAAATAAGTCACAAAACCAGAAGGCTTTTCTGTGAGATGACATTTCAGTTATTACAGCCTATGTTGAGTAATATTAACGGGTTTAGCCTCTATCATGTGTCCTTGCTCAGAAGACATGAGTCATGTTTAGTGTTTCACACTGTAAGATCTAATTGGATTTTAGGAATAAGAATAATTTACTACTTTCTCTTCTTAAGTGCAACCAAGAATCGAGTCTTAAAGGGTAAATAATGCAAACAAAACTTTTATCTCTTCTGTGTGATTCATTTTACCTAAAGGGCATTGGAGATTGAACAGTGGAATATAAAAATAATTCTTTCATCCAAGGATGGAGGTAATAGCAATTTCCTCAACTGCGCCTTCCCTTCCTCCTCTTTCTAATGCCTGGAATGTCAGAGAGCCATTGGGAGATTAGCCTGCCCCATGCACGCTCTGTCCAAACCAGCTGCCCACTATAGGAATTATTAATACTTCACTTAAATATACTCATCACTATACAAGCAAGGGCTTCTGTGTGTGCAGTCAGTTGCTCTGCCCTCATCTCCCAACATCATTATTTTAATTTTCATGTATACTCATCCTCTCTATTTCCCAATGGCTGTAGTTCACAAAACTCATCAGCCACAATTTAGTTCATCCATAAATATTTCCATGAAATTGTCTCTGTTCTGCATGCTAATGATCAAAATGAGCCACAACTTCTGGCTCACACATAACAGGAAACTTTGAATATACTATTTCTCAAAGAAGGCAAGGATCCCAGAGCATTAACTTCCATGGCATACTGAGCTTCAAAGAAAAAAAATCTTATTTAAAAAGTTGGTGGAAACTGCATTCTCTGAGTATAGGGTAGCTTAAAAGTGGCAGAAGTCCCTCCTCGTTCCTCAGGGTTCACAGAGGAGTCATCAGTGTCACATTGTGAGCACAGAAGATTACAACTCAGAGAACAGGTCTCCAAACTTCAAAAGAGACTGCTTGAAGTAAAAGGAGGCTAGGACGCTATCCATTTCTTTTAAACACTTACTGGATGATTGCTGGAATCTGCATTAAAAAAATTTTTCTTCTTCTCAGAGACAAACTTGAACTGTGTATTATCCTTTTGCATAATACAAAGCTATCCATAAGGCTCCTGGACTTCATGGATCTTCAGTGAGGAGAATTTCTACAAATGGAGAAGGCTTGGAACAATACAGAGCCTTCCCAGAGACGACTGATAATGCAAACTACATGATTTATCTAGGAAGATGCAAGAAAACTTCCATTAACTGTCACCTTCTCTTAACTCAGTAAAGCTCAGAGATCATTAATCTTCAATCTGAAAACAAAAAGCATAAGAAAAGTGGCCTTCATGTCAGAGTGGTTACCAAAAACTACTGTTCAGAAGAACATTGACGTTCACACATATTTTGTCACACAAAGCTTGATAACTCAAAAAATGTTGCATGGACTGTTGAATCCAAAGCCAGTGACTCGATAGTGTCGTCGTTTCCATATTCAGCTAACCAGTTAAAAATCCCTGGTTTGATCCCTGGAGGAGACACAAACCCCCTGTGTTCCAAAAAGCATTTGGGATAAAAATCTGCGAAATCAAACACGTGGAACTACCTGCTGTGATACCCCCTTGTGAATAAGGGAGTGGCTAAAACTAGCTTTGTGTACTTTTATATCTACTATAAATCAAATAAAGTACTTTAAAACTACAGAAATCTGTGGAGGTAGAAGTGCTAGATTTTAGCAATGCTTTGCTACTACAGGGGCAGTGCATCTAGCAATAACTGAGGAAGAAAATGCTGCTCTGTGACAGAAAAGAAGAACGTCATTCAGTCAGTCTGTGAGGTGAAGCCCAAGCACAACTGCAAGAGTCAGTCCATCTCTAAATGTCTCAAAGGAATAAAATTAACAATTTAGAGAGGCCTAGTGAACCTAGCCTGGATCTGAACCCACAGAAATGCTGTGGCAGCAGGGTCTGAAAACTTTTAGAGTTAACTTTGTTTGAAGGTCTGACACGGTTTAGTATGAGATACACAGCAAAACAGACAATATCAGTAGGGGGTCAAATAATATTTTTCATGACTCTGGATAGACAACAAAGTATAGGAGTCATCACAGTTTCAGACTTTGAAAATCTTGTTCTATAGGAATGCACACAAATAACCTTTCATTGCAGTTGGCTTTCCGGCTCAGATTTCAGGCTGTAATTAAAAACTGCTGTGACGAATTCTCAAAACAGCCCAGAGTGTCCCACCGTTTCATCACGTTTGAACGCTGTACACTTTGAAGACCACCTGGTTTTGATATGGCTGAAATCTTTCTCTTATCCACCTGCCTGCTGTGTATGGGTGATTGAACCAGTCAAAGTGAGAGTTGGCTGAATAGAGTCAGTGCCTGCAGCAATCTGAAACCAATCTCCAGACTGCTGCAGCACAGAAATTAGCCTGTCCTCCTTTCCACCTGCCTGGGCCACTGTTGTTTAATTGACACAGCACTCAGGAGCCCAGAGTGATCACCCTCCTGATATAAAACGATGCCTGTCAGTTAGCAGCAAACGTTCATTCCCTGACTGCAATCATCCCTGGACTGTGGGAACATCCCTATGAGACTTCTGCAACAAAAGTGCCTTCACTTCCTCCAAGTGCACCCACTTTTATTCCAACCACCACCTGCCATAGCAAAACAACAACACAATCCTTCAAACTTTCAGACAATGCCCCTTTTCATTTTTCACAAGATTAAAAGGTGTCAGGAGTTTACAGCAGATCTGCTCTGTGCCGCCAAAGGGTTGATTCTAAATACAGGTTTGCTGCCTACACCTTTGCAGGAGCATAATCACCAGAAGCCAGCAGGTCTCTACTGCTATCACACAGCTTTTTGCATACCAAAATTCACAGAGGCAGATGAGTCATGAGCTCAAATCTCAGTTTAATTACGATTTGGACTTAGGCTCATTTAGCTGCTGGCAAATGTACCAAAAGATCTTGTCATCAGTTCCTGACGTGATAACACCCATTTTTGTTTGTTTTAGTTAAACTAAATGCCGATCCCTCACATTTCTTGTTTACCAGTGTAAAATTAGCCATTTATCAGACTGTTCCACGCTTCAATAAAACGACTTTATTCAGTAGCCTTATTACCTTTATATAAATTTAGTCACCTGTTAAGTCTTAACAGTGCTGCTGTTTTTGTGTTTTTGAAATGTAACTTACATGATAAATATTTTTTTTAGTAGTTTCAGTTATAGACAGTAACATTACAGTTATGGTCATAGATCTGTGTTGTGCTACCCACTGTATTTAGAGAAATTTCCTGTTATTACCATTACCATGTCACCCATTCTGAAACTTCAACATTACTTTTTTGGGCAACGCCATATTGGGGGTTTTTTGGACCCAGATGTTACCTCAAGCATGAGGGGGTTGAGTTTTAAGTTATCAGCTCATACGGGGAAACATGGTTAGCAAGCAGGATACCAATTTAGTTCACTGGGTTGAGAAGGGGACCCATTCACTGTAAGGCTATTGCAGAGCGTTTTAATTCATCCTGGATAATTTACTGCATGTGTGAGGCCCATGATGTCCATTGGTTTGTTGTTGATCAGTACTGAGCCTAAAATATACACAGTGGGGAATATCAAGTGGTTGCATTGTTATTTATTCCTTCTATAGTCATACTATGAACTACATATAAAATTCATCTGGTTCTGCTTTGTAGTCATTGGGTCCATAAGGCACAAAAACAACCCACAACAGTGCTCCACAACAACAACAAAAAGAGTCAGAGTGAAAAGAAAGTAATATGGATGGTAGATTTCAGGTTAGATAGGGGCTACCACACATCATTTATCACCAGACAGTCTATGAAGGTTAAGAAAGTGCTTTTCTGGATGCTTGTACTGCCAAATTTTAAAATAGAAAGGACTATATCTCCACTTTAATATGAAAAAGACAGACTAAGTAGACAGACAGGTGGTTTGAAGAAAAGAAAAGAACAGATTTGATTAATCTTAACTGAGGAATGATGAAAGGATTCGACAAGGATCCGACAATACTTTGAAATTAAATTCTGTGCATCAGTTTCTATGGTAATAAAATAATTAGTGTCAATATAAAGCATGTGCAAAGCACTACAACTGCATGAGTGGATTTTTCTTTTCAAATATTTTCATGTTTGCTTTTGCTGTAAATACATTTTTCCCCCAAGGCCATCATGGTGTTTTGCAGAAATACAGTAAACAATGTACCATTTAGTAAGTGGTACTGAGGGAAAGACCATTTTAATCAACATTATTAACATTAATGGTCTATTCTATTACTGAAACACCATTCATTTCATTACAGGCACACACACACACCCTGGTGCTGGGTAACATCGGATGACATGACACTCATGAGCTGCTGCCTTGTTCTCTGAGTCATTGCATTCACAGCTGCTAGCCAAGGGCTCTTAGACCATGAAAATGCACACAAATCAGATGCAGTTGTCTCTCCTGTAAAGATGGCTACCATCTTTGAAACCAAAAATGCAACCAAAAAAAGCAGGAGATAAAAGTGGGTATTTCAAAGGTTAGGGTGACACTGGCTAGAAACACAAAGCTGGAAATTAAATGGTCTTCTAGGCTTTTCTAGAAACAGAAGAGACTAAATGACCGCAAGTGAGAGAGAGCGAAAAGAAAAGTTGGCTCTACCAGATTTTCCTGCATAAGATGGAACAATTTAATAGCAAAAGAAAGAAAGAAGAATTGTCAATTGAAGCAAAAGAGTGAATCAAGTAAAGGCCATTGATTTTAACTGGAATCCCTTCAGAGAGCCCAATTGCTGCTCTCTTGTATTGACAGGCGAAGTTCACACAATGCCTTTTACAATTAACCAGCAGCTGTCAGAGCTAAAGCTAACATGTCGAGCACTAGTGGTGTTGCCTTGACAGCTAGTTAATTGGGTAACAGTGAGACAAGCCAGTAAGGCAGGGACAGCTACACACAAAATGCTTAGCATGTCAAGATAAGGTTGGAAGAGCACCAGTGACATCTAGAACACCAGCTAGCTGCTATAGAAAGAACGGGACTGGTGCTTTCTTTCTTTCTTGCTGAACTCACATTTCTCCTTAATGAGAAGAAAGTTGTTGTTTTTTTTTTGGGGGGGGGGGGGTTCAGCACAAAGCTAAAGAAAAACAGTGCTGCTAAGTAAGCTCATTGGAATGAGCTATATGATTCATAAGGCAGACCTCCTTGATCAGCACATTGGACAAGGGAAGCCCAAATGAATTCATTTAGCTTCTTAAAGAACTAAATGCTTACAGATTGTTTACATTTCTAGTGTGTGGCTGTTGGCTTCTATTCCTATTATCAATGAAAAATTGTCAAAAACTTAGACAGCATTAGCATGGTTTTAGTTGTTATAAAAAACAACCAGAAAAAGCTCAACACATCAGATAGCTTAGATGGAAAGCTTCAGTTGGGGGGGGGCTTTTGAAGCAGTTGGGCGAGCTACATATATTAAGCATGTCTGTAAACAGCAGTATGACGTTTTTGATATAGAAACAGTTGCTTCTTTTTTTTTTCATAGTTTATTTGATCTTTATTAGTTATTTTTATTCTAAGTTATTGTAATCAGGCCAGACTGGACTCGGGGACGGGAAAGAAAAACAAGAAGAAAAGTTCAGAGTTTCTCTTTTTCTTTTCCTGGATCACCTGTTGAGAAAGAAAAAAGAAAACAAGCAGAAGAAGACTAGAGCAATAGAATAAACAACATCATGATGATCTATGGGAATATAACAGTAAATACTAAATGTTAAACATTATTGTGCAGCACGTAACACCGAGCCAAAAAGGGTGTAGTTTGCGTGTGTGAGCACCCGTGTGTACACCTGTGAGCATGAACGCGCTTGTTTTTAAAAGGTTCCTACATGTAATGATCTGTTAGAGGGTGTGGGGAGCCAAAGCCCCGTCCACCAGGGCATGAAGCAGGTATGGAGGAGATCAAAACTCCAGACATCCGGAGGCCCTCAGAACACAAGAGACCAAGGAAGACCAACAGAGGGGCAGCCGTGCCACTATCCCAGAAAGAGCTAAGGAGAGTCCCAGATGAAGGGTCAGTCAGCAGCCGCGGAACATAAGCCAGGGGGTTGCAGTGACGTGCCCGGGAGCTCCGCCGGCAGCCTTGGAGGGCCTGAGATGTCCCCAGAGAGGTGGTGTCTGATACCCAACCTGACATATGGACACAGACATACAGGCACACAAAGATACAAGCATCCATTCCCACCCTCATGCTCTCATATGCAATTACTCAACACTCACCCAACGTGGAGACAGACATAAAGAGACACTGTACACACAATCACACTCCCCAAGTGTACTCTAAGCCCCGGGTCTAGGTACCCCCTGGAGGGGGAAACTGCACCTAGACCCAGGTGGTGTTACCCTTTTCCCTGCGGTGGGGAGATGCAGACCGCCCCAACTCCGCAGCAGCAGGGAGGCCCCACATTCCAGACCCCAGTCGGACGGCCAACTCCTCCTCCTGGCCCCACGCTCCAGCAGGCCGCAGAGAAACGGGGTGTGAGAAGACTCCAAACCTCCCCCCGCCCGCTCATATGTAGTGTTGATGCATGTGTGTTCTAAGGTGCATTTAAAACCCAGGAGGACATGGAGCTACCTGCCAGAGAGCAGCAGGTAAGCGCATAGCCCCTCCCGATAGCCCTCAATGTCTACGTGTATTTAGAATTGAGAGGTGGGCAACGACGCCAGGGGTGAGGTGTACACCCTGATGGTAATTTGGAGTCCGTGTAGCGTGCCCATCCCCAAGATCCTATATGTATGTGTTATGAGAGTGTGAGTAATGTGAATGTGTAAGTTGTGAGATAAAATTGAGGCAAGGCCAGCTCCCCCGCTGACCCCAGTAGGCACCCCCATACTCCGCAACCCGCCAGGGAAAGGGGGCCCAGGCCCATCTGGACCCGCCGGCCGCCCCCCTGAACTTTGTGTGAACTGTTTTTCCTGGCCGCCTGTGTGTGTGTGTGTGTTCTTTTTTCTTTTCTTTTCTTTTTTTGTTTTGTTTGTTTTTTGTTTGTTTTTTGCTCCTTGTGTTTGGTTTGTTTCTGGTTTAATTTAGTTAGATCTGCAAGCTGGGGAGAAACATTAATACCTAAATATTTAGATTGCGGGCAGCACGGTTGCAAGGTGGTTAGCACTGTTGCCGCACAGCAAGAAGGTCCTGAGTTCAATTCCACCATCAGGCCGGGGTCTTTCTGTGTAGAGTTTGCATGTTCTCCCCGTGTTTGCGTGGGTTCTCTCTGGGTACTCCGGCTTCCTCCCGCTGTCCAAAGACATGCAGCTTGTGGGGATAGGTTAATTGGATAATCCAAATTGCCACTAGGTGTGAATGTGCGAGTGAATGTGAGTGCGAATGGTTGTCTGTCTCTGTGTGTTAGCCCTGCGACAGACTGGCGACCTGTCCAGGGTGTACCCCGCCTCTCGCCCCATGACAGCTGGGATAGGCTCCAGTGCCCCCCGCGACCCTGAAAAGGATAAGCGGAAGCGAATGGATGGATTTAGATTGTGTACTGTAGATTTTGACCAGTTAATTGAGTAGTCTGATCTTCTTGCAAAAGAGTTTATCAATTCAATCACCCCAGAGATATTGGTTTGAGTTTTGGAGAAAACGTATCACATCATCTGCATAAAGGCTGATTTTATGTTCCACGTTCTTGCACTGCATTTTATGCCCTTAATTACTGAATTCTGTCTAATTGCTGCTGCTCCTGGTTTTAGCAGGAGATTAATGTTTGCAGAATTCATATTTGATGGAAGTCTGCTCTTTGATTTCCAACAACGTTCTGAAAAAAAAAAAAAAAACTGGTGCTAGAATCGTCCAGAATTCTTTGTACAATTCTGCAGGAAAGCCGTCTGGACCTGGAGCATTATTATTGGGCACACTTGTCAGGGCTTCCTGGAGTTCACCTGATGTCAGTGGCGAATCCAGAGTTATGTTGTCTAAACTGATCAATTTCCTTTTTAGATGGGTTTATTTGTGGTGAATACAACGTTTTATAGAAATCCCTGAAAATGTTGTTTATTTATTTCGGGTCATATACTATGTTCCCAGATGAATCTTGAACAGCATCTATATACCTATGTTTTTTCTTTATTTATTTTTAGCTGGTTTGCTAGAAATTTACCAGATTTATTACCATGTTCATAATTTTGTAAGCGTAGTCTTTGTACTAAGAATTTATTTTTTTTTAAATTTTTTTTATCAATTATCTCATTTAATTCTAGTTTTGTTTTGCATATTTTGTTCAATGTTTCCTGATCTTGGTGGGACACGTAGGCTTCTAGGGATTTTCTAATTCCTGAATATTTTTGTTTTCTTTTTATGTGATGAGAAAGAAAGTTTACCTCTCATCACAGCTTTCCCTGCCCCATAGAACAGAAGCTGATGTTCCGGGAGTGTCATTATAGTCTAAATATGAAGTCCACTCACCACTCAAGAACAAGTGTGCCATCTAAGTGTTCAGAGAGTGCACTGAAAAAAAACGTGAAAGAATGAGGGATCATCAACGTTTGGACCATATACACTTACAATACATAGCTTTTTATCAAGTATAGATAGTTTAATGATTAAGAATCTGCCCTCTGGATCTATAACTGTATCGAGTACTGTGAAATTAATATTTTTATGTATTACAATTGCTACTCCCCTTTGTCTAGAACAGTGGTTCTTAATCTGGGTTCGATCGAACCCTAGGGGTTCGGTGACATGCACGGCTCATTTTGTGCACCAATAAAAAACATATGTCTTGAATTTGAAAAAAATCATATTTTATTTTTCACTAAAGAGGGGTTCAGTGAATGCGCATATGAAACTGGTGGGGTTCGGTACCTCCAACAAGATTAAGAACCACTGGTCTAGAATTATAACAAGCTGAGAACACATAAGGAAACAGTTGCTTCTTGCTAGGACATACCCGATTCATCCATACCTAAAGCAGATCTGTAACTTTCAGCAGTTTCTCATCAGATGTTGACCGGCCCAAACTGCAAGTACAGTGCTTAAATTCCAGAAAGATGTTAAAATTGTGATGCTGAACTAGTTAATGCCGATCTTAAGGATTCTAACTTCATCTTGTGCCAGAATGAGGAACAGGATGATATAGCACTAAGTGTCAGTTGAAACATACCAGTAATTCTAAAAGATATGCATGAAGATGCCATTTGATGACCTCTCCTGTACCCTTAATGAGGAATTTATTAATAAAGATGTGGTTTCAATATCATTAGAACAAATTCTGGGTTTTTCTGCACAGGCAGAGACCACCCTCACTAACTTCCGATGCACACCCAGTCATTGTGTTCTATAAGCAGGCCTGAAATATGACAGAAACCACTGAGTTCAGAAAAGAGCATCAGGGGTTTCTCCTCATAGGCTTTTGAGGGGTAAAACTTGATTTCAGTATTCAGCTATATTCAGCCATTAGTGTGAGTGTATGTTAGATAGAAAGCACAGGCTGCAGTGCTAATTAAAAAGAGCTCATGTGGAGTAGACAAGCAATATATAAGAACCAGTCCAGTTAGTATTCCATAGTGGAGAACAGAGCTAAATGGGCTCTGCCTCATATGGTCTATCATCGCATGGTTTGTTAAATTTCAAATAACAGCTTGGATAAAATGACACATTTAATGAGATTATCATGTACTATGAGAACCTGTAATGTTATAACTGGCAAAGAAAATAAACAACCTTTAAGGTGATTGTGACTGAAATGTTGCTAAATCCTGATTGGTGATACCTAGGGATGAGTATCGTTTAGGTTTTATCCGATACCGGTGCCAAATCGGTACTTTTGAAACGGTGCCGGTGCTCAAACGGTGCTCAAACCGGTGCTTAAAGAATGGAGAACACAAAATTGGTCCAAAAACCTCTTATGTTCAGCTGGTTTTTGTAAAAAGATAACAATGTTAGCCTTTTCTGCAGCTATGGGGCATATATGGTATCACTCTTAGCTGGAAGCAGTGCTTAAACAATGGAAAAAATACAAACTTTGTCCAAAAACCTCTCATGTTTAGCTGTTTCCCTCTTTTTCTTTGGTCATTTTAGCCTTTTTGGCCAGGGTGAAGGGAGTATCTGCCATCAAACAAGAAGACAGCCGCATGTAGCTATGATGATGTTTGCTAGTTCACCTTACATGCATTAATGTAATAACGTGGTTAGCCTACTCAACGTAAATTACACACGACCAACATTAAGCTCCTCACGCAGAGAAGAACGGCTGCTGCTGCCATCAAATACGGCGCATTTCTCGGCTTTAAAAAAAAAAAAAACGCTATGCGTCGCCAGGTGTTTCATTGGATTCGAGGTGTTACTTCCTTTGACAGTATCACAGTATCAGCTTAAAGCACTTGTTGCAGGCTGCTGAGTTTGCATATTTTGCTGTGAAGTACAGCCAGACTTTTGACCGCTTCGCCTTGGGCATTTTTAATCTGTAGCTCTGCATAAAAGAACGTACGTACCTGGACCCGCCTACTATCCTCGGAAACGTAAAATGATTGGCTAGAAGTGTATCAGAGCTCAGGAAAAAAAAGCACCGAAATAAAGCACCGAAATGTGCACTGCTTTTCGGTCTGGTTACTACCGTTTATGTCAGAACCGGTGCCATCATGGCACCGGACACCGGTACCCATCCCTAGTGATACCTGCCCTCTTCTAACCATTAAGAAGAAATCTGATGATGTAGACGTCACAGTAAAAAAAAAAGAAAATCAACTGATGGACTAAGTTTTCAAGGTCTTTAAACACAGTCTAATGATGTGTTTTGTAGGGGTGCAACGATACATCAAAATTCACGGTTCGGTTCAGTTCGATACTTTGGTGTCACGGTTCGATATTTTTTCGATACAAAAAAATGTTCATGCCTTTTTAATTTGTCATTTATTAAAATTATAAATATATATTTTAACTCAAAAGTACAGTTTTTAAATTTAACCCTAACCCTTGTGCGTGTTTTTTATTTTGACAGCGAATGCGCACCTGCGGACCACTTATGTGCAGCCCTGGTTATTTAGCTCGTCATATTGCAGCCACAGAAATTCTTTTGTCCATGAAACCATAAAGCTGCACTTTCTTTTTGCCTTATAGTCTGATTTGTCATAACTTCTCCGTTTTGTGGTAAGCTTTTCTTTGGCTGTCACTTCTTCACCCTGACCTGTCTTATTTGGCTCAGCAGAACTAAAATATATATCTGTCTGTGAAGGTTCTCAGTCATCCAGGTCATCTAGTCAAATATAAATCCTGCTGCTTTTACACACGCACTCACATAAGCTCAGCGATTCTCTGCGCGATCAACCTCTCACATGTTTAAGCTGCGGGAGATTTCACTTGTCATGTTTGCATAGTAAGCTAACAATTAATAAGACGATGTCAGAGGAATTGGTGCGCAAATTATCATCACTCACAGATCAGTGCTGTCGCTCTCTATACACAGTTCGCATGATTGCAAAGTGAAAGCAAAAAAACAAGCGCAAATTCAAACGCGATTTCAATATGTCACATATTGACAGTGGCTATAGCTATACTATCCGCTTCTTCTGGGCTATATTCTCAGCAGCATATTAAACAGCTGTCTAAATGACTCGGCTAAAGTTAGTAGCATGCTTGCTTGTTTTTTTCTGCTTCCACTTGTCTTTGCACTAGGATGATGTCGGCGTAAATGTGCAGTCATATTCGTTGTGTTCCCACTAGTGCTTTCAGGTTAATCTCGTTGAAATGACCTTAACGCCACATAGGGCTGCTCGATTATGGCAAAAATGATAATCACGATTATTTTCACTGAAATTGAGATCACGATTATTTGACGATATTTATTTAACCCTTTAAGACCTACTATAGAACCAAGTCCACCAGAGCTTATATTATTTTTATTTTTTTTTTTTTACATGCTGTAGTGCCATTTGTGGGAGCATTTCAAGTTGCTATACATCAATACAACTGTTATAGCCCATATTTTAATAATATGTACGCATTAAGTGCATAGTAATTACATAAATTGCAAAAAAGTGCAATAAACTACAAAAAAAATTGAAAATCGCTTTTGTTTTGTTTACATATATGTCTACTTGGAGAAGTTTAAGAGGTTTATCACTCAAAACTTTAAATACAATAAAGTTGCAAAAAATAGTTTCCCACCACAGGAAATTTATTTTGAGTGTCTTCATAGTTTTATTTTGGAGATACAGCAATTTTTATATACTGCAGGAAAAACAAAAAACAATCCTATGATGCAAATTTGCAAAGAAAACAGCATGTGCATCATTTCACTGTGGGAAGTGTTACGAACAGCTGATAGGAACGGCAAAGCGTGTTCAATTCATTTGGACAGTAGCACTTTTATAAATCGAGCCCACAGCACTGGCTTCATTCCATCTCAAAGGCAGTGAGAAAGACACAGGACAAAAATGTCACCCTGTTAGAGAGGGTGCTACGCTGTGTGCCTCTTGAAATCATGAGGGGCTCATCTGAATGTGGCTGCGGCTCTCATTTATTTGATTGTGGTTGTTTGATGATGATGGCAAAAAAAAAAATACTTGTGTAGTACGTGCTGCAGTTCTTTCCTCCTCTGCTGTAGTAGTATCTCGGTGTGAACAGGTACACCTTGCCTGTGTGTTGGTCATACACTGCGTAATAAACACAGAGTGACACCTATCCACTGAAATTCTCCCAAGATGACTAGCTTGACCTTATAGCAGAAAGGTTTGTATTTCACGCTTGGATGCTTATGGATATAATCGCCTATAAGAATAAACAGGGGTTTAATTTGCATTGCACACTCCAGTTAGAGATGATGGGTGGTGATATTGTGAATAAACTCCAGCTTTTATGACAACAATGGACCAGACAAGATATGAGAGAGAAACAGGTGTCACTGGGGGAGGTTTTTCAGCGGCAGTATGCCGTGTTGCCCTCTACTCATCACGACACAGAAAAACACGAATAACAGCCCTTGTGTGTTCTCTGCTGTTGTGGTGTGTACATGCATATCTGCTATGCATGTGAGGAGGTGGAGGGTGGAGCATATCCACTGGGACCGCACTTGAGATTGCCAGCATACAAATGCCGTCTCGCGCTGCACCACAGGAAAGAGATTAGGTGAAGTTCTGTCATTTTTCCTGATATTTTGGGCCTTAGTTGTTTTTTTGTTTTTATTTTTTCTACGTACAATCATTGAGAGATCCGCTGGCTGTCACAATAAGGAAGCAATCTTTTCATAGCGAGAAGAAGCACAGTGATTAACTAACGACAGAGGACAGATAGCTTCCACTAAATCAAGTTTTGACAGGAATTATCACTGATTGACCCACTTGCGCTGACAAGCTGTGGACAGTCAAGGCAAAAAAAAACAACCCCAAAACAAAAAACTAAAATAAAAACACTACACACAAAACAGCCACTGAAGGCAAGAATGGATGAGGACAAAATTTATCTGGCACTGATATTGACTGGTTGAAAGCTGGAACTGTAGAAGTCAGAAAGAGAAAGGCTTAGAGAGAATGTCAAACAGGGAGGGAGCTGCGAAAAAGAAACACACTGAGCGACGAAGGACTGAGACAACAGAGAGGTCACCCCTATCATCTCTGATCTGTGACCTCAAACCCATCCTTAAAAAGAAAAAAAGAAAGGTCATAGAGAGGTAGATAGAAATAAAACAGCACTCATGAGAGGATGATCAAGGCGGACAGTAGGACACGCTGACAGACATGTTGGTGACAGTGATGATGACCTTCTGTCATCAGCTGCTCGCACACCTAACTGCCCTGTGGACAGACATGCCGATGGGTCATACGTGCATGCACATACGCACTGTGCAGCCAGAGAGAGATAAGTAAAAAAAACATATTTCAGCAGCTTCCCTCGAACTGTCAAGGTGAGATCGGTCACCACACCCACCTACCCATGTCTGGGTTTTTCTTTTACATTTCAATCCGCAGTGTTTCTACATCGGAGACAGCGCGTGAAACGCCTGGGTCATGGCAGAAGGGAGATAACATGAGACAAACCATGATGCCATAATGGACATCCCACCGCTCTCTCTGCTTGCTCAGATTTCAAATCTCCCCTGGCCATCTGTCAGAAAGGGGTACGTGCTAGTGGGCTATGAAGCGGCATGAAGACATTCCAGTATTAATGCAGGCTCCGGTGCACCGCCCCAGAGAAGATACATGCATGTATGAGTGTGATAATTCCTTTGATATCTAAAAGGGTTGGGGGGGGGGGGGGGGGGGGGGGGGTCCAAAGCTCTGTTTGAGGCCTAATCAGTGTTAAAATGTGTTTACATGCCTGCAGAAAGAGCTGGTATTGGGCAAAATCTTCAAAAGGGAGATGCTTCTAATCTGCAAGCTGGGAGCATGATTACGGCACCTTTCAGGGGAGGCACACTGCTCTAATCCACAGCCTCAACATAAACAACAGTTTGTATATTCATACACAGGCTGAGAAGTGTGTTGTGGATGACTTCTGTGGATGACATGAACTGATGCAGAGTGAAGAAAAAAAGTGGAAGGAGCGGTGAAAGTAAATCTGTAGGAAACATTCCCTCCAAAGAATTTATCGGAATAATATTAAAGCCTTCTTTGTTATGGGTGTGATGTGGAGTAAGGTTTTTTTCTTCCAGGATAGTCAGAGAGCATTTTTAGCGGCCATTCACATCCTAATGAAGCGAATTTACTGGATCCTCCGTCATGGGTTGTTAATTGTTAAAAGTTTATTTAGTTGGCAAGCTGTGAGGCTGTTATTTATCATTATTGTGGATTTTCATCCCATCCACAGGACCCTGCGGTGTCATGCTCTGCGGGCGCAGATCGTGTTGGGGAAAGGCCCAAAAGCAGACGTGTAGACACAACTGGACTTAATGAAAAGCGAGACGTTTATTTAGGCCGGGAGAAAGAACGAAAGAAGAATACAAAGCAAAAGGCAAAAGAGACTCAGACTACACTAACTGAACTGGACAAACTGGACACTGTGCATGCTTGACACCAAAACAGGCATACGCGAACATGGAAACACACGACAGACCGGGGAAGATAAAGGATGAAACACAGGGAGAAGAACATGGAGACAGGGTACAGAGAGATAACGGGGGACAGAGCGAGAGAGGGTGAGAGACATGACCAACAGGAGGTGGCGGCAAGGAACAAAACACAGAGACCAAACCAAGGGAGCGGGAACATAAACTGATAACCCTAAATTAACTTCAAACTAGAGACCTCTAATAATACAGTAGGGAAATTACCAGGGATTACCAAACTCTATCATGGTCACACGAACTAAACAAGAAAACCCCAAAATAAGGAAATGCAGAAAATAGGTCCACTTCTCAAAATCAAAAAATGAATTTAACAAGACTCAAAAGGTCCAAAACACAGAACACTGGGTCAGCGACCCAGTACCATGACCGAAGGTCACCTTTTTTTGAGACTAATTTGACAGTTCAATTGAGTAACAACCGGTACCATCCATGCTATGATGAAGATCCTTTTTTAAAAAGAAATGTTGTCACAGTGCAAATCTAGGAATTCATAGCTTATTAAAATGATTGCTACCTCATAAAGACAAATGTTTGAGAGTAGTTTTGATGGGTTATACGCGCACAAACTCACACAGACACACAATGTGTCAGTGATATGGAGCACAGCCCATTGGAGAGGAGTCCCTGGTCTATTTGCAGTAACGCCATCTTCCCTGTCTGGAAGTCGAGTTGCACTGTCTGCTCTCCTTTACCGTCCTCGTCTGCAAAGCTATACCTAGAGACAGGCTATAGAGGCCAGCCAGATCTCTGGGGAGATGAGGACAGCAGCAGAACCCACTTGTCAGCATCAGAAAACAGGGTGTGGTGGAGCCAGCGCACTGAGAGCTAGCTAGAAAGACACAAAAAGAGGAGGGAGCACATATAAAGGTCAGTTGAGCTGGTATCTGTTCTTCCAGTGGTGCCTCAAAGGTTAGAAAGAACCCTCGGCCGCACCCAAGGTGAAGTGAGAATACAATAAATGTCACCCACACATAGCTCAAACAGCAGCAGCTACACAGAAAGAGTATTTGCTACAAAGTCATTTCGGTCAACTTGCAGGCCTTCTGTGGAGCCCCTGTTATACAAGTAATAAAGAATGGTCTTTCTTGTTTTTCTGCCAGCAATAAGCATGGCCACCTGTTTGGATTAGCTGGTGTAAAAATAACCGAAATGAGTGTCCTCAGTGGGCCAAGACAAAGCCCTCACTTATGTCTGGCTCTCTTCTCTATTATAAGCAAAGTGACTGCAACATCTGCATCAGAAAACCGGCTACAAAACCTTAGAAAACAAAATGGCTAACTAGGTACAGAATCACCCCCTCTGTGTCACATCTCCTCTGAGGCTCCCCGTATGTGCAGCAGTATGAAGGTCTTATTAATCCTCTGGGAGGCATGGGACAGAGGATGAGTGTTCCCAGGCTAGTTGTAATATCCTCTGGCCTGGCTCTCTGTTTATCTGCACACTGTCCATCCCCAGTGCCTCCACCAGCACCATCTGTCCCCTGCCAAACACTCTGGCTTAAATCCTCCCTGAGCCCCTGTCTCTCCTATTTTCATCCAATCAGCCTCTGTGACATCTAAATGTAAAATCCTCAGGTCAAAATATGAAACTCTAGGATAAGTAAAAGTTGTGCTTGGTGACTCAGTTCAATTTTCAATGTTAATTATAAAATGTTATTTAAAAAAAATGGTTTTCATGCCCCATTGAAATCAGCTTTATAACATTTACACGTTTTTGTTGTAAGTATTTCCTTAGAAATTGAGGAAAGTTTGTATGTTCGCTCCTTGAATGCAAATAATTCCCCCTCTTTCTCCCCATACTTCTTTTGGTCCACTCCATCACAACGGGCTGTGCCCTGGTCATTTCAGATTCCAGGCTTTGAAACTAGCACACTGCAGATCCTCTAATCTCAACTCATGGCTTTCCCCTCAGCTCTCCTCTGCAGTGAAGTACATATTTCAGGAAATCCTCCAGCCCATGTTACTTGTGTTTTGGGAACAGGCTTTAGTGTTTGAGAAAGCACTGACAAGCAAGATGTGGTTCTTGCAGTTAATTAAAGCAACAGAAGTGACATAAGTAGCTTTTTTTCCCATCTTTTTAACTTGGTGCACAGACTAGAATAAGTGGGAAAATAGGTAGCCTAATAACTCCTCTAAATACAACACTGTATGTCAACAAACTAAGTGGTGAATTTGTGGAGGGACATATAAATAAATTCCAATAATGTCTCTTTCCCCTAGGATAACTGCGTCGTGAGGCACAAGCTGTACACACAGAGCTATTTTTATATAATGCAACTGAAACACATCAAAATTATATGTGAGATATTAGATGCTATTTATACACAAATGATTAATGAATGTATTGGACTGCTTTGCATGGGGGACATTTATACACAATCTCTATACTTAGCATATAATACTGCAGTTACAGCGGCTGTCCACCTCATGCTCGTAGAGGTGTGAAGCTCAGCTGTGGATTTGTAGATCTCTGTCAAATTATTAATACATGTTTTCATTTGAATGTTCTCTCAGCTACAGTGCACACTTGCCAAGTGCATAATGATGTAGCATCCTTCACCAGTAGTTTGCATGTCAGAAGACAACTTCTCCGCAAACACTCACCAACTACTTGCTAAGTAGTTGTGAAAATGTGAAGAGTGTGATGCAAGCTGGAAACGGGGATCATTTGCATCAAAATAAACCTTTTTCCAGTTTAAATACAGTTGTTAGTTAAGTGTGCCTATGCCAAGAGGCACACTTATTACTATTCGTCGGATTTATTATTAAGTGTGCCTATGCCAAGAGGCACACTTATTACTATTCGTCGGATTTATTATTAAGTGTGCCTATGCCAAGAGGCACACGTATTACTATTCGTCGGATTTATTATTCTTATTCTTATTATTTTCCATTTTTCCACCTGAACTTTTGCAGCGAAACTCGCCCCACAGAAGGGTGTGCTATGACTTTTGGTGTTTATGACTTTTATAGTTTTTTAAATATTAATATTTTAGTGAAAATTTTCCCACGCTTATGTGCCGCACAATTTTGAGACAAGGGTTACATATGTTATATCATTTTGTCCGGCTTGGTCTGGACTAGTATGCTATGACTAGGGATGGGTATCGTTTAGGTTTTATCCGATACCGGTGCCAAATCGGTACTTTTGAAACGGTGCCGGTGCTCAAACGGTGCTCAAACCGGTCGGTGCTTAAAGAATGGAGAACACAAAATTGGTCCAAAAACCTCTCATGTTCAGCTGGTTTTTGTAAAAATATAACAATGTTAGCCTTTTCTGCAGCTATGGGGCATATATGGTATCACTCTTGGCTGGAAGCAGTGCTTAAACAATGGAAAAAACACAAACTTTGTCCTAAACCTCTCATGTTTAACTGTTTCCCACTTTTTCTTTGGTCATTTTAGCCTTTTTAGCCAGGGTGAAGGGAGTATCTGCCATCAAACAAGAGGACAGCCGCATGTAGCTATGATGATGTTTGCTAGTTCACCTTACATGCATTAATGTTAGCCTACTCAACGTAAATTAGCTACTCACGCAGAGAAGAACGGCTGCTGCTGCCACCATCATCCGTCATCATTTCTGCTACACTGGCAGGGCTAGGGGCCAGGACTCTCCTCTTCGTGTTTTTGGGGGATGTTGCATAACAGGCAACCCACCCCCAGTAGATGTGCTCGGTGTGAGGTCTCGCAGCAAGCTATCAAATACGGCGCATTTCTGGGCCGATCGACCAGTGGTGGCTAACGTGGAGCTCAAACAGATGGCAGCCACGGATCAGGGAAATTGAAGGCAGGAGAAGGAGGTTAACTGAATTTCAGGTAAGAAGTTATGAACTGCACTCTATTTGGGTCAGATATAAACCGAGTTTAGGTGTAGTTTATTTTCGTTGTGTTGACTTTTTACAATCAGTTCCAATAACTCGTACTGCGTGCTTGCTAGCATGACAGAGTTTCTATACAGCTGTGTGCGCGCTAAGTTACTGATGTTGAACTTTATTTTATTCATAAGGGTTAGTTCGTAGAGTTGCCAACCATTCCGTACAAACGGAATCGTCCCGCATTCAGAGAAAATATTACGCATTTCGTATTGAGCTGAAAAGGAACACAGTTTGTCCCGTACTTCAGGTAGAACGGAAGAAGACACAAAGCTGGATTTATTCTGTCGTTATACGCAGCCTCCCCTGTCATTCTCTCGCCTGTTGCAACTTCAATCATGAAACTGATCAATAATCGGCTTTTCTCTCTTGTTTGTTTATCGCGCTAAACAACAGCAGCACGTTTAAGCTTGATCAGCTGTTGTTAGAATTCATTTGATTTTAATTTCTAGTATCTGCTGATGTTTGCTGGAGCCACAGCTGTAAAGCGGCTGGTCCAAACCAGGAGATGTCCTTACTGAATCATCAGAGCTGAACTGGTGATGGAGAAACAGGTTTACCTTTTAGGTGACATGAATGAGTTGAAGGGAAGTTATGAACTGTTTCTGAGAGACAAATAACACAAATAACATAATATCCTTTTTTGTGTAGCTGACAGCTGGTAACTGTGCAGGGGCGGATCTAGCAAAGCTTTTGCCAGGGGGCCAGGTAGGGCATTAACAGGGAAAGGGGGACACAAAGATATACTTTTCTTTCTTACTCTCATATAAAATATTTAGCTTTTATTAAATAGTTATCTGAATCTTACAACCAAAGTTTGTATAATAATACACAAGATTGGCTGTAGACCATTGTTCATCATTCAGAACACTGTGGAAAAATAACAAAAAACAAAAAGTGAATACAAAAGTGCATAAATATTTATTTTACGTGTTTGATGTGTGTGGCAGGGCGTGGTTTGCAGTGCTGCTGCAGGGGAGGTGGACCCACGGGCGTAAAGTCTGTGCTCTCTCGGCTGTTTTTTGGGTGTGTGTTGGGCTGTGAGTTGAAAAGCTACAGCCGGCTGTGTGGGTACACCAACCATGTGTGAAAAGTGGTCCATAAAGTAATGCTACAAAGCGTGTTCATGCAAACATTGTCGGGTCTGCCGTGGTACAATGGGACTTCTGCTCATGAACCTCTGCGCACAGCGTCTGCAAATCGGGGCTGTACGAAGTCACCTCATCTTTACACAAAACTGTAAGCTGTCATCTGTGAGGCGCGAGCGGTGTTTGTTTTTACCATAGTTCATGGTGGAGAATTGCTGCTCTGCTGAGTTTTGCTCTCTGTAGCCGTATGAATGGCAAACTACACTGATTAGCAGCGGCATAGGCACACTTAAAATTTCTTCTGAAATTTTCGCTTTCTAGTTTTTCCATGTAAGCTATGGGCAACCACAGCAATCTGCTAGTGACCAGAGTTTGCCGAATGACTGGTTTCTGAGGCCAAACAAATCCCTCTAACTCATGCAATGAGGCACTAAGGAGACAGACTATTAGAAAAACTAATATTTAAATAAATGACTGCATGCACTTGACTGAGCTGAAAAGAAACAGTAGCACATACATGGTGTAAGCCAATGCTATGTTTGCTTTTTTTGGGGTGGAGATGGGAGGGCAGTAGTTACAGAAAAACTGGAATGTCAGCTAGAAATAGTCAGGAAAATGATCCCCTGTAAAATAGTAAACTTTCATTTTAACATCCTTAAAATGTCAATCTGGTCCATACGGTGGTGTAATATCACCAACCAATCAAGTCAATGCTCACTTTCCCTTGTTGCAGTCAACCTGCAGCATGTATTCAGTGTCCAATTCTAACACATTTACCCTGACAATAACTGGATCACACACACATTTCTTTCTTCACTTCACTCACTTTAATTTTGTCCTTCTCAAATTTCCCACTTTCTGTCGAGTAATCATATTTGCTGCCACTGAATAAATGGCTGACATCTTCGGAAACCCTACCCTTTTAACATCTAAAGGGCTCCTAGAAAGCCTTTAGTTCGTTAAAGCACCTTGGACTATATTTTCATCACTGAGCTCCAGATGTGGGGAACACAGAACCTCATGTTCCTTTCTATCTGCCTCTAGTGAGCTGCACGCCCTTGCTTGAGTTCTGATTCATAACGTGATCTTTTAAAAGAGCCTAGAGCATTCATGGTCCATAACTTTTAGATGCATGCCCCCAAGGAGGTGGATTCTCCAGTTTCTCCCTAATGGAAAAGGCTAGGGCATGAAACTTGACACCTAATTCCTTTAAACCCAGCAAAAGATCTATTCTACACTGTAGGGTTAATCAGTAAGGCTGGAGGACGGATGCTAGAATACAGATGAGAGTCAGATGTAAGGAAGAGGAAAGAGACATGAGAAGCCCAACTCCTCCACCTACTACACCATCTGACAGCTCTCTGAAAAACCTAATTTTCATTTTGTGCTTCATGCCTGTTTTTCCTGGCTGCAAGATCTGCTCATTGGCATTGTCTCTGGAATTGCAAGTTTTCTTTTTAAGGAAACAGACAAAAAGAAAAAAAAAACAGAGCAAAAGAAAAAGCATGCTGTTTGGTGGGCACTGGCATTCATTCAGCACTATGTCTGGCACCCACCAGTCACTTGCCCTCACTGAGCGAGTAAAGGTCAGACACTTCCTGCAGTGCCCCAGAGGATGGCATTGTATCAAAGAAAGAGAGAGAAACAGTATTTGCATTATAAACTATATGAAACATACTCGACTGTTTGCATTCAGTTTTTTCTGCTGGAAGAAAAGGCTACAGAAAATCATCATTTATAGAGATTCACTGATATTAGGCCTTATTTAGTGATACAAACCCCATCAGTATCGGCACTGGCTATATGCTAAATTGTTATGAGAAAATCCTAACCCTACCCATTCCCACTAAACCCTGCCATCAACGCGATAGATAGTTCTTTGAGAAATAATTAATAGCTTCTCTCAGACACACAGATTTCTTTCTGATCCCCCTCTTGAATCGATGAACTCGGTGTCTTCGGTGGTACCAGCCTCACATTCTCTCTTCTACAAAACAATTATCAGCCAATAACAGCACTACAGAGTAGCAAAGGACCATAAGGTCTACGCTGCCTGTAAGGTCCAACTGCTGAGAAAGCCAGTCTTCACAATAACATCTGCTCAAAATGTGAGTCAACAAAGGCCCTTTTATGGCTACCAGGAGCCGGAGAGATAGAAGAGCTGTCAGTGTGTCTCTTTTATCAGATTGGCTAATATAAGCAGGTCCCTTTGGTAAATAGCAGCCAAGTATTGCCAGAGTCAAATGCTCTGACTCAAACACTACTACAGTATCTCCATCTTCTTTGCTGAAGCCCCCTTCTGCTTTCATGGCCTGCATAACTTAACAAGGGTGAAGTGGCAGCCTAAGAGGCGCACAGTGTTGCTGACATCCTCCCGCCTCGTACCTCTGCGACTGCCGCTGACAAAAACATACCAATTTCTAATTCTACCAGGAAAGATCCACAGGGGAGAAATGAAGCCAAACATTCCCTCCAAAAAGAAACTGTCAGCCAGGATCCATAGACGTTCCCGGGCTCTCTGCTGCATGAATTGCTGCAGTCTGCTGTTCGTGTTTGGCCTCACTGCTCTGCTCTACTGTACAGGTGTTTTTGTCTTCATTATTTGAACTACAGTGTCTTTGTGTAAGACTCTCTAGTTGGCTAGCTCATTATGACCTCTCTTTTCTTTTTGCCTTGTACTCTCTTGGGTCTAATGTATGTAGATAAAGCTGAACTTCATTCAGCTCCATTTTAACAATACAGAAAGAATTTCTACCAGAAATGTATTTCATCAGGTGTAATACGCCTTATTAGCATAAAGCACTGGAAATGGCATAATTTCACTTATGACTGAAGTGGAAATTCCACTGATTGCATAAGTTTAAAACGCTGCCAAAAGTAAGAAACTTTGACTAGACCATGGCACAAAAATCACTACACAGGAGCATACAATTCAGGTAATGTTCATTTTATTTGGACGTAAGAATGTATTGTATAAGCAGAATCACAAGTGGAAAACTAAAGGAAATACAACCTGCTGGTCTAATTCTGAAGAAATCTTATATTGTTTAACTGTTGCATTGGCTGTTCTGAAATCTGTGCATTTGTAAAAGCGTTTATTAGTTCACTACTCAGCATTGATTAGAAATCAAAAGGTTACAAATCAATAATTTAATATGGAATGACTACTATAAATACTTTGGGCAATCGAGAAGAGAAATGAAATGTGATCCAATAGCAAAATTCAGTTGTTACATTTTGCAAATTCAGATCACATAATGGTTTTAAGGATAGATCTTTTTCATCTGCAAATATAAGAAATAGTTTTTATGTTTGATTTGTTTGTAAAGCTGTAAGCCCAGAGCTGAAACAATACAATTAAGTCCTTTGTTTATGAGGGTACACACATGGGAAAACAAAAAGAAATAAACAGAATGATCCACCGGCTAGATTCCACTTTAAGCAACACCTGCCCAGGTCTGACAACACTTCTGGCGTTGCACAGTTACTCCAATTGCACCGTCACGTCCTGAGGTAATGTAATAAAAACGCAAATTAAAAGACAGAAGAACCACATTCTGCTATCAAGTAAGGCTGCACGATTAATCGTTAGAAAATCGCGATCTCGATTCATACCCCTTGTGTGGTGTTCGTATTTTTGTTACTCAGCCAGTGTTCATGGGTCTGGTGGACCCGCTAGAGTTTTGGCTTTCCAAATTAACACTATCAAACAATTTTATGTTAAATTACTCAACAGATGTTTACTTCATCCCAATTACAAGACATATGAACAGCAAACATGGTTAATTTTTTCCCTTTACCTTTGTTAGATCACATTTATGAATTAATGTGCTTCTCGTTTTTCTTTTATATAAAATGTTATAAATAAATCAGTTATAATCAAGTGGAGTGAGTGGAAAGACACAACACATTTACACGTGAAAAAATAATTAATTGTTTAATTTTTCTTTTGAAAAAAACTGAACACGGGTCTCACAGACCCGAACACCATACAAGGGATACTTATGTGCGATCTCATTTCCAAATGACAACGATTTAAAAAAAAAGAAAAAAAAAGAAAAGACGACGACAACGATTGTACCACATTTTGATCCGGGACGTACTCTGCATAAAAACAAGCGCTCACTCTTCCTGCTCAACAAATGGCAAGGGCGGAGCCTTATACCACGTGATACAGAAGCTGTGCAGTGTGATGCTAAAATTAGCAGGGAAAAAACAACGGAGAGCACGTCAGGGATGATGAGAAAGTGACAGGAGAAAATCCGTTCCGGTCAACCACCCAAACATCAATAACGGGAACCTTATACAGCGCTTCCCTATACACGTCGAACTCCCGCAGGCACAAAGAAATTACGGAGGCTATCACTCATCACCTGACCAAAGATATGGCTCCCATCAACACTGTGCAAAACGAGGGATTTAGGAAAATGATCAACACCCTAGACAAACGCTACACAGTGCCGTCCCGCAACTATTTTTCTATTGTTGCACTACCTGCTCTATACACGCAGTGTCGAGCAACGGTGGAGACAGAATTTCAAGCAGTACAACATTTTGCGGCAACAACAAAACGTGAGACATTTGTTGTTTTTATGTTCATTCTCAACTGTTACGAAGTTGATGTGCAGTTAATAAGTGCAATAAATATTTATACTGGGAAAGAAAATCGTGAGAGAATCGTGATCTCAATTCTAAGCCAAAAAATCGTGATTCTCATTTTATGCAAAATCGTGCAGCCCTACTATCAAGTATTATAGCCAATTTAACAGGTATTTAAGGTATCAGAATCAGAATACTTTATTAATCCTGAAAGAAAATTAGGGTTACAGCAGGCAGCACGCTAATGGCGCATGCACACTTACAAAGGAACCTTCTGACCAACTTTACACAAACATCACATTGGGGAGACATGTCAGGTAAATACTCATTCTGTTAAAATCAAGAAACAGCTGGTATCATTATCATATATGAAGCATGTGCATACACTCAATATGAAGGTCTATATTCACTCATTTGCCTGGTTTCCCAAGTGTTTGGCTGGTAGTATACTCATTACATCCCTTCCACTTTCGCACACTGTAAAACTCAATGCAGAGATAATCGCTGCAAACCAATCATCTATCGCCCCACCTTCTTCAAGCCAATCAGCCTCTGCACTGCTCTTCTTTCATTCCCCTTGCAGATGCCTTTGTGCGACCTACCTCCTCCTCATCTCTGCCTCACGCAAGTCACTTCATCCAAGCCTCCAGCTTATGTTCATCACAACCACCAGCGTTTAGACTCTGGAGGGTCCTGGCCTAATTCCTATCAATGTTGGGATTTTATTTGGCTGTGATGGGCCTTCAGAGTCTAATCGCCAAATAGCATAACTGAGTTCTGTATATCAGTAAATCATGTTCAAATACTTCCATACTAAAGATATCTCCTTGTTGAAATGGAATGATTAACTTAATTATATTTATATGTTAATATTTAATTATATAATATGTGTACCCACAAAGCTGCAGCTTTTCTTGGCAAAGACACTTTTGCAATACGGTTAATGCAATACAAATGTTTTCCCCAGTTTTCACTTTTACTGTGAAATACTGATTCAGTCATCAAAGGACACTGACTTTTAGGACTGCAAAATCTGAAACAATACGACACAAGCTTAGTAACAGGGCTGCACAATATTGTGTCGTTCACAATAATACCAGTAAAAACTTGTACGTGACATAAAAATGTCGTATCATGTTATTGCCGATAGATATGTCGTGCTTTTATATTTCCTAAATGTAACTTCCCCACACTGCCATGCATTAATGCCTTTAATAAAGAAACATCAAGTACCTTCTCACAGTAAACAGGCAAAATCTTGCAATTTAATGAATACATTAGCGATAAGCAAGGCAGTGTGAGCAAATTACATTTAATTGTTTTTATGTGATAATACTGCGCAAGCTGTTACTGTTAAAGTTGGTTTTTTCTTCATCTGTTAAGAAGTTGCACTTTTACTTAAAATTTCCAGGGAAAATAAAATGTTAGTGTATATGTTTTTGTTTTAACATAAATATTGTTATTGCAAATTTCCTTGACATATCATGATTGTGCACATTTTGAGGCTCATCCATCCCTACTTATATTCTTACTTATACTAAAATGACTGTGTCAAATAAATGTAAATACATTCACAGGTACTTTCTATCCGTAAAATGTAATATGGGCATTTTTTCCCACAGTTCCTAATAAAGACGCCTCCTGTGTCACCAACATTTTCATTCTGTAAATTAATTATAATTAGTCTAAGTAATTGCTTGTGGTTGCCTGATCAAAGTGGTGACATAGGCTTGGAGACATAAATGGAGTTGACAGTGTGAGGTGTTAGGAAGATGACCATTGTTGGCAGCAGTAATGTCTTACTTCGGCATGCTAATGTACCACTTAGAAGCTCAAACATGCCTGCAGAGTACTGACAGCACATCTGATATAGCCCTCACTCAACCCGCCACACTACATGTAAATGCCCAGAGATTTTAATTCAGGGCCCGATTCCCAATGATTCCCAATCACTGCAATAAAAGACTGTAACCACGAGGTTCCATTGTGTGGAAGACTGGCTATAAATGACAGTAAACAATTTTCTTAAAAGATAACATTCTTTACAATATTTCTAATAAACAGTGCATTTTATCTCAAACTGATCCATTCTTACAACTCAGTCATAAAAATAACTTGTGGATTTTCCACTAAGGGTGTCTGCTGAACAACAGATAGAGGGCTCGGTGGGGGCTTACACCTTACATATCTCTCTCCTCACATATCAGTCCTGTATCAGGTTTGAATTCTCAGTCTGGGACTACGTCTGGCAGAACCTGTCTGATAGAGCTCTTAAATAATTTACGATCCACTATCGATGGAAATTACGTGTAAACTCTTTCTCAGAAGAGGGTAGTTACTGCAAGCAGGCTTTCTTTCTGTTTGAGCTACACTGTAAAAAAAAAAAATCCTAAAAAAACAGTAATTCTGGCAGCTGGGGCGCCAAAATAATACCAGAAAATAACTTTCCCATGAAAATACGGTTATTTTCAGTAATGACAATACTGTTTGTTGCCCTAATTTTACATGGGATTTTGCCTTTTTCAAGTGCTTTTAAACATTAAATTAGGAACAATTTAATGTGATTAAACAATGAAATTACCTATAAAAAAGGTCAATGAATGCGGCAATATGAATAATAATGCTTAAATGTACAGAAATATACAGGGAGTGCAGAATTATTAGGCAAATGAGTATTTTGTCCACACCATCCTCTTCATGCATGTTGTCCTACTCCAAGCTGTATAGGCTCGAAAGCCTACTACCAATTAAGCATATTAGGTGATGTGCATCTCTGTAATGAGAAGGGGTGTGGTCTAATGACATCAACACCCTATATCAGGTGTGCATAATTATTAGGCAACGTCCTTTCCTTTGGCAAAATGGGTCAAAAGAAGGACTTGACAGGCTCAGAAAAGTTAAAAATAGTGAGATATCTTGCAGAGGGATGCAGCAGTCTCAAAATTGCAAAGCTTCTGAAGCGTGATCATCAAACAATCAAGCGTTTCATTCAAAATAGTCAACAGGGTTGCAAGAAGCGTGTGGAAAAACCAAGGTGCAAAATAACTGCCCATGAACTGAGAAAAGTCAAGCGTGCAGCTGCCAAGATGCCACTTGCCACCAGTTTGGCCATATTTCAGAGCTGCAACATCACTGGAGTGCCCAAAAGCACAAGGTGTGCAATACTCAGAGACATGGCCAAGGTAAGAAAGGCTGAAAGACGACCACCACTGAACAAGACACACAAGCTGAAACGTCAAGACTGGGCCAAGAAATATCTCAAGACTGGTTTTTCTAAGGTTTTATGGACTGATGAAATGAGAGTGAGTCTTGATGGGCCAGATGGATGGGCCCGTGGCTGGATTGGTAAAGGGCAGAGAGCTCCAGTCCGACTCAGATGCCAGCAAGGTGGAGGTGGAGTACTGGTTTGGGCTGGTATCATCAAAGATGAGCTTGTGGGGCCTTTTCAGGTTGAGGATGGAGTCAAGCTCAACTCCCAGTCCTACTGCCAGTTTCTGGAAGACAACTTCTTCAAGCAGTGGTACAGGAAGAAGTCTGCATCCTTCAAGAAAAACATGATTTTCATGCAGGACAATGCTCCATCACACGCGTCCAAGTACTCCACAGCGTGGCTGGCAAGAAAGGGTATAAAAGAAGAAAAACTAATGACATGGCCACCTTGTTCACCTGATCTGAACCCCATTGAGAACCTGTGGTCCATCATCAAATGTGAGATTTACAAGGAGGGAAAACAGTACACCTCTCTGAACAGTGTCTGGGAGGCTGTGGTTGCTGCTGCACGCAATGTTGATGGTGAACAGATCAAAACACTGACAGAATCCATGGATGGCAGGCTTTTGGGTGTCCTTGCAAAGAAAGGTGGCTATATTGGTCGCTAATTTGTTTTTGTTTTGTTTTTGAATGTCAGAAATGTATATTTGTGAATGTGGAGATGTTATATTGGTTTCACTGGTAAAAATAAATAATTGAAATGGGTATATATTTGTTTTTTGTTAAGTTGCCTAATAATTATGCACAGTAATAGTCACCTGCACACACAGATATCCCCCTAAAATAGCTAAAACTAAAAACAAACTAAAAACTACTTCCAAAAACATTCAGCTTTGATATTAATGAGTTTTTTGGGTTCATTGAGAACATGGTTGTTGTTCAATAATAAAAATTATTCTTCAAAAATACAACTTGCCTAATAATTCTGCACTCCCTGTACAGTTGGTTTAAATAACAATGGGTTGCATTCATATAGCGCTTTACGAGACCCTCAAAGTGCTTTACAATTCCTCTTTATAATTCCCCTCTGGCCATCACCAGTAGGTGAAGTGTCTTGCCCAAAGACACAACGACCGAGAGTGTCCGAGTCGGGGCTCAAACCGGCAACCTTCTGATTATAAGGCGAACTGCCAACTCTTGAGCCACGATCGCCCTAAATAACAATAATTATTATTATTATTTGATGTAAAAAAAGTTTATACGAATCATTTTATATCTTTTTCCATAGCATTACATTTGAATTTAACAGTTCAATCTTTCAAATAACGGACAAATATTTGTGAAATTATGATGCATTTGTGAATGTATTTTAACAATCTAAATATGCATATGTTCAGACAGATACATTTAAAAAACAAGAAAATTATGTTTTATTACATTTACAGTGATTTTACGTTAATTTACATTTGAAATGTAAAATCCCAGTCTATTTATGTGAATTTAATGATATTCTAGAACAGTGGTTCCCAAACTTTTTTTGCTGGGCCCCCCTTTGTTTTACAAGAAAAATGTTCGCGCTCTATTTAATTTGTAAAATATGTGTACACACACACACACACACACACACACACACACACACACACACACACACACACACACACGTAGAAAAATATTTAGTATACACATCCAGAAATGCATATACTATTATATATTGTACATATATTTATTAGTTTCAGATGTAGCCATTCTTGTATTTTGCTTGTTTACATTATTGTATTTTGCACAACTCTGTTGCTTGTGAAGCTCGCACACAAGAATTTCACTCACATGTGCAGGTACATTGGTACAGCACATGTGAGTGAAATTCTTGTGTGCGAGCTTCGCTGTCACCGTCCGTGAGAAAGAGTTTTTTCCCCCGAAAGGTCAAGGCCCGCCGCTCGACTTTACATACTGCTGGGTGGTTTGTAAAGTTTACAATAACTAGTATTATCATTATGCTATATTTTCAAAAATATATAATAATCTCAAAAGTAATGCCTTGGAGTAGAAAATAGTAATGCTTTATTAAAATTTAAAACTAAAGTACAGTATTTGAATGTGTGTATTGTGTCTACTGTTTGTTAACTCACCATATTCATAATGTGTTTGCGGGGTTAGGGGTGTGTGTGTGTGTGTGTGTGGGGGGGGGGTTAGGGTCTTTAGGCTTTGGCCCCCACCCCTGCCACCAGTATATTTTTAAGCAAATATTTCTAACTTTTATTTGAATATTCAGTTTCCTACCATCTTCTCTTAAAGGGTAATTGCCAGGTAACCCGCCCTCCCCCTTCGCACACACATACACACAAAGAAAACACACAGTATAATTCACAGCCTCGTTATAGTGAGTAAATATTTATGCCATTTACACCATTAAACTTAAATTGCTAAGGATGAAGAACCTTTTGTACTTTAAAGAACCATTTGTAATAGCCGAAGAACCAGCCACAAAATAAAAAGGTTCTTTGACGTATGATGGTTCTTTAAAGAACCATGAAGCCATCTGAAGAACCATTTAAGAACCATAATTTTTCTGAGTGTAGCGCTACGCGTTCAGCGGGAGGCGTGGATGATGAGCGGCGATAAACTTGCAAAAAGCAAGTTATGCCCAACTCCACTGGTGGATTCTGACAGTGTGGAAAAGTGTGAAAACATCCACGATCACCAACGGATTTTGAAGGGCTGGACTGCTGCATGATGGAGAGGAGGACACCGCCACGGCCCTTCTGAGGGTGTTCGACTCTGACACTGACAACGAGGATTTCTTTGGTTTTGAAAGTGACAACGAAGGAGAGAAGCGGAGAGTGGATGACGAAGCCATCCTGAGCCTGTTCGTTTCCGACACTGGAGAGGAGGACTTTGGTGGTTTTAGTGCGCAGGAAGAAGAGAAAGAAGGTGGTGAATGACTGACTTTTCTTCTTGTTAAAGCTGTGTCACTGCACCTGAGCCCAAAAGGTAGTCCGAATCTATTTTTCTGGTGTGCTATAGGTTACTGTTATGTACTACATGTGCAAATATGTACCCATAACTTGTTTTTCAAAATATTAATAAAAGGGGTGTGTCTCCAAACAGCCATCTCTTTCCTGACAATTCCCTTTGTGCATATTCTCTTACATATGATAAGTCAACATTGAAACACCTGCGGCTTTTAGTCAGGTGTGGCTAATGTATGTACAAAACAGGATTTTCCCCTGATTTTAGCTTGTGCGGCTAATATTCAGGTGCGCTTTGTAGTCCGGGAAATACGGTAATTTTGGAGTTACTACAAAGATTGAAGATATAGGATGATCTGTCTGCTGTCACTGGGTGGTGCTGAGGTCTGAATCTGAGGACAGCTCCTGTAATCACAAACAGAACAGAATCATCACAAACTGAAATATAAAGTTTATCTCTCAAATCTGAAATAGAGCTGATCCTTCTCTGTCCTCACACACTCGGGATCTGAAGTTGTTCAGTCTACGGTTCTGCCGACAGCTGTTTATTTTTTTTATTTGTTTTAAAGGCCTTACTAACACATTTTCTAATATGTTTACCTTTGAGTTGTTGATGCTTTATAAATGGACATCTGCAAAGATGAGATGATGGAGCAGGTTTCAGTCGAGGTTCAGTCTGCTGCTGCATCCTGGTCACAACATCTGTATGTTGTGACCAGGATGCAGCAGCAGACTGAATGTTATCAGTTATCAGCTCAGTATTGAACAAGAAATATTAATGTTTCAAATTATTTGTCCTAAAGGATACAAACTGTACAGAGTACTGCACATGTGACTTTGTGAACATAATTCATTAAAAACAATTTGGACAGTTTTTTAACCTGAATATTTGTAACAAACTCAGTAAAAAAAAAAAAAAAAAAGCTAAAAAAATAATCAGGGGAAAAATGTAAAATTTTAACTTAAGCTGACAAGTGGAAGTAGTTGGTTTCAGTACATAAGTATCGGGCTTTGCTATTTAATCAGTAGCTATTGACTAATGAGGGGAAATTAAAAGTTGGCGTTAATATCCTTCCACATGTGGAAAGCGATAGAAAACAACCTGATGTTTGCACATATTTAATAATCAGCTCTACACAGGAGCAGAAGCAGAGTCCAGCCTGTTGCTCTTACAGTATAATACTCATAATAAAAGTACAGTAACCGTGGTTAGTCACTGAGCAGCCCGGTGCGTTTCTCTTGATTTCTTTAGTCAGGGTAAATTCATTCACCTGCACGGGTTAGCTAAACGAACTTTACAAAACAAGTTTCCCCGACAGCCGAGTGCTCATTTTAGCTAGCTAGGTCCTTAGGTAGCTACCTAAGGACCTAAATTACGGATTATCTTACAAACACATTTAACTTACCAAAAATAATGCAGTGGGGCCTCAGGTCCTCCTGTCCGGTAGTCCAATTTACTGAAGAACACCTCAGGCTGTCACTTTGAAATAGTCGGTAATGTAAACGCTGGACTTCTCAGCATCTGCCATTCCCGAACAGACACGTGCGAGTTTGTCCGTGACCGCAGCCGCATCATCAGTGTTTTCTCCAGTCATTGGTCAGCATTATAATATATGCAAATACATGCAGGTCGGAATCCCCGCTCCCCAGCGCGCCCCCGTACGCCAAAACAGTGCCAGCAGAGTGAAACTGAAAAATGGTTTGAAACCGAAAAGTGGATTGAAACCGAAAAATGGGTTGAAACCGAAAAAAATGGATTGAAACCGGAAAAAAATGGATTGAAACTGAAAAAAAAAATTGTAAGCGAAAAAAAAAAATTACAGTTTCAATTAATTGTTTTTCACTATCAATTTTTTTTTCAGTTTCAATACAAGATTTGTCAGTACATTTATTTCAGTTACAATATTTTTTTTCGGTTTCAATATTTTGTTCGGTTTTGTTTCAAGGTGGCATCGTTCTGATTCCATAATTAACAGGGAGAGGGGGGCACAAAGAAATACTTTTCTTTCTTATTCTCATTTAAAATATCTCGCTTTTATTAAATAATTATCTGAATCTTGCGAACAAAGTTTTTATCTGACGTAAAATGTATAGAAATCATACATATACCAAAAAGACAGTGTACATCACTGTCACAACAGCGTTTGTTTTCATTCAAAGGCTTTATGGCTTTAATACCCGGTGGGCTGGTCTGTAGTGAAAATGCCCAATTTTTTGTCCCAGTCCAGCCCTGCAGGTTAATACTGGCAGTGTCACCATGCCAGCTGACTGTATTTCATCATCAGCCAGTGTTGTTCTTTATACATCAATATTACCAAAGTTTACCATAAGGCAGCATATAAAGTATTTGCTTACTTTCAGGTGTTATTCAAATGTTAGTCTTTTTATTTGTTTCCACACTTTTTTCCTGTTTCAAAATCAAACCCCAGTTTGTGAGAAGATATCTTCTTTTTTTAATAGGCATTGGTTTTGCATTGGCATTAGCTAAATTGCCAATTGTATGTTAAAATGTTCATATTTTAATATTAAAAAATGTTTTTGCCCAAAACATATGTGCACTACATGTCAGTAAAAATACTATGCAAATATTGATGTCCTTGACTGCTGAATAAACACTGACTGATTGTATCTCTTGTACTTTATCAACGCAGTATCTAAAAACTTTGCACCGTAGTGGTTAAAATCTCATTCTAATAAGAGTTAAAAGCGCATTCGGTTATTAGGTTTATAGGGTTATTGAATTATGGTTAACGGTTGGTAGAATTGTTTTTAACATTATCTGACAATTACATCTGCCACCCTTCTCCAAATCTGTGCCCCTACCTGGCCCCCCCAACAAAAATTTTCTAGACACGCCACTGCAAATACAGGCCATTTACCATTTACATATCTCTCTAAGTGTTGAACATTAACAAATAAAACAACTGTAAAGATGGAGACACATGTTGTGACAAACTGCATAGAAAGAGTCTGTATGCTTACTGATATTTGTTAAACTTCTCTAAAAGCTGCATTTTAAATTACCTCCCACTTAAAAAAAAACTGTTACTGCTTATGCCTGCTGCTCTTCTGTAGCACTAGCTAGATGCTGAAACACCGACAGCAATTTTACATCTTCACCATGAATGCATCGCAAGGATGAGAGGAAAAAAGGATGCGCTGAGGGTCTAAGTGTAAGGATAGACCCTCAATGCCATCACAAAATATGAACTCATTCGGCACTAAGCATTAATTTGTCTATCAAATTTTATTATTGAGTAACTGAACGTGCTCAAACATGGTTTACCACTTTAACCCCTGTGTGTAGATAAAAAATAAATAAATAGTGACCAGGTTTCATTAAGTAGCCTGTAATCCGAGTTATGAAAGCAATCAAAAAGAAAAGCTGCTGGGAAGTAGCTCTGAATAATACACACACTCCCATGCAGACCTTTCTGTTAAACAGGCTATTTATTATTTACAAGAGCCATTTGCTTATAAGTCTGACTACAGATGATCATTCAGTCTCACACACACACAACTATGTATTTTCCACTGCATGCACACACATTTTAAAAAAATTATTAGTCCTTTATTTAGCCAGGTAAAAAAATCTTATTGAGATTAAAAATCTAATTTCCAAGAGAGACCTGGCATCATGGCAACAAAAGTCAAAATACATGTACCACATAAGTACATAACATTTAAAACAAATACAATATCCCGTACAAACATGTGGAAATTATACAATAACAGATCAATTGAGAGCGACATTGAAAACAATCACACTGAGTAAAAGAGTTATTCTCTCGTTCCTTTAAGATGGACTTAAACTCCCCCATGGTAACCAATTCTGATCATTTCAGTTCTGCAGGAAGTAGGGGCAGCATATTTAAAAGCCTTTTTCCCTAATTCTGTTCTGATTTTTGGGACAATCATTTGTATGATATTGTGAGAATGTATTGGTTGTGGTTTTTACACATATAAACACATAAATAAGAGGGAACCAGCCCAAGGAGAGATTTATAGATAAAGACCAACCAATGGGAAAGTCGCCCGGCAGACTCCCCCGGCACAACATCGCCTGCCGGTGTTCCAGATCTACTGGCGTTTAGATCTACTGGCGTTTAGATCTACTGGCGTTTAGATCTACTGGCATTTAGATCAACTGGCGTTGGTCGAACAGATGTGTGGTAGTCTTGCGTTTCAGGAGCTGCTACTGACAAACCAGCAAAAAAAATGGCAAATGTGTCACCTGTGACACTTGTGAGGTTATCGCAGACACACTCCGTCAGTCTTGATGCTGTTGAACAACAAAATTTATAAAAATGTGGCGAGTTTACCTGGTGATATCCTCATGCGCGACGCGATCGCGAAAACAGCAAACAATTAACACCACGCCAATGTTGTTCACCGGACAGCAAGAGTAAACGATCGGGAGACTCTAGTCGTCATTATCGTTCCCCTCGCACGGTTTATTTCTCCAATTTCAGCGTTTTTGCTTCACAACTAAAGCGAGCAGTTTACTTTGTGTGCACTAACATGGACTCGAGTCAACCAGCGCCACCTCTGGCCAAGTGCCACAGCCTACAGCCAGATCAACTTGTGACACACATCTGCACCACATTTGAATTCGTTTCATGCACAATACATTTGTATCTTTCAATTTTGTCTGTTTGTGCGTCATGCAAATAAACCTTTGAAATGAATGAAATGACACTAATATTTCACTAGTTTTGTAACATCACATGTCGTTAGCGTAGTCTGTCTGTGTCTTTTCTCTGCGAACAAACATTTTAGAGTTGGTTGTTATATACAGTCTGTATAAGTGTGGTTAATCTAATAAACATTTGTAAGGAGATGGCAGTTACTGTGAATGTACAGCAGTTACACAGTGATTAGTAATAAACAGTCAGACAATGACCCTGACAATCTCATTCAGTCTTGCAGATTGAATGCACCTTCTGTGGAAAGTGGTACCACACGGTGTGTGTGGACTTCCCCTGTGCAGAAGGCGACTACAAATGTTGTGCATGCTAAATAAACAGAAAAAAGTGATCCCTGTTGTCTTTGCTTACTGATTGTTTTCAGTGTTGACAATCCACATTGCTGCCATTGCATCTTTCAACATGTTTGTGGGTAGATTTGGATGTACCAGGGGTAAGTGCAGCCACTCAGCCTCTACTCAATGTGATCATAGCAGCAGGTGTAGATGTGTCACAAGTTAATCTAGTAGTAGGCTATGGTACTTGGCCACAGGTGGCAGCAGTGGACTGACCTCCATTTGAAACTGCTCCAGCTGCTGTGTGATAGTGGATCTGCTACAAATTGCCTATATTGGCTGGAAATATTAATTTCCGGAGAAAAGACACAGGCAGACTCTGCTTACAGGATGTGATGTGACAACACTAATGAAACATTGATGTGTCATATTTGTCCAAGGTGTATTTCATTGTTATGGGAAAAGAGAATATTAAAATCATGATGACCAATTGGAGTGGTGATTTCTATGACTTTAATAATTTAATAATTTGGAATTTTGTACAAATGTAGGCCAATAAGGAATATATGATATCATTTCATTCTTTTCAAAGGTTTATTTGCATGACGCACAAACAGACACAATTGAAAGGTACAAATGTGTTGTGCATGACACGAGTTCAAACGTGCTGCAGATGTGTGTCACAAGTTGATCTGGCTGTAGGCTGTGGCACTTGGCCAGAGGTGGCGCTGGTTGACTCGACTCCATGTTAGTGCACAAAGTAAACTGCTCGCTTTAGTTGTGGAGCAAAAACGCTGAAACTGGAGAAATAAAACGTGCGAGGGGAACGATAACGACGACAACAGTCTCCCGATCGTTTACTCTTGCTGTCCGGTGAACAACATCGGCGTGGTGTTAATTGTTTGCTGTTTTCGCGATCGCGTCAGGATATCACCAGGTTAACTTGCCACATTTTTAAACATTTTGTTGTTCAACAGCATCAAGACTGACGGAGTGTGTTTGCGATAACCTCACAAGTGTCACAGATGACACATTTGGCGTTTTTTACTGGTTTGTCAGTAGCAGCTACTGAAACGCAAGACTACCACACATCTGTTCGACCAACGCCAGTTGATCTAAACGTCAGTAGATCTGGAACACCGGCCCCACGTGGACGAACAGCTTTACCGCGACCCTGGCACCACTCCATGGCTGTATTGACCGCACACCAGATAAGAATCTGCTACACTATTCTCTTCACTCACACTCTCTTGTATTAACTTTTGCTTAACTATGTAATTTCAGTTTGCTAATTTAGTATAATGTCACCGTCACTCTCCGCCAATGCTTTAATTGGAATGTTTCCGTTTTTATTTCTTTTTCCCTCTCTCTCTCTTGTCGCGCACCTTGCTCTTTGGTTTATTTGCTTCTCTTTTCTATCACTATGTCGATCACTGTTTACCTATCCATCCACAAGCGACACTGTCTATTTCTACATGCTTACTCTGCACGATCACGCACACACATGCGTTTAAAGGGAACACATTTACAACAGCCACACAGTGCACACAGATATAGGACACTCACACACGTTTGCTCATATTAGTTATTATGCACACACATAGTCAGACCTATGGAGCTTCTCGCCGCGCATTTTCTTCTCTTTACTTACAAAAAAAAATAAAAAAATGATGTGTTTCCATTTTCCTCACCAGTCTAAGCGAGACACACAGCGTACATCATTAGCCACAAACACACAACTATGGGCATGCTAAGATTTGTCACATGGAATGTGCATGGAGCTGGCTCTAGGGAAAAAAGGTTAGAAATACTTAACCAACTTAAAAAAATTACAGGCAGACGTTGTTTTATTACAAGAAACCCACATGCCTGTCACAGGTTTGAATAACTTAAAACACCTGAGTTTCCTAATGTGTTCTCAGCCTGTTATAATTCTAGACAAAGGAGTAGCAATTCTAATACATAAAAATATTAATTTCACAGTACTCGATACAGTTATAGATCATGGTTTTTTTAGTACACTCTCCAAACACCTAGATTGCACAATTGTTCTTGGGGGAGACCTCAAACTGGGACTAAATGAAGAAATGGATAGGCTCAATACAGCAGGAACTCAGTGTAACATGCAGTCCACAAATATAATCAAACAGTATATGAGCGACTTTGGTCTTTGCAATGCATGGCGCTCCCTTCACCCCAACAGTAAGGAATATTCTTTCTTCTCACATGTCAATCACTCCTACTCTCGTCTGGATTATTTTCTGGTCAGCAGCTCATTGCTGAGTAACATTACAGACGCTGAGATTCATCCTATAGCTGTCAGCGATCATGCTCCTGTATCTTTAACACTAACACAGATGAATAATACTACACCAAGAAAAAACTGGAGATTTAATACATCACTGCTCAAAGACGAAGAGTTTATCAAATACTTTAAAAAAGAATGGACTCTATATTTAGGCTTCAATGACATTCCTGGAACATCAGCATCTGTCCTCTGGGAAGCAGGGAAAGCCGTGATGAGAGGTAAAATAATCTCTTTCTCATCACATAAGAAGAAAGAAGAAAACAAAAAAATTCAGGAACTAGAGAAAAACATCAGATCCTTAGAAAAAGCCTATGTGTCACACCAAGATCAAGAAATATTAAACAAAATACGCAAGACAAAACTAGAATTAAATGAAATTCTTGATAAAAAGACTAAATTCTTAGTACAAAGACTTCGCCTGCAAAATTATGAACACGGTAACAAATCCGGACAACTTCTTGCTAACCAGTTAAAAATCAATAAAGAAAAATGTGCTGTTAAAGATTTATCTGGGAATACAATATATGATCCTAAAAAAATAAACAAAATTTTTAGGGATTTCTATGAAACTTTATATACACCACAAATAAACCCATCTAAAAAAGAAATTGATCAATTTCTCGACAACATAACTCTTCCAAAATTCGCCACTGACGCCAGGTGAACTCCAGGAAGCTCTGATAAGTATACCCAATAATAAGGCTCCAGGTCCAGACGGTTTTCCAACAGATTTTTACAAAGAATTCTGGACAATTCTGGCACCAGTTTTTCACAGGATGTTGCAGGAAATCAAAGAAAATGGTAGACTACCACCAAATATGAACTCTGCAAATATCAGTCTCTTACAAAAACCAGGCAAAGACCCTGTATTTCCTTCAAGCTATCGTCCAATATCCCTTATTAATGTAGCCTTTAAAATAATCTGCAAAGCTCTCCGAAAGAGATTAGAGAAACTAACCCCCCTTTTAATTCATCCTGACCAAACTGGTTTTATAAAAGGTAGGCACTCATCAACAAATACACGTAGATTACTTAATTTAATAGACTACTCATGCAGTAAAAACATTGAAACCATAATATTTTCTTTAGATGCAGAAAAAGCATTTGACAGAGTTAACTGGAAATCTCTATTTGCAACTTTACACAAATTTGGTTTTGGACCCTCTTTCATAAACTGGTTAAAAATATTATATAACTCCCCAACAGCTTGTGTCAGAACAAATGACCAAACATCCTCCAGCTTCTCTCTTCTGAGGGGCACGAGACAGGGATGCCCACTCTCCCCTTCACTGTTTGCAATTTTTATTGAGCCACTAGCAGCAGCAATTAGACAGGCTACAACAATTAAGGGCATAAAATGTAAGAATATAGAACATAAAATCAGCCTTTATGCAGATGATGTGTTACTTTTTCTCCAAAACTCAAAAACATATATCTCTGGGGTAATTGCATTGATAAATTCTTTCTCAAGTGTCTCAGATTATTCAATTAACTCATTCACTGCCATTGACGTCTATAGCCGTCAATTGCAGTGAATGAGTCAATGGGTTTAACTCATTCACTGCCAATGGCTGGCAGTGAATGAGTTAACTGGTTAACAGTTCTTCCGATTAATTGCTCCTTCCATAATTCTTCTCCTTCCCCACTGCAATGTGGAAATATAAAATATTTAGGTATTAATTTCTCTCCTAAACTTTCAGAATTAACTAAATTAAACCACATCCCGCTTTTAAAGACAGTAGAAGGCGACCTGGCTAGATGGAAATCTTTACCCATATCACTCATGGGAAGGGTCGCTGCTATAAAAATGATGGTCTTGCCAAAAATAAACTATTTATTTTCAATGATCCCAAATAAGCCATCACAAGATTGGTTCAGATCTCTAGACTCGTATATTTCTAAATTCCTTTGGAAAGATAAACCCCCACTGATCTGCCTAACTTTAATCACTATTTTTTAGCCAACAGGCTTCAGTTCATCTCTAGATGGTTTAAACACACCCTCTTAGATGAACCTTGGATAGATGTAGAACAGGCACTATGTAATAACCTAGAAATTTCAGACCTACCATTTATAAGCTCAAACATCAAACGACATGAATGCTTTAAAAGCATCAATATTAGCTCTTCTCTTACAGCATGGTGGGAGTTTCTAAAAAATGACAGAGTCTTCATTAATCCCATGTAAACGTACACCTATCTGGAACAATCCGGACATATTACAAAACAATAACATGATAAACTTTCCACATTGGAGTTGCAAAGGAATTAAATACTTGGAACATATATTGGAAGGAACAGACTTTATTTCGTTTGACAGACTAGTTACACAATATGGGATCAACAAGAAACGATTTTTGGAATATCAACAAATTAAATCCATAGTAAAAAGGAAATTTAATCCCAGTGAAGCTGAATTACAAACACGACCAAGTGTGGTACAATTTTTTTAGTCTAAACCCCCCCCCCCCCCCCCAAATTATTGTCTAAAATATACAGAACACTTTCTAAAATAGATGAATGAATATCCCTTCCTATCCGGTTGTTCAGTCTGACGTCACTAGCCGTGTCTGGACCTAAACTCCGCTGCAGGTCCATATATCAAACGATCACTATGGCATTACTGAGAGTTGAAAAACTGTCTAAAGTCTTTCATCTTTAATAAAATGATCAGCGTTCTGCTCTACCAGGTTCAACAATTGAGTTTAACATCCAGGCATCCATGAAAACGGAATTTATGACATTTAACGGAGTTAGAAGTTAGCAGGGAGTTAGCTCGCTAGCTTCTATCTAAATACAATATAGCATGTCCTGACTGCGGGGTTTTGGAAACAAATTAAAACGTACAGCTCTGTTATCACTTCCAGCATAAATGAAGACAGAAAACTAAAACGCAGTGACGTTTGTAGGGTTACTGAAGTTGGGCTAGCTGGTATATAATGATGTGCTACGTGACCGCTAGCGACACAGCTATGTTAGCATAATATAAACAAGCTAAGTTTTTTCCACTCGATAAAAGTTAACGTGAGTGTTCTCGGTGGTCAGGAACAAATGTAATCGCATGGCAGGATGCTGTAAAAGGACCAAACTTCAGCCAGGAGAACAACTGAGATAATCCATCCATAATACGAGGTTAGTCATCCCATGCTGCATGGGATGGGCTGTAGTTACATCCTAAGGTTTTAAAAACTGATCTTAAATAAATGATTAGCAGTAATAAAAGCCGAGGGAGGTCAACAGTGATCACTGACTGTTTTAGGAGCTTTTTGAGATCAAATAGAAGAAAATACATAACATTAAACATGTTAACAACACAAAAGCCATATTAAACGCAGACTACTTTAGGCCCGGAAGTAGGATTCGTCGTGTCATCACTGAACAACCGGATTGCAAAATGGGAAGCAGATTTATCAATCAACTTAGACCCAAACCTTTGGTCTCAGATGTGCTTAAAAACCTTTCAATGGATCAGAAATCCCAGTTTGCAATTAATACAATACAAAATATTACACAGAGTGCACTATACTGGTCATAGGATGTTCACGATGGGCTACATGCCTTCCAACAACTGCTCACACTGCACAGCAAATACACCGGACAATTACATCCATGCTCTTTGGTTCTGTCCACCAGTTCAGAAATTTTGGCGTGAGATATGTGAAGACTTATCAAAGTGTCTGAAATGTAACATTCCAGCCTCCCCTTTAGTATGCTTGCTGGGCAACTTGGATGAGGTCACTGCAGAAATAAACACAGCCCATGTTGTTTTTACGGCCCTATGCATTGCCAAGAAAATGGTCCTCATTAACTGGAAAAATAAAAATAATCTTAATTCTAACCAATATAGAAACCATTTAATTGATACAACATCTGCCATCACATTTGATCAATCCCTTTGGGCTCCTTTCATCGGCTTCATCACCTAGTGGGGGTGGGGGGTCATGGTTTGGTCCTGCCTTCGCTATTGTGGTTGATTTGGGGGTAGGGACGGCCTTAGGGTGTCTGGGGAGTCCCTAGGGACGTTTCCCTAGAGGGCCTAACCTGGGGGATGTGGCCATGACCTGGTTAGGAACTCTGGGGGCTCTTAGATGGTGTTTTCCTTGTGGCTGCGTACAGCGGAGATGGGGGAGGGTCTGTGCTGGCGGACGTTGGTTACTGGCCTGGTAGCCTGGCTGCCCCTGGGAGGGTCCGGGACGGGCGTGGCGGCTTGGGGGTGTGGGGGTGCTCCGCCCCCCGGTCTGGGGTGCTGGCTGGACCTTGGGGGCTCTGGTCCTGGCTGTTGTGTCGCCGGAGCAGTGGGCGGGTGGGTGCAGGGGGGCTCAGCCCCAGTGCAGGGGACCTCTGGTGCATCGGCCCAACTAGGGGGCTCTCTAACTGGTGGGGAGGTTGTTATATCTTTGCAGGTGGTCTCCTCAATACAGGAGCTCACTCTGCAGGTGGGGGGAGAGATATAGGAGCGGTGGAGAGTGAACTCAAACTGGGTGTCTATTGTCTTGTGTAGTTTGGGAGATGATTGGATGATGGGGTGGGTGCAGTTTTCTCTGGGGTGGAGTCGGGTGGGCTGCCCCGGACTCTGTGGGGCTGGGCGGTGCTGCTGCTGCGGGCCCCGGTCCGGATGGGCCTGGGCCCCCTTGCCCTGGTGGGTTCCGGAGTGTGGGGGTGCCTACTGGGGTCAGTGGGGGAGCTGGCCCCAGGGAGGGGCCGCTTGCCCCTCCCTTTCTTCCCTCCCCATCCTCAGCTGCCTCCCTATTCCCGCTCTACCACACCCAACCACACACGCAGGGCTTGGGGTGCAGGTATGTCACCAGAGTGCAGGAGAGGCACTCCCCCTCTGTCCCCTTCTGGCCGCCTGTGCCTCAATTTTATTCTGCAACCTAGACATCCACATTACTCACACTCTCACATAACACATACATATAGGGCCTTGGGGGTGGGCACGTTTTACAGCATCCAGAGGATGGTCGGTGTACTCCAACCCACCTCTGGCGCTGGTGCCCTACCCTCAATTTTAAATGCATTTAGGCACTAAGGGTTTTCGGGAGGAGCCGTGCTGCTCTCTGAGAGGAAGCAAGTACCATGCTGTCCTGAGTTTTAAATGCACTTTAGAACAGCACACAGTAACACTACATATGAGCGGGCGTAGGGAGGTTTGAGGTCTTCACTCACCCAGGTTCTGTTAGCCGTCAGGGCTGGGGGGCTGGGAGGAGGTGCTGGCCGTCAGACTGGGGTCTGGGATGCGGGGCCTCCCTGCTACTGCAGATAAGGAGGTGATCCGCTTGCCTCCACCCCAGAGAGAAGGGTTACATCTCCTGGGTCTAGGTGCGGTTTGCCCCTCTGAGGGCGGGGGTACCTGGACCTGGGATATAGAGTATGTTTGGGGAGTGCGACTGTCTGTGCAGTGTCTATTTGTGTCTGTCTACACTAGGGCTGCCACAAACGATTATTTTGATAGTCGACTAGTCACCGATTATTTTTGTGATTAGTCGACTAATCAGATCATCATCCATTGGAGTAAAACGTACAGCTTATTGCACCAGCAGCATCTGCTCTTATATAACTATCATTAGCTTACAGCTTTAAGTGTTTAAGGTATGTGCTAACTAAAAATAAAGACAAGATGATAGTTTATTAAATTTGAATGAAATTTGCAGATTGTCTCGGTGAAGTTTAATAAACTCCTTGCTATCTAAAATATAACAGGACACCGGAGTAAATTCTCGAGCATCTCACACTTCTGATAATCAGCTGTCTGCTTGACATTTATTCAGCTGTGTAAAAACTATAACATTAATCTCAGCCAAACCGATTTACTCAGGAACAAATAAAATACTAAAAAAAAAAGCCAAACAATAAAATTTTAAGTTATCTAAGTGACTTATATATCATGTTTAACCTGAGTAGCAAAAGACGGCGGTGGGTTTGAAAACGATTTGCCGGAGTCCGGTGTTCTCACGGCTCTAGTGAGCCTAGCCCCCGGCTAGCTATCGAGCTAGTGGGTAACAGACGTCTCCGAAAACATTGGAGCACTTTTGAAAGTATGTGGTGTCTTGATAAACTGAGCAGATATTTGAGGTTTACACAGCTACATTCTCGCCTGAAAATATGTTAAACTTTTATTTTGTGACCCAGAAAGAATAATAAGAGTAATATTAAAACTAACTAGCTGCCGCCATTGTTGGAATCTGAGCTGGGCTGCGCTATGAATTCTGGGACACAGCTTCTTCTTCTTCGGGGTTTAACGGCAGCTGGTATCCTTGTACATGCAGTGCTGCCATCTTCTGTTTCAGTCCGTTATTACACTCTTAAATCCTACTACTTATTCCTGCGTCTTTTGTGATCTTACAAAGCTTCAAACGACGCGTCGACTATTAAATCAGTCGTCGACGATTTTGATAGTCGACGTAATCGTGACTATTCGACTAATCGTGGCAGCCCTAGTCTACACGTTGGGTGAGTGCCGAGTATTTGGTTGTGCATATGGATTGGGAATGCACGTTTGTGTCCGCGTGTGCCTGTTCGTCTGTGTCTATATGTCAGGTTGGGTCTTAGACTCAACCTCTCAGGCCCTCTAAAGTACGGAGGCCTATCTCCCCTCACCACACTCCCTGCCGGTGGCTGATGCCCTCAGACGTTGGTGTGTTGGTGGTCCTTGTCGTCTGGGGCTGGGCGCTCATGTATGTACCGGCTCACTCCTGGTGGCCGATTGGCGGGGCTGGGCGCCTGTGGCCCGGCTGGGCTCCTTCCGGGGGGGTGGGATGCCCTCTGGCCTCTGGGCCTGAAGCTCGGTCCTCTCTGGCACAGCTGGCTGCCGGCAGAGCCCGCGGGCACGCCACTGCAACCCCCTCTGGCCTCTGCTCCGTAACTGCGGGGTGACCTCTGTTTGGGGCTCTACTCAGCTCTTCCCAGGAGGGTGGCACGGTCCCCCCCCCCCCCCCCCCCCTTTGGTGGTCCTCCTTGGGTCCTTGTACTCTGGGGCCTCTGGATATCTGGGGCCTGGATCTCCTCCATACCTGCTTCATACCCTGGTGGACGGGGCTATGGCTCCCCACACTCCCTAGCAGATCGTTACATGGAGAAACCTTTGGAATACAAGCATGCTGATCAACACAGGTATGCACACAGGTGTTCACAGACGCGGACTACACCTTCTTGGCTGCTGCCTCAAAGCACATTGTGCGCTGTCTATCTTGCGTGCTGCACAATATCGTTTAATATTTAGTATCTACTGTTATCTACTGCTAGCTAGTTTATTGTGATGGTGCTGTTTTTTTATTATGTTGCTCTTTGTTGTTTGCTTTCTCTTCTGTTTTTTTTTCTCCATACAGGTGATTCAGGTGTTTTGTTTGTTTTTTTTTCTTTCTTCCCCCCTTTCTCACCGTCTCTTCTCCCCTTTGGTTTTCTTTCTCTCCCTCTTTCTTTCATTCTTTCTCCCTGTCCTATCCCCCAGTCATGTCTGTCCCGTTTGTAGCAACCGAAAATAAAATAAATTCATAATTATAATAAAGGTCAATCAAATGGACCAATATGGCAAGGCCATGATGATCCACTTGGTAAAATAAATCCGCTTGGCATCTTTCTTGGCCTTAAGACAACAATTCTGATGGCTAAAGATCCAAAAGGGACACAAAAAAAAATAAAATCTAATTCCCAAGAGAGACCTGGCATCATGGCAACAAAAGTCAAAATACATGTACCACATAAGTACATAACATTTAAAACAAATACAATATCCCGTACAAACATGTGAAAACTATACAATAACAGATCAATTGAGAGCGACATTGAAAACAATCACACTGAGTAAAAGAGTTATTCTCTTGTTCCTTTAAGATGGACTTAAACTCCCCCATGGTAACCAATTCTGATCATTTCAGTTCTGCAGGAAGCAGGGACAGCATATTTAAAAGCCTTTTTCCCTAATTCTGTTCTGATTTTTGGGACAATCATTTGTATGATATTGTGAGAATGTATTGGTTGTGGTTTTTACACATATAAACACATAAATAAGAGGGAACCAGCCCAAGGAGAGATTTATAGATAAAGACCAACCAATGGGAAAGTCTGCATATATACAAAGATGGACATTTACCAGCAGCATACAAAGAACAATGATGTTCATGATTTCCATAGCTAGTAATAAAATGTAAAGCACAATGGTAGACAGTATCCAACCTCTTTAGGTAGTGCGCAGGTGCGGGTGCAGGTGCAAGTGTTTTCTCACTTGGAGGGAGAAACAGGATTGATTTCTAAAAAAAGTTACTTAGTTTTAGTCTTACCTTAGACACATACACACAGTTTCACATAATCAAAGAGTGATTCACCCCTCCCCCATTACAGCTATATAGACGAGTATTCTTATGAGCTGCAGTGAATATGCAGTGAACACACACCACTATGACCAGCTCTAAACTGAGCTGGGGCTCATTTTACACTGAGGTCAATCTACTATTCACTTCTAACAGTGTACACCAGCTATAAGCCAAGGATAAAGGAAACACAGTTTTTTTAGGTGTGACCTGCTCTAAATAGCGAAAGCAGCACGGTGACTGCAGCAAGCAGCATCAATATGAATTCCCAGTATGCTCTGAACGAAAAGATAGGAAAGGTCAGAGCCTGCATTCATCTTTTCAGTACAGTTTTTGCTCGCAGCATCACCTTTTCCTGCTTTTATTCCTCCATGTCCTTGGCCTTTTTCTTGTCTCTCTGGGGTAAATAAATGGAAGTCTGCCACGCTGTGCAGCTCAGTGCTGATGACATTTTGTTATCCGCTGCGGTCTGCTGCTTTCACTCACAGTAAACCACTGTCACTCATTGCACACGCTCATAATGCTGTTTCTCCAGAGCAATTAAACTCGTGTTTATTAAAAAGGCCTGTACACGATGCAAATAATTATTACCAGGATACAATATTATGTAAATAAACTATATGAACCACAAGCTGGGTCTAGTGGGGGGTTTATTAGTTTACCCTTGTAAATACTGATTTTTAATGGGTGAGACACAGAGGTTAGCAATTTGCCAAACGAGCCATTATTGAGGCTCTGTCTCATTTCCTCAAGTGATGGCTTCTCCCTGAGTCATCATCTTATCTTTGCCCGATCCTCTCCACCGATTTACCCACTCAGGATTATGACAGCACTGGATGGGCTGCTGAGAGGATAATTTCTCCCACTCGCACTTATGTGTTATCTACATTATCTATCACAGAGGTTGGGTTTAGTGAGCCTGCTAAGGAACACTAAGAAATACAAACAATTACATGCTGTCACTGCATGGGCTGTGTGCAGTAAAGCATCATCATCAACAGCATATTTACAGTATGTGTGTGTGTTTTGAATTGGGTGACATGTAGCAGAGCTAAATAGCTGAGGTGTAGCTTTGGTGTGCTAATTTACATGTTCAAAGTTCAGTCAATATTTTTCACGCATCGGAGGATAACTAGGAAATCTTTCTTTGTCATCTACACTATGCATACGCTGTGCAAGAAATAGTGAGTTTGTAAAATAGTAATAGTAAAAAAAATCATAATAAAAAGAATCTGAAATGAATCTGATCTACAATAATAAAATAATAGAGTGTACTTTTCTTTGTATGTGTAGTTTGTGTTTAGTGAAGACAATAAGAAGGTTTGGTGTATGTGTGTGTGTGTGTGTGTGTGTGTGTGCGTGTGTGCGTGTGTGTGTGTGTGTGTTCTCTGGAGTCAGCATGGCAGATGGTTTTGTGTGGAGGGTGTGCTGGGAGAGCAGCAGCTGCTCTCACTGCGCCTCTTTCCATTCTTCTCACCATCACCCCCACCCACACACACAAACACACACATAAACACATACAGTGCTCCTGAAAAATACACCAGGATCACCTGACGGAACTAGACACTGATCCCCTCCATTATTCATCGGCTGACTGAGTGCAGCTACATGACCACCCTAATATGCTGTAAATTCCTAACACAGTGCTCCCCTGGCTTTACTCGCTTTCTAACTGAGTTCTGGTTTTGCACTCGCCTCTGCAACACAGTTCTAGTTTGTCATACAAAGAGCGCCATGTGGACAATGACATCATTCTCAAATTACGAAAGGAATAAAGGGCTCAGCGACGAGCAGAGCGAGTGCAGAAATAAAAATTAAGCATTTTTAACTACTCTCCCATCCCAGTGCCCATCTTTTGTGTCAGGCTCTCCCCCCTCACTTCTCTCCCCTTCACCTCTCCTCTGAGAAGGAACTTCAAAGCAGCTCTGAAGTCAGTGGAATAGAGGAAGGGGATCCCTAGGGGACACACACACACACACACACACACACACACACACACACACACACACACACACACACACACAGAGTTCACACACAGAGAGCCCAAAGATGGCTAACAAGCAGTCACATAGTGCCCTTTGAACAGTAAGCGTGTGACAGCCTCAAACGGGCCCGAATCGAAAAGAGTGTGGCAATTTTTCACAACCGTATTGACTTCAATAATCCAGTTTCATGTGCCTGTTTTATCACATCTCTCTGTGTCTCTCACACAAATGCTGACATGTACATGCCAGCTCTCAAAATCTGGTGCAAAAGAATCCACTGATTCTTATGGATAATAATCCTGCTAATTTCTAAATTCTAAATTTATTAGTAATACTTCAGATGGAAACTAATAAATAAAACATTCTCTTATTCAGCAGTTATCACTCCGCAAGGGACCAAGTTCATTAGAAATACCCCCCCCCCCCCCCCCCCCCCCTCAATTTTCACAGAAAAAAAGAAGCCTGGATTGAATTATTCAGATTCAGATTTTACTCCTTGATCTAAATTTTATCCAGTGTTTTTTTGCTTCTTGATGAGGATGAATCTGGGGCTAAGTTCTCTTTGATCAGGAAGATGAAGCAGGTGTTCTCTTGATCTTCCAAGTGGGAGGCTGACCTCAAACCCGGAGTTACATTGCAGACATACTGATTTTGAATCCAAACCACTGTAAGGAAAACTTAATCACGTCTCAATGTCAATTGTGATTTTAAGAGAACATTACAAGAGAAAGAACTGCAAACTGATGCCGTAAGCCTAACCTCGGCATCTTCAGCAATACACAAGAGATTCCCATTCTGATTTTGTTGTCAGTGTGAGTCACACTCTATATCTGCACAAGCCTTCTCCAATATTTGTTGTGGATGCAGTGTGAGCTACCTTAGAGGAAGCAGAATGGAACAAAAATAATACAATCTCCCATAGAGAGTAGCATTGGAAATATACAAAACAAACTGCACATGATCGTACATGGGCTCTGCTGCAACATTGTAAAGAGAAAGAGACAAAATATCAAACGCAAACTCCTGGAAGAATCAGTCACACAGACAGGGAGATAATGTATCTGTTTGGGTGTGTGTGTACTCAGAGGGGGAGGATTAAAAATGGATGTGCTTTTAACGTGGGAAGAGCGGCATGCTATTTTGTCAACCTGAGCGCCGTGGCATAGGCCCTGCTGCGAGGCCAGAGGGCGGGAGAGGGGATTTGCTTACGAGGGAGAATTAATCTCAGGTAACCTTAACAGAAGTGAGGAAGGCATTGCATTCTGCTTACCAGTGGGCTACTGCAGGCTTTCATGATGGCAACAACACACCGCATCAAGTCGATGATAGCCTTTCAAGGACTGCAGCCAGAGTAGCGTATACTGGCTATCGTATCAGATTCTTCTTCAAACATAAGAAGAAGTCAAATGTATAATTTATTTTTCATACAAACTGTTTTGTCTGTATCAACCTGTAAGATTGTGAGTTGCCTGAAAACCCACGCTATCGACTTACCCCATTTCAAGCAGGCACCTATCTACCTGGTGACACCTATCATACTGTAGCTAATACTTGTGCCCTGTGTGGGTATAAACACTATGGAGCTGTGGTAACGTCACTTTTTGGGTATAACAAGACTGATACAATGAGTACAATGGACCAATTTAGGATGTAATGTGAAACTTTGGGTTAAGAGGTTTGGGAATCCTTGTGTGTGTGTGTGTGTGTGTGTGTGTGTGTGTGTGTGTGTGTGTGTGTGTGTGTGTCTGTGCTCCACACCTTTACACACACAAACAGCAGTCAGTTAAGGGGAGCCACTGATAGCAAATGTAAAGTGGACTGGATTAATCACTATGGAGCACAGTTGGACAGACAGGCTGATGGACACACATATAGAGTTTCTGTAATCATTACACAAATAAAAGGTTTCAGCTTTTCAAGCCTGTCTTCAAACAGTATCCATGCGGCCACGTGAGCATTGTTGCTTGATGTAAGGATTCCGCTTGTGTATGCTGGTCACCATACGAAACCTCCCCTCTTTGCAAGTAGTAATTTACCAACTAGCCTCGTTCTAAGTAAAAGTGGTAAATGGACTGGTTCTTATATAGCGCTTTTCTACTCATCTGAGCACTCAAAGCGCTTTACACACTGCGCTGTGCACTGTGCTGCTCTACTTTAATTAAGTAATCAGAATAAAATTAAACCATTCAAAATTCACGTGCAGATTTTCTGTGTGGCAAAAACTTCTTCCTTCCAGTTTTACATCTCAAATTATGCAGCGTTTACTTCAAGCCATGGCTGTCTGGTACTTTTGTTAGATTTGTGCATTGTCTTAGTTACTCTAAAGAGGGATAATAGCAGGGATTCAATTTGTTACCAGCACTTTATTTGCTTTGTTCACACATCTGTTGCATCTTTACAGCTTGTCATTATGAACACACTAAGGGGAAAATGGAAAGCTCCAGAATAGTGAGAAGGGTCAATACACAGTGAATGAAGATAGTGATGGAATGAAAACCAATGCGGTGTCATGTAATTACACCATTTAAGCCTCTTCTGAGTAATGAGCTGCCTATGATATCTTTGTGATAAGTGGTGATATGGTGGGGGGGTCTAATTTTTCCACCATTTGATCTCCCGCTCATTTCATCACAACTTTACAGATTATGTAAGCTAGCTTCACGTGCTCAGAAGAAAACAGAAGTTTTTTTTAAAGAGGTGTCTTAGCATTCACCATGCCCACATAGTGAGGCAGTGAAAGTGAACTCTTTAGCTACAAATAAGTGGATTCAGATTTAAGACAGTAACTAAGCCTGACAAGGCTTTTAAATAAAACATTAAGCGTTACCACCTGCAGTCACACCGCCAGGCCCTTATCGGCCAACTGAAGTAGGATAAGCAGATTCAAGGAGAATCGGAGAGTGATGTATCGGGCTGATTTTTCCTGCTTCTTCTGACTAAAAATTATTTGCCATGCCTCCAGTTGTGCTTTAAGTCTCTTTATAAATATCATCAGATGACTGCGTGAGACAAAGTCTGGTTGTTTTGCTTCAATGCTACTTACCCTACCCTGTTTCTACTCTCAGAGTTTTGGCTCTTTGGGAGATTGATTGATTGATTGATTGATTGATTGATTGATTGATTGATTGATTGATTGATTGATTGATTGATTGATTGATTGATTGGTAATTTCTTTCAAACATGTAAACCAGGGGTGCTCAATACGTCGATCGCGATCGACCAGTCGATCGCAAAGGTAGTATTGGTAGATCGCATGGCATTAAAAAAATAGATGCCAGCCTATCATCCATCCCGTCACTTGATTGATACAGGGAAGCCAGTCAGATGACATCAGATTTTTTTCTGACGCTTAGGTCGCTGCGCATGCGCAAACAGCGGCGCGAAGTGTAGTAAAACTGACAAGCTAGTCAGCGAGTTAACTCCAATTTTTAGCTCTCGGTTTTTTCTCTTAAACCTGGCCGTCAGCAGCTACTGTCCGGACTATGCATCCCTGGCTGATTCAATTCAGTGCAAGTCATCAGAGTAAACTCAGGTAATGACAAAAAATTTACATAGTTAATTGTGTTGTGAAATATTGGATATTGCGGTTATGCATGTAGATATAAAGAATCCTCAATATATTTATAAATAAGTATATGTTTTGGATTTTTGTAGTGGGTAGATCATTTTGACTTGGTCATTTTATAAGTAGCTCACATGCGGAAAAAGTGTGAGCACCCCTGATGTAAACAATATACAGGTACATTTAGAAAAGAAAATAAGAGAGAGAAAAAAAATACTACACAAAAAAATGAATACATTTCAATATAGCTGCCGTTCTGATTAATTTGCATGTTGAAACCCATATGGAAAAGATATATATAAATCTTATAAGGTTTTTATCTGTCTTATATGAAACTTGTATGAAAAGCATACAAGAGTGAAAACACATATAAGATCCCTTGAAAAATTATACAATGAAACTTGTATGTTTTGTATACTTACTAAAAAAAAAATATGAAAGTAATGAGAAAGTGGCCACTTTCATGAGTAAATCATGTGAGCCTTATATGATTTATATATGATTTACAATAACAAAATAACGCTGAAAACCGATAAAAACCCTGAAAACTATACATTTCACACCTGAGCCTCAACTCTCGCGGCCTGGTACCAAACGACTCACGGACCGGTACCGGTCCGAGGCCCGGGGGTTGGGGACCGCTGCCTTAAATTATAGCTTCCTTCTTTCAAAAAAAAAACATACTCTGAATATTACCTGGCAGTTCTTTATTTTTTGCTTTGAATAGAATTTGTGCTGTTTGGAATTTCACTAGATCGTCAATTTTCAATATTTCAGACTGCAAAAATAGTGAGTTTGTATATTCCCTATAACCTGCATTGTGGATGATTCGAATTGCTTTTTTTTTGAAGAGTAAAAAGTGAATGTAATGTGGTTTTATAGTTATTGCCCCAGACCTCTGCATAATAGCTTAAGTATGGTGAAACCAGTGAACAGTAGAGAATATGAAGTGATGTCCTGTCTAATACCTGTTTTGCCTTGTTTAGTACTGCAATGCTTCATGATACTTTGGAATGAATATATCTTACGTGAGCTCTCCAGTTAAGTTTTTCATCTATTATTACCCCCAAAAATTTATTTTCACTGACTGAATTATTCAAATTTAATGATAATTTGTTTTTATCAAGCCAGAACTTCACTTTACTTATTTCATTAGTCATATCCTCCCAAAAACTCTGCAGATCATCACCAGAGCAAAAAATGTTTGTATCATCCACAAAGAGAACCATTTTTAATACTTTGGACATTTTACAGATGTCGTTAATGTACAAGTTGAAGAATTTTGGACCCAAAACTGACCCTTGGGGTACACCACAAGCAATGTCCATACATAAGGAGCAACCACCATTTAATTTCACAAACTGCTTCCTATCACTTAAATAACTCCGGACCCAATCTAAAACTACCGCTCTGACACCATAACGTTACAGTTTTCTTATTAATATATCATGATCTATTGTGTCAAATACCTTTGTCAAGTCTATGAATAACCCAGCCACATATTGCTTTTTGTCTATGGAATTTGTGATGTATTCTATTGAATCTAATAGTGCCAATGATGTTGATCTGCTTGATCTGAATCCGTACTGACTCTCGGTGAGTAGTTTATGCTTATCTATAAATTTTTCCAGTCGGTTTTTAAACAGTTTTTCAAGAATTTTTGAGAATTGAGGTAGTAAAGAGACAGGCCTGTAGTTTGTGAAATAGTGTTTGTTGCCAGATTTGTAGAGAGGTATAACTTTTGCTATTTTCATTCTATCTGGAAATTGACCAGTTTGAAATGATAAATTACAGATGTATGTAAACGGTTTTATAATAGCCTCAATGACTCTTTTAACCACTATCATATCAATATCATTACAATCCAAAGATTTCTGATTTTTACATTTTTTGACAATTTCAAAAACTTCATTTTCATCAACGGCTGTGAGAAACATAGAATATGGATTTCTATCAATCAGTGTGTCCGATTTTTCCTGTGCTTTCCCAGGATAAGTGATTGTTCTGGCTAAATTTGGTCCAGCAGTTACAAAGAATTCATTGAGACTATTTGCCACAACATCCATATTGTATTCTTCATGGTCATTACAAATGAAATACTTGGGATAGTTCAGTATTTCCCATAATCTTTTAATATTATTTCTGTTTGCTTCACATAGTATTCCTTTTTACTCAATCTAAGTATATTAGGAGAGCAGAAAGAGGAGGAGGAATCAGGACAGCAGCAGGCATGTGTGTGTGTGTGTGTGTGTGTGTCTCCATGAGAGGAGAGTGCAGGGAGGCATGAAGCGGCATGTGGCGATGAGGGACAGTGAGGAGAACCACTGAGATGCTGCAGAGTGGTTGTGGTGCTGGCGGAGAGAGGGTAGGTGGGGACGATGGCGGTGGGGTATCACTGCTCATCTAGGATCAATGTGAATGCAGAGCAAGCAGGAGACAGATGCTTTGTGGAGCCAGAGGAGCCAGAGAGAGAGACGGCAGGGGAAGATAGAGTGGGAGTGAGTGACATTTCTCTCACACCACTATGAGCATCCACATCCTAATACTAGCTAATCCCTCTATCAGCCTCTTACCTCACCTGGGCCTATCTCACCGATGGCAGCGCTGTGGCAAAATGGAAGCCTCCTGCTTTCAGAGATTCAGTCAGTATTTTCGTTTGGCCAGGCCAGCAAAGCGCCGCTCCAAGTCCTATGTAACAGAGTATCAGGTCAGCACCGCCAATGTCCTGTCACTCACTCGACTCCTGCTGGCTTTTTCTTATTGCCCGATCACGAAGAGAGCACTGATTACTGATTCATGGGGTTTTCATAAGGACTGAGGCAAACAGTGATTTGCTATGTGGGCACGGAGAGCAGAGGGATTTGTGAGTTTTGCCCAGGAGCTGCATATCGCAATATAATTAAGCAGCAGTATGATGGATTGTAGGTTTTTGCCATTAGATCATATTCCTTAATTATTTAATTGTTTGGTTTAGCAAGCACAGAAAGATGTCTGTGACATTTTTCCAAAGCCCAAGGGGACATCTTCAGAGAGATGCTTTTGTCTGACAAGCAGTTGTAAAATATAGAATTTACAACCATTTAAAGCTGGAACCACCAAGTCTTTGGCTCATTTCCAGTGTCACATTATAACATTTCAATTTCATGGATTAAAGAAGCAGGAGGGGGAAATTCCACAACAGTAACCAGACTATCACAGAAGGGATTTCAGTGAGCGTATATTATGCTGTATTCACTCTGTAATATTTAAACATATATCACTATTATGAAGAAGAACCGTTATGACATTTGCTCCATTACACAGGGGGATTTGACATCACCTGGAAAAGGTGATGAAGCCATCATACATTAAAATGTATGATGATATTCACAATACCGACTTTTATATTATATAAATGCTTTAAAAACATGTTTGTTTTTTTTAATAAAAAAAACAAAAAAAAAACAAACACTAATCCCTATGGGATCTGCTTCAACTCTGATTCTTCTCTAGGTCTTTCCTACCACACAGTTCATTTGCACACATATAGCACAGCAATACACGTTAGTTTTACAGTGCTATAGATAGATAGATAGATAGATAGATAGATAGATAGATAGATAGATAGATAGATAGATAGATAGATAGATAGATAGATAGATATCTTTCATAAAGTATTCACAATCACTGATAAGGTGTCCCATAGGAAAGCTTTAAGTATTCACTAGTAAACTATACACGCTTACACATATTTCCTTTAACCCAAATGCACATATGCAACCAGAGCTTGACAGATGAATTTGCTGCTGTGTCAGTCTTGGCTAATTCCGCAAATGAATAGCGGTACACCGGAGGCGGTTTAGCCACATAACACGCCACTTGGTTCACAAAACGGTAGCGGAGATATTAAATGTCCCGCAGCCAGGACAGAGGGGAATAAAAAGGAAACAGCAGCTGGTCACAGGGTAGCAAGCGGGCGGAAATCGACGAGTTATAAAACAGCACCATCTGCAAAGCGAGGAGAGGCTGCCCATACGGTCACCCTACAGCTTTATACCACTGAAGTGTCCCTCTTTGTGTCTAATAAACTCGCAATAAGGCGAATACATGCTGTGCAAACAGGACTGGAAGCTAACGTAAACACAGCCTTAATAAGGTCATGCAGTATTTATGAAGCAGGAAGGGAAGGGGAGCGCGTTTTTCTTCTGGGATGCCCGTTATTATCCACCAACTTGATCTTATTTGAGCTTCTTCGAAAACTCTTACCTTTTTTGTAGTCGCTTGACTCGTTGCTGTCGGTGTTTCTGTCGAATATCGCTGGCTAATTTTCAGTATTTTCTGTATCTGGGACTCGGGTTGGCGCTGGTGCTGATGTTAAGCCGTATCTTCAGTCCCACCCGTGTTAGCTAGCCCGCTGCCTCCGCTCGGCTTTGTGGTGCTGAAGTGGACAGCGCACCAAGGAGCTCTGGGAACAAAACCCCTACACTGCGCTTGTCAGACCCTGCCTGCAGCACAGTGCCCTCTATGGATCCGGAGGAGCCACTGCAGCATGGAGCCAAGCACACTGAGTAAGTGAGAGAGACACATAGAGGCAGTGGCGGTCCTAGCCTGTTTGGCGCCCCGGGCGAACACTCCCTCTGGCGGCCCCCCCTCCCCCCCCCCCCCAACACACATACACACACATACATATAAAACATATTAAGCATTGTACATTAACATAAAACTGTCAGAACCATACTGAATTTCACCAGAGAAACACACACACACACACATATGAAGAGAGAGAGAGTATGTGTTGTATGCAAACGGCAAACAGTCATCATAATTCGTCATACAATGAGAACAGGGCAAATCAACAATTGACATTGACTAATTAATATTTAAATCTGTAACATAATGTATTGTTTGGAGTTTAGTCTGTTACTGTTACTATTTTTACCATTTCGTTTTGGAGCAACTGTAATCCACATAATTTCCTTAGTAATAAAGTATTCTGATTGTTTCAGGATGACCTGCCATTATCCAATGATACATCTGCTTACCTGTATCTTTTGCTCGTTTCTCCTCCTCTTCTTTTCTATTTTTTCTAAACTGAGCACCTGATGGCTTTAAAACCAATGGAAGATGGACAAGAAAAGTTCAATTTTGCACTCCAGTATGAACACAAATCCCCCAACCCGAGGATTGCCACAACATAACCTAATAGACCAACACCTTAGTTCACAGATTCACTTTGTCTAGGGTTTATTTCTGGGACTTCACACAACCCAGGATTCAAATCATGAATACGTAATGGGCTTGGATTTACAGCATTATGAATGAAATGTGCTCTATTTGGAAGCAGCCGGCCCCCCTCCCCTTTCGACGGGTTGTGTGTGAGACTTTAAATCAAATCAAACTGTAAATTATAAAATTTAAATTGTTATTGATCCCTTCACCCCTGGTCCTAAAGTGTATATTTATTTTCTTACTCTTCTTATATTTATTGTTTGTTTACTTGCACTGCTGTAACTGGAGCCTCGTCGTCTCGTCTCTCTCTATATATATATACTGGACTGTATAGCGGATATGACAATAAAGTTTACTTTGACTTCAGCAGCGAGCAGGCGCACCGAGGGCTCTTGCGCTCACTTTTCGCGCATAGAATTTAGAAAAAACATTGGTGCAAATTAAAAGTCTGTATCATGATGTCTGGTGTTTTCGTGTTTGTTGTTTTGTTTTTATTTTTGTTTTATTTTGCGAGTTGGTTATTAGATGCTGTTCCAGCCAGTCAGAGAATCCCCCGCCGCCCCGACCTCTCCTCCCTGTGCCGCAAGCAGCAGGCACACCTCGCAAACGAAGGGCGTCCTTACTCCCAGCAAATGGGCAATAGAAAACCGATCGGTGCCTATGCCATTCCCAATATGCGCTGGCTGATGTTGGGGCAGCATGAGTACGAGCATTTTTTGGGCGACACGTATCAAAAACCGCTACTGCATAGAGGGATGATTCCACAGTATTTCTGCTTGAAGGATTTAATACTAAGCCTTGTATGCCACAGCGGACCAGTTCACTTTCTAATTTTGAAGTCATATCTCCCAAAAGAAAAACTTCACAGCAGACTCATCTGCTGCTTGACACTTCACAGTGTGAAAGCTGTAATGGTGATGGGAGAATTCCCTTTGAATGTTTTAATTTCAAGGTCTTGATCTTCCTTAGGTAATTTGAATGGGGCACAATTTTCCCAATGTGACAAACCAGAAGGATAAAGAAAAGCTTAATACCAGTGCAGAAAATAAACTACAGGCCATGTTTCAATGTGCACAGTGTAGAAACTGTTACATGACATTAGTTGCAAGGGCTCTCCAATGACAATTTTATTGATATTAAAGCTACTGCTCCATCATTCACAAGGGGTCACCACAGTGCATAGGCTCCACATGATTGAGCTTGTCGATTTTTTACCTTGTAACCCCAAAGGGATTTCTGTACCATCCCGGGTCCAAAATAGGTTTCTTTTGCTTATTAGGAGAATGATTTATAATTGACCTGCATAATTGAAAGAGCCAATGCTTATCACACTTACATGTGTGGCAAGCAGGTCAGAGAATAATTTATTATTCAGCATTTTAACAGGTCAGTGTTTTTAAGAGCTCTGGCAGTCAGTATACTCTGCTATAGCTATATATATATATATATATATATATATATATATATATATATATATATATATGTATATATATACACACACATGGATAACATTTCTATGACTGTTGGGTATACTGGAGTACTTTTTTTTTTTTTGCAGATAGTGAGTTTTTATTGAGAATCTGATGCATTTTTAAAAGTCTCTGAGCCGAGTGTTTTTTTAATCATTCCACAGGCTGCTCTCTAATATGTGGTCTCCTCTGCCTTCTGAAGGGTTTCCGTTCACGCTGTTCTTCAAAGGTAACATGGGGTGTATATTACTGCCGAGGGGCAGGCTGTAAGGAGTGGTCCAGGGCAGCAGCAGGGTCACCCTGGGTGACAGCGAGTGTGGCTTGCTCGGGCAGTAGGCTGGGATCTGTCAGGATGGCCGTGGTGGTACTCAAGAGACGGAGTGAACTCAGAACCACTGAAGAGAACATGTGAGGAAAGTACAAAAACAAGTTAACTATTCTTGCTATCATGCTGGCTGTAAGTGTGGGCAGTTGAGATTTGCAGGTATATGTGACTCACTGGGTCTTAGAGCAGGCAGTGAACAGTGCTGATCCATCCAGGTCAGAGTGGATCGACAAAGGTCCTCCACACTGGCAGTTGACACCATTCCATTATATGACTCAAACAGCGGCTCCATGATGATACTGAACTGACACCAAGTTGAGGAAAGATGTAGTGATAAAAGGATAAACTTGGCTTTATTTTATATCTTGCTTAATATATGCATTTTTTTTTTTGCTTCAACTGGCTTCCACAGTTTAAATATGTCAGACATTCTTTAAAAATCTCATAACACATGTCAACAATAAGTGGACATGCGAGTGTATGAAACACAAAATAAACCACAGTGCCCACCTTTACTGTGCTAAAGGGACATGTCACTGAGAACAGCACTGCATTAATAAAGTGTTTTTAATGGTTTAATTAATACTACTACTATCAAAAGACCATTCATTTTCATCTGCAGCATATGAAGCAAAAGTGGGCAGACTTCATCAGCTAAGAGACACCCAAATTGAAAATAACTTTGCTTTTTCTAAACTATATACCACACTAAACTAAACTACAAGTTAAACTACAGCTATATTGTTAAATATGAAATGTGTAACAAGCCCAGGCCTGGAAATGTACTGTACCAAAGTGTATTTATTGAACATTATTTGGATTCTCACCAATGGTGTTTTGAAACAATGTGAAATATAGGAATTTCCCACAGGAATAGAGTGGAACATTTACTCAGCCTCCAATTATACTGCTGTCATTTGTTTTGTCTAACCTTTTTTAAGTTTGTGGCATTTTTTTGTTCCAATGAACATTTCACACATTTACATGCATAAGGATACGATCCAGAACTTCCAGTTTTGCAGAGTCTGTGTGCGGACATACTCCCTGAACTTCTCCCTCATGTGGTCAAAGCGCTGGCGTGTGATGGGGACACCGGTGGCTGGTAGCTGCTGCTGGCACGTACTGCACCAAGAAATAAACCAAGTCAACAAAGCAGTCCAGAGCATCTTCATGTCAGCAGGGTAAGATTGGATTGTTGAAAACTGCAATGTCATGGCAATTTGTTTTGTTTTTTTTAATAATTTCTTTGAGTTTTTTCCAGGGATTAATGATTTACAGAATACATCCTTAATGACTTTCAAAAAATACCAAACAAACAAAAAAACCAACCAAAAAAAAAAAAAAAAAAGTTTTTCTGAACCACAAATAGGCAAATTATACATTCAGACTGAAATATATACACACAACCTAAACAATTTGATTAAATGTCCCTTAGCAAGCTGCACCTTGACCAGATGTCTTTGGTAACCCTTAACAACCATCTAGCATAACTGTGGCTATATATTTGACCACTCTTCTTGGCAGACTCGGTAGCATGCATTTAAACTGGTTTCCTCACACTCACCGGGTTTTAAAGCATAGTCCACAAATTAGAACAGTGGTGACACACCTGAATACTGAAACTTGTGAATTACATACAGTTGTCTGAAGTGCTGATCTTGGAATCTGCAAATGTTTGTTAATGACTCCAAGAGCTTTTCCCAACTTGTGTAAACCTGCAGTTCACCTTTGATTTTGAGTTGCTTTGACTTTAGATACACCCATTGTTCTGAGTATTGGTTAATCCAATGAGTTCTGTAAAATAAGTTTTTTTATATGCTGGCAAGGACAGGAAGGAGGAAACTACCAGTTGTAGTCCATCATGATCACTAATGAGAAGTTAATATACCTTGGCCTTGACCTTTTAAAAGATACAAGTGAGTGTATGTATATATTTGAGCCTGAATGTATAATTTGACTATTTGTGGATCAGCGAAAATCCTGAACAAATTCAAACTTTTTGAAATTATTAAACATGCATGCTGGGAAATCTTTCTACCCTGGCAAAGGAACAGCTCAAAGAAATCATTAAAAGTATACGCAAACAGTGTTGGGAATACAAGGAATACAACGGAATACATGTACCAGCGTAACATATTTAAAATACAAAATATGAGTAACTGTATTCCGTTAAAGTTACCGTTTAAAAAGGTGGTATTTAGAATACAGTTTCTTTGTTGAAATAAATGGATTACATGGTGGTCTTTTCCTGTTTTATATGTAAGGCTATGCCCTCTCTACTTTTGGTAATTCCAGGCCAGTGGAAACCCAAACAAAACACAGATTAAGAGGCTCTAATGCCTGTGTCTCATTCTCACGGCCCATGTCATCCTTACTTGTGGCCCCTAAATATTTACAGGCATAGCCCTAAAGAATGTAGGCTCATGGGCAGTGTAGTCCGTGCTGCAGTGAGAATGGACTGCCATACACGTTATGTGTCTGGCGAGGGAGGAAAAAAAAAGGAGAGTCGAAAAGTACGAGGTGTTACTGACCAGAAACAGGAGATGGAAGCATGTAAATATAATAAGAACCACTACAACCAAAAGAGTGCCTGACCAGCCCACTTGTAAGTAAGCTATTAAGACTCGACAGTACACTGTGTTCGTGTTTTACTCCGAAACAGTAAGTTCCATTGGAGCAGCCTTTCAACGCCTCTCTCTGTCTCTCGCTAGCAAAGTTGACCCAGACAACAAAGTAAAGCTAGTTTTCAGTTACGAGCCCGACACGGAACCCGACGTATTAGCTAGAGGTCCCTTTACTGGTGGTGGTCAGAGGGCCCGGTGGCGCCTGTGTCCGGCAGCCTCGCCTCTGTCAGTGCGCCCCAGGGCAGCTGTGGCTACAATGTAGCTTGCTATCGCCAGTGTGTGAATGTGTGTGTGAATGGGTGGATGACTGAATGTAGTGTAAAGCGCTTTGGGGTCCTATGGACTAGAAAAGCGCTATACAAATGCAGGCCATTTACCATTTACCATTTTACTATGTTTCGGAGCCGCGGACCTGTTTTATATATGCGCGGAATAGTTTTCTACACATATGTGAGCATATGCCTGCTCACATATGCAAAAAGTGCAGCCTTACCTAATGTCCGCCCTACTGTTACTCGTTTTATATTAAGATTTAAAAATCTAATTGGAATTGGTATGGCGAGTAACCTTCAGTAATAGTAATCAGTGTTGGGAAGGTTACTTTTAAAATGTATTCCATTACAGAATACAGAATACATGCCCCAAAATGTATTCTGTAACGTATTCCGTTACGTTACTCAATGACAGTAACGTATTCGGAATACTTTGGATTACTTAATATATTATCATGCTTTTTACAACAACGTGAATGTACTATTGCTGTGTGTCTGTGAAGGTTCTCAGAAAGGGTGATGGGAGTCAAAGAGGAGGTACTGGTCCGTGTGTGTGAGTACCTCCTCTTTGACTCCCATCTCCCTTTGGAACACAAACTTGGGGTAATTAGGACCCTACACCACCGGGCAGAACATGTTCCCTCTAAGCCTGAAGGAAAAAAGAAGGAACACACACATGTAAAGGAAGCACTCAAAACGTGCGGCTATCCTAAATGGGCGTTCTTAAAGTCAGCAAAGAGGCACAGAAAAGAAGACCAGACACCAGCGAGGGAGGATAAGAAGGACAGACGCAACAACATTGTTATCCCCTATGTAGCCGGTGTATCAGAAAAACACAGGAGAGTTTTCTCCAAGCATGACATCCCGGTGCATTTCAGACCCAGCAACACGCTCAGACAAAAACTGGTTAACAATGTGGTGTATGCTGTACAGTGCAGCGAGGAATGCCCAGACCTCTACATTGGAGAGACCAAACAGCCACTTCACAAGCGCATGGCACAACACAGAAGAGCCACCTCCACAGGACAAGACTCAGCAGTCCATCTGCATCTTAAGGATAAAGGACACTCTTTCGAGGATGCCAATGTTCACATTTTGGACAGAGAGGACAGATGGTTTGAAAGAGGAGTGAAAGAAGCCATCTATGTCCACTGTGAGCGACCATCTTTGAACAGAGGCGGGGGTTTACGACACCAACTCTCTGCCATCTATAATCCAGTTTTGAGATCCCTTCCCAGACGCCTTAACGCCCACTCACATCCTGGGCCATCTGACCTCAGGAATTCACGTGATAAGGTGGGGCCAGGTTTCACAATGAACACACCCAAAACTCTGGCTGATTGGGACCCACACCCAGTTTCACACCTTGGCTCAGGCGATTAGAGGATCATCACGGGGTCCTTTTGTCCCTCTGTGGGGGGATACTCCCACTAGGTTTATATCTGGGACTCTCCACCATTTGACCTTAGAACTGAAGAAGCTTCTCGGATGAGAGGTGAAACGTCTTCAAGCAACTTAAAGAAGTCCAGACGCTTTTCTTTGCAAGCTCCTTTGACTACTATTGCTGTGTTATTTATTACTATTACTGAAGGTCCGCGACTCCGAACTGTAGTAAAGGGACCTCTGACTAATACGGCGGGGTCCCTGTCGGCTCGTAGCCGAAAAATAGCTTTACTTTGTTGTGTGGGTCAACTTTTCTTGCAAGAGACAGAGAGAGGCGTTGAAAGACTGCTCCAACGGAACTTATTGTTTTCGGAGGAAAACACGAACACGGTGTACAGTCGAGTCTTAATAGCTTACTTACAACTGGGCTCGTCAGGCACTCTTCTTGACTGAAGTGGTTCTTATTATATTTACATGCTTCCAGCTCCCGTTTTTCCTCGATGACAACTCGTACCTTTCCACTCCCCTTTTTCTCCCTCCTCGCGCTCACAGACCCATAACGTGTATGGCAGTCCATTCTCCCTGCAACACGGACTACACTCCCCATGATGCTACATTCTTTAGAGCTATGCTTGTAGCATTCTGCCTGTTAGCTTAGCACAACAACAACAACAACGAAAAGGTGCTCTCTCACCCAGGAAACACACAGCCGCAGAGAGAGAGAGAGAGAGCGTCGCCCTGTAACCATGGCAACCGTAACGCTGCCGCCTGGAACAACAGAACGTAGCTGTCAAACAAAACCCAAACAGTCCTGACCCGCTACAATATGAAACAGGAAAGTAACGCAGTGTAATCCATTTATTTGAATAAATTAACTGTATTCTGAATACCACCCTTTTAAACGGTAACTGTAACGGAATACAGTTACTCATATTTTGTATTTTAAATACGTAACAGCGGTACATATATTCCATTACTCCCCAACACTGATAGTAATAAATCACACAGCAATATTCATGTAGTTGTAAAAAGCATGATAATATATTAAGTACTCCTAAGTACTCAGAATACGTTACTCTCGTTGAGTAACATAACGGAATACATGCCCCAAAATACATTTTGGGGCATGTATTTTGTAATCTGTAGTGGAATACATTTTAAAAGTAACCTTCCCAACACTGCATACACCTACATGCCTGCTCACATATGCACAGGCAGAGGTTGAGCTTAGCTAAACGTCTCACTTGATGGCAGTGTTCAGGAGCTGAATCTCCTCTTTCAGTTTCTGAGCTTCCTCATGCAGCTGAGCTCTCTCCTGCTGCATCTTAGTGATGTACTCGGCGGTCTTCTGCAGTGTGGTGGCTTTGCTGATCTGCACACAGCAGAGAGAGGGATTACCATACATTAATCATATACAAAAATTATTCACCATTATAAATAATTATTTAAATCGACAAGCTCAAATCTGGTTGCACTGTTAATGCTAAGACTTAGCATTTGCATGTTACATATTACAATCTGCCTCCAACTTTCAGCATATCCATCTAAAATGCAGCAGCACACGTTTTCACAGTACCTTTATGCTTGGCTGAGAGCTGAGTGTTGTCACGAGGTTATGTAAAGTGTCAAATCCCAGTTTGATGTTGAAACGCCTCTTCTGCTCTGCTGAGATGTGAGTTATCCTCCTGGTGTCTGTTTGCTGCGCACAGCAGAGCTCAGAAATATATTTGTCACACTTCACACACATTCTCATACTGAGATAACAATAAGACTCCTATGTTCTCACTCATCACTTAACAAGGACTTGATTATATTTATATGTATAAAAAAGAATATATCCAGGACGTCCTACCTTACTTGATTCTAGCTTTCCATATCCTGAGAACCCTGAGTGTGGAGACTCTGGGTTGGAGGCTTTGTCTAGAGGGTTTGGTGGTGATGTTTGTCCTTGATGTGTTGGAAAATTAACTAGAGAAAAAATAAATAACATACATGACATTTATGTATTATATTTGTTGGAAATCAGATGCACCTATGTGCGTCAAACCCTGCAGTAATGAGTTTTTAATCCATTAAATCAGCTAGACATGTTGTGGCTGTGGATGCTGGCATTTAATTAAGGCTTCAGCAGTACAGTTTTAGTCAGGACCAGTACGCTCAAAAGAAGATTGATATTTTTATCTGCAGTTATTATCTTTGGTATAATGGCTCTCCTCTGGGGCTTTGCATTCAATGTGCCACTCAATATTCATAACAGGAAAGGTGAAGGTGAGGAGAGCGGTAAAGGAGGAGCTTGGGTTGGGGGTGGGTTGCTAAGTGGCTTGTAGCAGCCCAGCCCCCAACTGTGCAGAGGCCAAAAACTATTAAACTGATACACTGTTACACTATATGATACTTTTTATCATGATAGGTTTTTGAATAGGCTGTGTAATAAATTTGGGTCACCAAAACTGACAAAATGTCCATCAACCATAAATAGATATAATTGTTAAATAGTGAGGGTGCACTGTAAACGGACTTGGGATGGCTGAAAATAACATTCTTTATTGAATGATGAGTTTAGATTTGAGACTCCACAGAAGTCTGATTGTCACGGTCCTGGGTCTTATGACCCAGTGTTTTGAGTTTTAGTTCATTTTGATGTTTATAGTTTATGTTAAGCCCTTCAGGTTTTCTAAGTTCATTTGTTACCATGCCTAGGTGATTTTAGTTCTTATTAATTCCCCCTCGTGTTTCCAATCCATGTTAAGTCTCCCCTGCTCTTCATGTGTTTCATGTCTGTGTCTTACCTTGTCAAGTTCTGGTTGTCATGTCTGCGTTTCATTATGTTTCCTGTTTTATTTTGGAAGGAGTCGTGTGTTCTTGGTTCTTTGTATTTAGCTTCACTGCTCCTGTCATTAGGTTCATGTTAGTCAGCTGTTTCCTCATGTGTCTCCACTTCCCCTGATCACCTCATGTGTGTATTTAAGTCCTCTGTTTTTGCATGTCATTTGTCAGGTCGTCTGCTCATCCATACCCTCACGTCAGCATTCTATGTCAGTTCACCACGTTTAAGGTTTTTCATGTTTAGCTTTAGTTCACCCAGTTTAGGCTATGGTTTAGTGTTCACCTGTGTCCTGCTGTTTGTACTCCCCTTTTGCTGGCCTCAATAAACGGCTTATTTTCTGTTAAATCTACGCCACGTTCAGTTTATGGAGTTGCGTTTGGGTCCTTTTGCCAACACCTACAGTCTGCCCTCGCCAGACTGTGACACTGATAACAAAGCAACACTTTGCAAATTAAGATTGACCATTTAGATTTAGTTTCTCTTTTTGGTCATGAGCTGCAGATTAATAAATAATTAAAATAACATTTACTCTGCAGTGCTCAAGCAGGAAAACTGATTTTCAAAATAACTTTGGTTCTAAAAGAATAAACTCATTTATCAGCTGCTCATTAGTTTCTGCAAGTGAATCTCTTATTAGTTAGTTGTCAGCTCCTGTCACAGCACAACAAATATTTATATTTTGAAGCAGTCAGATTGTGCTCTGTGACTTTTAATGTTTACAGTAACATTCTTTAACAGCTGCTTGTGTATTCAATGTTAAAATGACACCACTTTCTTGTTCACATACCGCTTCTTCTTTGCACATCAGAGCTTTAAGGTTTCAGGAAGTGTTCCTGACTACATTCACGTTTCTAATGCAGTGCCGCCTGAGCCTGAAGATCACAGGCATCCAGTATTTATTATCAGTGCTGCCCCTTAAACACAGAGATTTCTCCATTCTCAGACTCTTTTGATGATATTATGTAATGTACCAGTAGTCAAGAGACAGTCAAGGTCTTCATACTTCTTTTATGCTGATGAACATTACTTTAATATTGGCCCATAATTTAATTCAATTCAATTCAATTTTATTTATATAGCGCCAAATCACAACAAAAGTCGCCTCAAGGAGCTTCATAGATACAGAGAAAAACCCAACAATCATATGACCCCCTATGAGCAAGCACTTTGGCGACAGTGGGAAGGAAAAACTCCCTTTTAACAGGAAGAAACCTCCGGCAAAACCAGGCTCAGGGAGGGGCGGCCATCTGCTGCGACCGGTTGGGGTGAGAGAAGGAAGACAGGATAAAAGACATGCTGTGGAAGAGAGGCAGAAATTAATAACAGATATGATTCAATGCAGAGATGTCTATTAACACATAGTGAGTGAGAAAGGTGACTAAAAAGGAAAAACTCAATGCATCATGGGAATCCCCGGCAGCCTACGTCTATTGCAGAATAACTAGTTATTAGTTAACTAATCCTTAGTTAACTAATAACTAAGGATTCAGGGTCACCTGGTCCAGCCCTAACTATATGCTTTAGCAAAAAGGAAAGTTTTAAGCCTAATCTTAAAAGTAGAGATAGTGTCTGTCTCCCGAATCCAAACTGGAAGCTGGTTCCACAGAAGAGGGGCCTGAAAACTGAAGGCTCTCCCTCCCATTCTACTTTTAAATACTCTAGGAACAACAAGTAGGCCTGCAGAGCGAGAGCGAAGTACTCTAATAGGATGATATGGTACTACAAGGTCATTAAGATAAGATGGGGCCTGATTATTTAAGACCTTGTATGTGAGGAGCCCGATTTTGAATTCAATTCTGGATTTAACAGGAAGCCAATAAAGGGAAGCCAAAACAGGAGAAATATGCTCTCTCTTTCTAGTCCCTGTCAGTACTCTTGCTGCAGCATTTTGGATTAACTGAAGGCTTTTCAGCAAGTTTTTTGGACATCCTGATAATAATGAATTGCAGTAGTCCAGCCTGGAAGTAATAAATGCATGAACTAGTTTTTCAGCGTCACTCTGAGACAGGATATTTCTAATTTTAGAGATGTTGCGCAAATGGAAGAACACAGTCTTACATATTTGTTTAATATGTGCGTTGAAGGACATATCCTGGTCAAAAATCACACCAACGTTCCTCACAGCGTTGCTGGAGGCCAAGGTAATGCCATCCAGAGTAAGAATCTGGTTAAATACCATATTTCTAAGATTTCCAGGGCCGAGTACAATAACCTCAGTTTTATCTGAATTAAGAAGCAGAACGTTAGCGGCCATCCAGGTCTTTATGTCTTTAAGACATTCCTGCAGTTTAACTAATTGGTGTGTGTTATCTGGCTTCATGGATAGATAGAGTTAGGTGTCATCAGCATAGCAGTGAAAATGTAAAAATACTATGTCTTCTAATGATGCTGCCTAAGGGAAGCATGTATAATGTAAACAGAATTGGTCCTAGCACTGAACCCTGTGGAACTCCATAATTAACCTTAGTGTGTGAAGAGGACTCTCCATTTACATGTACAAATTGGAGTCTATTAGATAGATATGATACAAACCACTGCAGTGCAGTACCTGTAATACCTACAGCATGTTCTAATCGCGCTAATAGGATATTATGGTCAACAGTATCGAATGCTGCACTAACGTCTAGCAGGACAAGCACAGAGATGAGTCCACTGTCAGAGGCCATAAGATCATTTGTAACCTTCACTAAAGCTGTTTCTGTGCTGTGATGAGCTCTGAAACCTGACTGAAACTCTTCAAATAAACCATTCCTCTGCAGATGACCTGTTAGCTGTTTGACAACTACTCTTTCAAGGATTTTTGACATGAAAGGAAGGTTGGAGATTGGCCTATAATTAGCTGCTGGGTCTAGAGATGGCTTTTTGAGTAAAGGTTTAACTACAGCCACCTTGAAGGCCTGTGGTACATAGCCGATTATTAGAGATAGGTTGATCATATTTAAGATCGAAGAATTAATTAATGGCAGGACTTTGAGCAGTTTTGTACGAATGGGATCTAAAAGACACATTGATGGTTTGGAGGAAGTAATTATTGAAGTTAACTCAGAAAGATCAATTGGAGAAAAAGAGTCTAACTTAACATCAATGTTACTAAGAGTAGCTGTAGATAACATTACATCTGTGGGATGATTATTGGTAATTTTTTCTCTAATGATAAAAATATTTTTTGTGAAGAAGTTCATGAAGTCATTACTAGTTAATGTTAAAGGGATGGTTGGCTCAAAAGAGCTCTGACTTTTTGTCAGTAACCTATTTCTCCAGGCTAAATGATGATCCTCTAAATTTTTGACACGGCATTCCCTCTCCAGCTTACGAGACATCTGCTTTAGGCTACGTGTTTGAGAATTATGCCACGGAGTCAGGTACTTCTGATTAGAGACCTTAGTTTTCACCGGAGCTACAGTATCCAGAGTCGTACGTAGTGAGGAGGTAAAATTATTAACAAGATAATCGACCTCTGTTGGAGTAGTATTCAGATAGCTGCTCTGCTCTATGTTGGTACAGGGCATTGAAGATGATAACAGTGGGTGGATTATATTCTTAAACTTAGTTACAGCGCTTTCAGAAAGACATCTACTTTGATAAAGTCTACTCTCCACTGCTGTGTAATTTAAAGAGAGTTTTTTTGTTGATTGGTGAATCGCTGCCTTTCTCTTTAAAACAAAACAAAAAAATGTAGGAATCTTAAATTTGTGCTTAGTTGATTATTTCTTTGTTGTAATAATGCTTGCTGGCAATAAATTTTATACTGCTGGAAAGCCACATTTCCAAGGAAAATGCATTTGTGGGTTGAGTGGGTTGCACCGATGTAAAACTTTACTTCTCTAAAAATGCCATGTTGTTCATTGTATTGGATGATTAAAGTCTGAAGGAACAAGTCATAGACAGCCAACATAACCACTAGGGATGGGTATTGATAAGATTTTCACGATTCCGATTCCATTTTCGATTCTGTTTAACGATTCGATTCTTTATCGATTCTCTTATCGATTCTTTTTTTTTTTTTTTTTTTAAAGGAGAACACTAAGGTCAATCGACCTTAGTGTTCTCCTTTTTATAAAACAAAGTTCTAAGCTAATCAGCTTAGAACTTTGTTTTATATCTTCTCTTTGAACAAGGTAGACATTTAGGAGTAACATGGCCTTACAAACCCAACAGTGAGATCTTAAGAGATCCAGCCTACGGCTCTTCAATGGGGTGTCACAGGGTCCCCAGGAAAAAAAAATTGTAAATGTAAAATAATAAAATAAATATTCGTCTGTAGCAATAACAAAGTATAACATAAATTGTTCTGTGGCAATTACACAAGAATATCCAGTAATGTCCCTGCCTACAATTAAACACATTCACTTACCGAAAATCGGGGGCATCTGCTGTGGCAAATGGGTTCAAGCCTTTTACCACAAACTTAGTCACTGCTCGGTGACATTTGTCTATCCTGGCCTGAAAGGAGATGCTACCGGTAGACTGCAGCAAGAACTGGCAGCATCTGAGCCAGACTCTGTCTGTCTCTCTCATCACGATCACCTAAATGCACAGTAATGGCAGGTTTTGTAATAAGGCAGATCGCGCTAACATAATATGCACTGTTAGTTGATTATTTACCTGCCGCATTAACGGGAGAGGACGTGCAAACGTTACCGCTGCTGCTGGGTTGAGATTCACGAGTCCGGAGCGGAATTAAAAACACGACATTCATTTAAGGTCATCGCGTGTTTTGTGAGGAAATGCTTTTGCATATTCGTAGTGTTTCCTCCCTTAAATGAAGTATCTACTTTGCAAGTATTGCAAGTTGCCCTGTTGTCATCCGTTCTCGTAAAGTATAATCAAACTTTTGAGCGTCTGAGCCGCTTAGGTGCTGTGTTTCCTGCCAGGTAAATGACGCTCCGCAACGTGGTGACGTCATTCGGGGCGACTGGAATCGATAAGGGAATCGTTTGCAAAAATGGCAAACAATTCCAAGGAATTGAAACAGTGGGAACCGGTTCTCAACAAGAACCGGTTTTCGATACCCATCCCTAATAACCACACAGGCTGACTTACAACAAATGCTGGCTGAAGAATGTGATGCCATCCCACAGCACTGTGTGTCCAAGCTGGTGACCAGAATGAGGAAGTGGTGCCAGGCTGTTGTGGCTGTGTATGGTTCTTCCACATGTTACTAAGGTCCCTGTTTGTTAAATGGATAAACTGTTAAATTGCTGATATGGTTTGTTTCTTCAGAATTCAATTATCCACTCTAATGAATGACACTACACAAGAGTCAGTAGCAGAACAAGCTGTTTGACATTTGCAGAGAAGATGGCACATTTTTCATGGGCACAACCCACATTTGATTTAAAAAAACAAAAAAAAAAACAAAAAAAACAACAACTATCAAATCGTGCTGACCTGTTGACAGTTAAGCATCTATGTTTTTCACATTCTACTGTAAATCAAATAAGGATTTTTAAGATTTGCAAATCATTGCTTTCTGTACCACTTTTTTATAAATGGGGTTGTATCACTCCCTGAAGCAGTGAGGTCCTACCAGTTAAGCTGCTCCTGTCAGTGCTGTAGAGCTGAACAGGTGACAGCTTCTCAGTCTTGGGAACGAGGAGGGTTGTGCCAGTGTCTGAGGTACCGTGGGTAAGCCGGGTAGACACAGCAGAGCCTCTGGAGGTGCTAGTTTGAGGTCCACTGTGGCCCAGGGTGGCACTCTGGCTTTGCAGAGGTGTCAACACGGGGATCCCTACCGACCAACCGGCCCCGTGCTGCAGCTGTGATGACGGTCCACCTACATGCGATCCTCTGCTTGTCTGCTGAGCAACACATGGTATCCAATTAGAAGACCTGTCTCACAAAAATGAAATCACTTTCCCCTGAAAGGATGTGGCACAGAGTATTTAGAGCAGAGGTTTGAACCAACACATGCGCATATATATATATATATATATATACATATATATATATATATATATATATATATATATACATATACATATACATACATATACATATATATATATATATATATACATATATATATATATATATATATATATATATATATATATACATATACATACATATACACATATATATATATATATATACATATATATATATATATATATATATATATATATATACATATACATACATATACACATATATATATATATATATATATATATATATATATATACATACATATATATATATATATATATATATATATATATATATATATATACATATACATACATATACACACATATATATATATATATATACATATATATATATATATATATATATATATATACATATATATATATATATATATATATATATATGTATATATATATGTATATATATATATATATATATGTATATATATATATATATATGTATGTATATATATATATATATATATATATGTATGTATATATATATATATATATATATATATATATATATATATATATATATATATATATATATATATATATATATATATGTGTGTATATGTATGTATATGTATATATATATATATATATATATATATGTATATATATATATATATATGTGTGTATATGTATGTATATGTATATATATATATATATTAGGGGTGCAACGATATTCGTATCGGTATTGAACCGTTCGATACAGTGCTTTCGGTTCGGTACGCAGATGTATCAAACAATACAACATTTGTAATTTATTTTATCAATTTTCCTTCTGACGATGCTGTCTGTGTTGAGCGCTCAGTGAATCTGTGTTCGACTACTCCGCCTAGGCTGCACTGTCGAGCGCAGATCCACTGAGCGCTCAACACAGACAGCATAGTCAGAAGGAAGAGCGCAGGGCAAGCTAGCGAGACAGAAGTTAAGCTCTCCTTGCAACAGGCAAATTGAACCTCATTCAGATCTGGCGTTTGGAATTATTTTGGTTTTCATGTGACGTATGACCCTGAAGGTAAGCGAGTCATGGACTAAAGTAAAATAGTATGTTGGATGTGCCATGCAATGCTCAATTACATTGGTGTGAACTAGTGTGTTAGCGCAGTTAGCTCGTTAACGTGTTGACCGTCTATCCCCATGCACGGAGCGATCGGCGGTAGCTCGTTAACAGAGATTTGCCGTGTTGTGGCGTTAAGGTCATTTCAACGAGATTAATCTGAAAGCACTAGTGGGAACACAACGAATATGACTGCACATTTACGCCGACATCATCCTAGTGCAAAGACAAGTGGAAGCAGACAAAAAAAAGCAAGCATGCTACTAACTTTAGCCGAGTCATTTAGACAGCTGTTAGCACATGATTCTCCTTATGCTGCTGAGAATATAGCCCAGAAGAAGCGGATAGTATAGCTTTTATTTTGGAAAGAGCCATTTCTTATGTGCAGCCCTGGTTATATAGCTCGTCATATTGCAGCCACAGAAATTATTTTGTCCATGAAACCATAAAGCTGCACTTTCTTTTTGCCTTATAGTCTGATTTGTCATAACTTCTCCGTTTTGTGGTAAGCTTTTATTTGGCTGTCACTTCTTCACCCTGACCTGTCTTATTTGGCTCAGCAGAACTCACATAAGCTCAGCGATTCTCTGCGCGATCAACCTCTCACATGTTTAAGCTTGCTGCGGGAGATTTCACTTGTCATGTTTGCATAGTAAGCTAACGATTAATAAGACGATGTCAGAGGAATTGGTGCACAAATTATCATCACTCACAGATCAGTACTGTCGCTCTCTATACACAGTTCGCACGATTGCAAAGTGAAAGCAAAAAAACGAGCGCAAATTCAAACGCGACTTCAATATGTCACATATTGACAGTGGCTCACCGATGCCAATGACATAATTACCCAGCTACATTTCTGAAAGAATGCAAAAGCATTGACATATATTTTTCCTACAATAGCCCGACGGGCAGGGAAGAGATAGATTTTGGTAGCCTGACTGAAAAAATCGCTAGCTCCGGGACGTCGGGCTAGCGATATTGCAAGCCCTGTATCTGATTGAGGAATCACTCATCTTTGGAAAAGAGAGTTTATTACAGAGAAATGGCTCTTTCCAAAATAAAAGCTATACTATCCGCTTCTTCTGGGCTATATTCTCAGCAGCATAAGGAGAATCATGTGCTAACAGCTGTCTAAATGACTCGGCTAAAGTTAGTAGCATGCTTGCTTTTTTTTGTCTGCTTCCACTTGTCTTTGCACTAGGATGATGTCGGCGTAAATGTGCAGTCATATTCGTTGTGTTCCCACTAGTGCTTTCAGGTTAATCTCGTTGAAATGACCTTAACGCCACAACACGGCAAATCTCTGTTAACGAGCTACCGCCGATCGCTCCGTGCATGGGGATAGACGGTCAACACGTTAACGAGCTAACTGCGCTAACACACTAGTTCACACCAATTGAGCATTGCATGGCACATCCAACATACTATTTTACTTTAGTCCATGACTCGCTTACCTTCAGGGTCATACGTCACATGAAAACCAAAATAATTCCAAACGCCAGATCTGAATGAGGTTCAATTTGCCTGTTGCAAGGAGAGCTTAACTTCTGTCTCGCTAGCTAGCCCTGTGCTCTTCCTTCTGACTATGCTGTCTGTGTGGAGCGCTCAGTGGATCTGCGCTCGACAGTGCAGCCTAGGCGGAGTAGTCGAACACAGATTCACTGAGCGCTCCACACAGACAGCATCGTCAGAAGGAAAATTGATAAAATAAATTACAAATGTTGTATTGTTCGATACATATGCGTACCGAACCGAAAGCACTGTATCGAACGGTTCAATATCGATACGAATATCGTTGCACCCCTAATATATATATATATATATATATATATATATATATATATATGAGATTAGGAACTTATAATGGACATAAATCTGCTTGCTGAATGAAAAGAGACCGCTTGCTATGTCCTCTTTTGTTTAGGTTAGATGAGTAAACTTTTAGATGTAACCTATTTATCAGGTAAGCTTTTGAAAATTTCTGCAGTCTTCTACAAAAACATTAACACTAAGGTGCGGCTTACTAAGGACACCTGTGTCTATTGCCAGCACACAGCACTCCTTTAGTTGCTCATACTTACATACATATATCAGTAATACAATGCTGAGTGGCCTTGATGATATGAATATCCATTCTCTAGTAGCACTTGGTAAAAGTCACTAAAGTTCATTAGTTATTTCTTGTTGACATGCTGTGCTAAGCCAGTTTTCCACACTCACTGAGGAGCTAGAGGATGATGACCTCTGAGCTTTGGCTGTCACTGGAGCAGTATCAAATCCCAGGGTTGGCTTTCCTGATAACACAAATCCAAAATTAAACATTAGCCCACTGCATTTTTTATTTTTGTTTTACTTAAAAAACTGTTAGTTGAGGAAGAACATGTCAGAATTCACTCACGTTCATGAGCCCCAGTGGAGAGCAGTTTAGCCAGACAGCTAGTGGGTGGGGGAGTGGATGGAAGTACAGGGGGGGCAGCTGTCCTCGCTCCTCCTGTCTTTTGCTTATGCTTCCCTTTGGCCCCCGTAAATGTCACCTGTTCTGGCACTGAGAAGCAGTGAGCTGCTGTGACAGAGGGCAGCGCTGCATGGACCGGGTCAGATACAACAGCTAGGTAAGAGAGAGAGTGGCAGGGAGTCTGGGAGTACGTTTCCCCTGTGTGAGGGTATCCGTGAGCCTGCTGCGCAGCACCCTGAGCCCCCATGGTGGAGGCTGTGTGAGTGATGACAGTGGAGGTTCCACTGCTTGTCGTATAGTAACCAAACTTGTGGCATGGCAGTGGGTACAAAAAGGGAATACTTGCAGAGGCCGTCTGTTCAGTGCTGCTGCTAAATGCTATAGAAACTGGTGCATCATGGTATGACTGATGTCCATAAGGCATGGCTTCTGTTATGATGTTGGATGTGTGGTATTCTCCACAATCCTGGCCAGAGCTGGTCTGGTTTGGCCGGGTATTAGATATAGAGGGGTGGGACAGATTGTCAGATAGTAGATTGGGCTGGGAAAAAAATTAATCTGTTTTACTGATTAAACAAGAATAACATTAGATGCTGGAATAATTGAATAATTCTGCACAAGCAGACAATAAACACAAACAGAAGAAGCTGATAACAGCAGCAGTACCTGAGCCAGCTGCGTGTCGATGAGAAGCCGGGGCGCTGTTGCCACAGGGGAGGGAACTGGAGCAAACGCTGCACCAGAAGAACTCCCAAAATAGCTACAGTCCGCAAAACCAGTGTGCTCGGTGGGTTGGCCACGGTTGTTCATAAAGATATCTGAGAAAGAGTACAGTATATATAGTATGTTATTCAGAATATCAACTGGAAAAGGCTCTGATACAGCAGGAAGATAAAACATTTAAAAGAATAATCTAATTAAATAAAGTACACGTGACATATATAGACATTCAACAAAAACTAACCAATATATCAATCAACTGTTTATAAGTAACTCAAATTTTATGCTGAAAAGGAAGTAGAAAGTAGAAAATTAAATGATCCTACCCCGCCTTCCTGTCTAATGAATGATAGAAATATTCTTCTTACTTTTAAAGGCCTGCCAGCGGCACACACGCACACACACACACACACACACACACACACACACACACACACACACACACACACACACACACACACACACACACCTTAGATATTTTACTTCATGGTAAAATAATACATGGAAAGTAGGATAGTGCTCTCTGGTGGACAACTGAAGAAACAGAGGTTATACCAAATAAGGATTTTGTATTTTGTGTACTGCAGTTTCTGTTACATTGTATATACAGTGACCAGTGTAGCATTCCGATAAAAACCAGTTTTTGCAGATTTTCTAGACATGGTACAGTGGGGCAAAAAAGTATTTAGTCAGCCACCGATTGTGCAAGTTCCCCCACCTAAAATGATGACAGAGGTCAGTAATTTGCACCAGAGGTACACTTCAACTGTGACAGACAGAATGTGAAAAAAAAAAAAAAAAAATCCATGAATCCACATGGTAGGATTTGTAAAGAATTTATTCGTAAATCAGGGTGGAAAATAAGTATTTGGTCAATAACAAAAATACAACTCAATACTTTGTAACATAACCTTTGTTGGCAATAACAGAGGTCAAACGTTTACTATAGGTCTTTACCAGGTTTGCACACACAGTAGCTGGTATTTTGGCCCATTCCTCCATGCAGATCTTCTCGAGAGCAGTGATGTTTTGGGGCTGTCGCCGAGCAACACGGACTTTCAACTCCCGCCACAGATTTTCTATGGGGTTGAGGTCTGGAGACTGGCTAGGCCACTCCAGGACTTTCAAATGCTTCTTACGGAGCCACTCCTTTGTTGCCCAGGCGGTGTGTTTTGGATCATTGTCATGTTGGAAGACCCAGCCTCGTTTCATCTTCAAAGTTCTCACTGATGGAAGGAGGTTTTGGCTCAAAATCTCACGATACATGGCCCCATTCATTCTGTCCTTAACACAGATCAGTCGTCCTGTCCCCTTGGCAGAAAAACAGCCCCATAGCATGATGTTCCCACCCCCATGCTTCACAGTAGGTATGGTGTTCTTGGGATGCAACTCAGTATTCTTCTTCCTCCAAACACGACGAGTTGAGTTTATACCAAAAAGTTCTACTTTGGTTTCATCTGACCACATGACATTCTCCCAATCCTCTGCTGTATCATCCATGTGCTCTCTGGCAAACTTCAGATGGGCCTGGACATGCACTGGCTTCAGCAGCGGAACACGTCTGGCACCGCGGGATTTGATTCCCTGCCGTTGTAGTGTGTTACTGATGGTGACCTTTGTTACTTTGGTCCCAGCTCTCTGCAGGTCATTCACCAGGTCCCCCCGTGTGGTTCTGGGATCTTTGCTCACCGTTCTCATGATCATTTTGACCCCACGGGATGAGATCTTGCGTGGAGCCCCAGATCGAGGGAGATTATCAAAATCAAATCAAATCACATCAGATCACTTTTATTGTCACATCACATGTGCAGGTACATTGGTACAGCACATGTGAGTGAAATTTTTGTGTGCGAGCTTCACAAGCAACAGAGTTGTGCAAAATACAATAATGTAAACAAGCAAAATACAAGAATGGCTACATCTGAAACTAATAAATATATGTACAATATATAATAGTATATGCATTTCTGGATGTGTATACTAAATATTTTTCTACGTGTGTGTGTGTGTGTGTGTGTGTGTGTGTGTGTGTGTGTGTGTGTGTGTACACATATTTTACAAATTAAATAGAGTAAACAATAAATAAAATATATAAAATAAAATATACAGAGTGAGACATGTGCAAAACAGTGGCGTTACTGTACAGTATGGAGTGCATAATGTTAAAGTTCCAGTAGTGAAGCTGAGGTGTCTATGAAGTGTTCAGCAGTCTGATGGCCTGATGGAAAAAGCTGTCTCTCAGTCTGCTGGTACGGGACCGGATGCTGCAGAACCTCCTTCCTGATGGAAGTAGTCTGAACAGTTTATGGCTGGGGTGACTGGAGTCCTTGATGATCCTCCCCACTTTCCTCAGGCACCGCTTCCTGTAGATGTCTTGGAGGGAGGGAAGCTCACCTCCAATTATCCGTTCAGAGCACCGCACTACTCGCTGGAGAGCTTTGCAGTTGTAGGCGGTGCTGTTGCCATACCAGGTGGTGATGCATCCAGTGAGGATGCTCTCAATGGCACAGTGATAGAAGGTCCTGAGGATGCGGGGGCTCATGCCGAATCTTTTCAGCCTCCTGAGAAAGAAGAGGCGCTGCTGCGCCTTCTTCACTGTTTTGTTTGTGTGTACTGACCACGTAATGGTCTTGTATGTCTTCCATTTTCTGATAATTGCTCCCACAGTTGATTTTTTCACACCAAGCTGCTTGCCTATTGTAGATTCACTCTTCCCAGTCTGGTGCAGGTCTACAATACTTTTCCTGGTGTCCTTCGAAAGCTCTTTGGTCTTGGCCATGGCGGAGTTTGGAGTCTGACTGTTTGAGGCTGTGGACAGGTGTCTTTTATACAGATGATGAGTTCAAACAGGTGCCATTCATACAGGTAACGAGTGGGGGACAGAAAAGCTTCTTACAGAAGACGTTACAGCTCTGTGAGAGCCAGAGATTTTCCTTGTTTGAGGTGACCAAATACTTATTTTCCACCCTAATTTACGAATAAATTCTTTACAAATCCTACCATGTGGATTCATGGATTTTTTTTTTTACATTCTGTCTCTCACAGTTGAAGTGTACCTCTGGTGCAAATTACTGACCTCTGTCATCATTTTAAGTGGGGGAACTTGCACAATCGGTGGCTGACTAAATACTTTTTTGCCCCACTGTATAACACTAGTACTTACACCGTACAGCCATGAGTATTCACACAACCATTCAAATCACTGAATTCAGGTGTTCCAGTCACTTTCATGGCCACAGGTGTATATAAGAAAAAAAAGTAAAAAAAAAAGAAAAATCACACACCTAGTCATGCAGAGTGCTTCTACAAACATTTGTGAATGAATGGGTCGCTCTCAGGAGCTCAGTGAATTCTAGTGACAGGATGCTGCCTGTGCAGTGAGTTTTAAAGTTTCCTCACTGCTAAATATTCCAAAATCAACTGTTAGTGGTCTTATAACAAAGTGGAAGCAATTGGGAACGACAGCAACTCAGCTACAAAGTGGTAGGCGACGTAAACTCACAGAGCAGTGTCAGTGGATGCCGAGGCACATAGTTAACAGAGGTCACTAACTTTCCGCAGAGTCAGGAGAACCCTACTTGTCTAACTGCATTGTGTAAAGTATGATGGAGAGGGGATTATAGTGTGGCATTGCTCTTCAGGAGTAGGGCTCGGCCTTTTAGTTCCAGTGATAGGAACTTAACTGGCCTACACAGAGTGCTGATCTCACAGAACACCTTTGAAATTAATAAGAGCGGAGTCTGAAAGCTGGGTCTTCTCATCAGTCATCGGTTTCTGACCTCATAAATGCAGTTTTGGAAGAATGGTCAAAAATTCCCATAAACACTCCTAAACCTTGTGGAAAGCCTTCCCAGTAGAGCTGAAGCTGTTATATTTTCAAAGGGTGTGCCAACTTCATATTAAATCCTGTGGATTAAAAATGGGATGTCACTCAAGTTCATTTGCGTGTGAAGGCAGACAACTGAATACTTTTTGCAGTATAGTGTCTCTTCCGTCTTTATTTTAAGATAAAAGAGACAAAGAACAGAAATGGAAAATTAAACCCTCACACAATGTGAAGCTCTCTGATTGAGATATTCAGTCAGGGTATTTACATTTTATTTGCCAGGTCACATAGTTTTAAATCTATGCTGGCAGGTTGCCAGTTTTTTCACATGTTATTTAAGGTTTGAGCAGTCAATATTAACTGTCTTCACTCAAACTGGCAGTAACCCTAAGTTTTCCTGAACTGAGCGTCTTTCATCAAGACACATTGTTCAGAATGCCTCATGATCTCACAGTAGGTAATGCATACCAAAAGCTCTTTTTTTATCTCAGTAAAAAGAAAACTCAGTATTTTCATGTAAGAGAAATACAGAGAAATCATGAATTAATTAAGAGCGCTGACAGATACTAGCTGCCTGGTCACTGTGACAAAAAAAGCAAAGACACCACACAGCTGATACTTCAGGAGCCTGTCAGGGCAGTAAGAACAAACACACACACACAAACACAGCAGTGGGCAACAGGTTGTCTGTTGGTTACAAAGACTTACTTGTAGCCATGGGGCTGCAGGATTGCATCACTGAAAGTAATACAAATGCCAGAAAAATCACAGCCATTGTTGCCCTGAGCAAGAAACTAAACTCTAACCTGGTTCCTTCCTCTTGCTTGAAGCTTTGCTCCTCTTTTGCTGCAGGCTGACTCGATTCAGTATAAAGACTAAAGCAGACACCCCAGGCATACTGCCATATTGGCTTCTTGTCCAGTAAGTGTCAGCTTGGTAAGTTAGGTTCTCTACATTTAGTCATGCTTTACAAAGACATTTACTTTACCTTGCATCAATTAACTTTCAGCCATTTGTAAAAGCTATGCTATCACTTTTAAAGCCGGCAAGCTTGCTAACAGTTGCATATTTATACCTCTAAATGATACAAAGCAGGAGTGAAACTTGTGTGAAGCCATGTGTTGGTCCATCTAATCAATATTAGTGCAACTTTCATTCATTTCAGCTCAATTTATGTTATATTAGCTCCCTATGCCATGAATTTATAAAATCCAATCAAAATTAAATGAAATCACAGACCTGAAAGCTACAGCTCAATAGGAATTGTGGTAACAACATAATTTTACTTTATAAAAAAAATAGAAAATCATCATAATCATCTTCCAGCCCATCAATATTTATTTCCCTAGTTTCTAGGTGGTGCCAAAAGTAGCAATAGTGGTTAAATACATCCTCTTCCACTTCCCCATTTTCCCCAGTTCAACCCTGCCTTTGACAATCCTTTAACTCATGAATGCCAAAGAATATACTGCTGACATAGCACAAATCAGAGGAGTGTCCCTCAAGGTTTTTTCACTCATCAACATCTGGAATAGAAACTTAATTTATGGTAAATAAAATGGTAAATGGCCTGTATTTGTATAGCGCTTTTCTAGTCCCTAAGGACCCCAAAGCGCTTTACACAACCTGTCATCCACCCATTCACACACACATTCACACAATTCAATTTATGTACTACAAAAATATGATTAAGATAATCATCAGCCAAATATGGCTGATAAGAATCTAATCTTAAAAACTCAAGTACTCTTCACACTATATCATGCACTGTCAGCAAGCATCTAACTGTAATCAACCTGTGATTGGATGCATTAATCAGTTCTTCACATGTTCACATTTACAGATAAACAGATGGACATATGAAAGGGTAGAAAGTACCTGGTATATCCATGAAATCATCCAGGTTGGGCTGCAGTGGAGTCAAGCCTGGTTGAATCATGTCAGCATTGCTGGTGTATGCTGAAGTGGAAGAGAACATAATAATAGATGCATGCGTGAGAAAGAAATGCTCTAGTGCTATTGTGTTTTTTGTTTTTTGTTTTTTTTTGACAAGTCATCTTTCATCATAGGGAATTTCCTTATTTGTAATGTGGGTTTCATTGGCTGAATTGCTAACCCATGTGACCAGCAGACAGAGTCACCAAACTGAGGTAGGAACTTAGAAAGTGAAATACTTCTACATTATATTAAAGCATAGTTTGGATTTGTTTGCCCTCTTGCTGAGAGTTAGAAGAGGGATCTTTCATCAAAGGCTGTTTTTAACATAGATTAGCAAAAAGTGGACACTGGTAAATGGCCTGCATTTGTATAGCACTTTACTCAGTCCCTAAGGACCCCAAAGCGCTTTACACTACATTCAGTCATTCACACACTGGCAATGGCAAGCTACGTTGTAGCCAGAGCTGCCCTGGGGCGCACTGTCAGAGGCGAGGCTGCCGTACACTGGTGCCACTGGGCCCTCTGACCACCACCAGTAGGCAAACATGGGGTTAGTATCTTGCCCAAGGATATTTGGCATGCAGCCAAGAGGCAGCCTGGGATCGAACCACCGACCTTCTGATTAGAGGCTGACCTGCTCTGCTACCTGAGCTACAGTCACCCCAGACACTGGCAGAAACAGCCAGCTGGCTGTGTTTAAAGGCAACCTGTCCACCTGCCAGCTGAAGAAATCACATATCTTATTTGTTTAGGTTGCACAAGAAACAAAGTGTTGATGGGGACTTCCTGCTTTGCCTTGTTGTTCCCTTGTCACCGTGAGATGGCTTGGAAAACAGCACAGACTCCAAAATGTATTGTGTCTGATAGTCCCCAGCTCTGACTGAGCTTTAGGCGTGCTGATCCACATTGCCTTTTTACCCATGTTTTCATCTTTTTAAGCTAGGACAACCATCTGCTGGGTAAAGGCATACTTTGAACAGACAGATAATGAGAGCGTTGGGAAGTGCGAATGGATGACAGGCTACTGTTAAAAACCCCCAAACCCCCCCCCCCCCCCCCCCCCCACACACACACACACACAAACAAACAAACAAAAAAACAGGTGATGTAGCACTGCAGTAAACAGGCCCCATCCCTACTTTTATATGTTGCTGGTATCAAATTTTAAAGAGAAAAAAATATATATATATGTGTATTTCTCAATTTCTCTGCATTTTATATGATGCCCATGTATTATTTTCCATCAAATTTAACTTTTAATTATTTGAAAATTAATGCATTCTGCTGTTATTTACCTTTTTTTTGGAAAAGGGCATTCATTTCTGAAAACAAGACCACATTTAAAATGAGAGAAATAAAAGTCCAACCATATCTCTATGATTATGTTCCTTTTTTGCTGAAAATCTGTCCCTAAAGCTCCTGTCTATGACAGACTTGAGTTAGAAATATTATTTTGGGCAATTTATTTGATTCTAAAAGTAAAATGAACCAGGATATAATTTTCAGCCCAGTAACAACTAATTGGAATCAATTATTTAATCCATGCACTATGCAGCCTACGATCAGCCTTGCTTTTAAATGCTTCCGATCAAATTCTGCAGGATTTGAGACACAAGTCCCTGCTGAAAGTCATTCCACAAACTTGTCTACTACTCACTGTTGTGTCGCTCGCTGGTCCAGGGACATGGCTTCTGTGTCATGGTGAATAGGGTGTCAGAGATGTCGGACAGAAGGCAGTCCAGGTCAAACATGTGGACCTCCGCGGGGACAGCTTCAGGTTCCTGGTATGTCTGATAGGGCCATTTGTCCTGCCTGGCTTGGCAGATCTGACCCTGCCAAACATCAACAAGGAATCAGAACACTTACAGGATCTGACATGCCAAGTTAATCCCAGATCTATCCATTAGGGGCTCAACATAAATAGAGCTGGAAAGTCCTAATTCATCAATGACTTCTAGTTCTCCCAATCTGTGCCTGCAATTAGTGCTCTATGAAAACTTTGTGTCACGTTTGTTCCGCTGATAAATGACAAAATGCCTCTCAAAACTAATATTAAAACAGCAAGAAAAAAAAACATCTATCTCCAGTTACACACAAAACAAAACTGCACACCTACAGCATTCACAACTTCAACATGAAACATGTGCTAAGCTGTCATCTCTCCCCCCCCATCCCTTTCTGCCCCTTCTCCTTTGGAAACCCAGTGAACAACTCACAGAAATGAAGTGCCAAAGCCAGCCTGTTTGAGATGCTTTGTTTCACCCCGATCTTCTACTCCGCCTTTACCTTCCACTTCTAAGCCCAGGGCCACATTTATAGGGAAGCCCACCAGATTGAGCCGGAAACTATTTCTGATTACGTCTGAACACACGACATCCCCTCTTAGAATACAAGCACGCACGAGCAGAAATGAGGTAAGATTGTTGTGCGCACATGTATGTGTGTATGTGTGCGCGTGTGCATGTGGGGTGCATCATGAAAAAGCTGTTTTGACACATTGTTCAGAAACAGTGGGCCCTCACAGGTTTTCATTATGTTGGCTTTGTTCATTTCTTTATTTTGATGTCTCACCATTTCAATAAGAGCGGCAGCCTTTTGTCCCTGACCTAATTCTGGGAGTCGCACACACACACGTGCATGCAAACTGTAAAAGGCCCCTGCTAAACACAAACTGATGCTGCTTGGAGAAAATATACACATGCATATGAGCGGCTGAAAGACTGCAGCATCGACAGGGTGCGTTCACATCGTTTGGCGAGAAGTTTCATTTCAAAAGAGATTCTCCTAGATCTAAATCTAACTAAACTTTGGTATCCAGAAGGACGCAATTTTTTTTTTTAATCAAAGCTATTAGTGAACCTTACCCTACCCTACAGATTACCCCACTTTTAAAACATTTGCATCTCCCACCTATCAAGTTTTAATTTCATTCAACGACGTTGGTCCTTCCTTCCTGGTGGAGAGGGGGCCCACCTAAATTATTGAACTGTTTCATCCCTGCACTACAAGTTGACTTCTCTGGTCCTCAGAGAGGGGTCTTCTTACGGTTCCGTGTGCCAGTCCAAGAAATGAGGTTGATCGTGCCTTCCACACCTTAGCTCCAAAACTGCAGAACAGCTCAATTCTCTTTGTGCCCGTTTAAAAAGGCAGCTTAACCCTGTAACACCAAGTGCTTCGTATTTAATGGGTGAGGTTTTGAGACTGCTACATTGTCAGTGTGATTGTTTTTCATTGTTGTTCATTAAATAATGTATTCAAAAACATTTGATTTTTCTGTAAATTATTTGATGGCTCAGAGTGTACAGTGCTTGTAGTGTGTGTTCATTTTGTTTACTTATGTGTGTGTCTCCCTCTTGCAGAGTGAGATTTTTTTTTTCCTTACTCGTTTACACAGCATTATCACCTAATAGGATATTATTTCACTCTCAGACTGAATATAAGGGCTAAGTCTAGTGATCTTAATTTTCAGCCTTTTTCGTGTTATTATTAGAGCAGCTTTCCAGCTGCCTTCTTCACTCTAAACCACACACTACATCCTTCAGGTCCCTGCAACCTACTGAAATAGGGAAGGTGTGACCAGGTTTTGAAGAACAGCTCAGGGTCAGCTTCCCCTGAACCCACTGCTCCACCTCTCCCATGCAGCTGAGCCACAAACCACACCCTGCTACAGTCTGTAAATGAACTGTGTAAAAATCTATTGAAATACATTGTCACTGTAGATAATAATCTGAACGTTATTTTACAATTCTACTTTATTAGAAAGTGGTTGATGCTAAAAATGTAAAGCCAATTAAATTTTAGACTAGGGCTGTCACAGGTTAAAAGTGCACAACTGTAACTGTGTAACTGCATATATGACATACGACATTCACACTTTTGACTAGTGTTTTTCTAAGCACTAAATGTAATCTGTTAAGAGAATGGTGTGATAAGGATATGAGTGCAGAGAGCATAAAAACACAGTGAAGTGATCTTTGACCTGTCAGCTACTTGCTGATATTGGCCTTGCCGCGTAATCCATCAAAAGACGGGTCAGACACAGCATTATTATTGAAGTTTTCCTAATGTTGAACTCAAGTAAAGCTTGGACTTCCAGTGCCACAGCACATCTACAGAAAAATGAAAAATTAGAGCCCATGAAAGATGAAATATGAGGAATACTATCATGAATGAGGCACCTCCCTCTCTCTGCCCCCCCGCTGTTTCTCCTCTCTGCCACTAAATATTTTGTCTCTGCCACCTTAGCGTCTCTGTCGAAAGCAGATGCCCCTCTGCTGCCCGGTTTTTGCCAAGTGCTGCTGGAAGTAGGTCATATTTGATTAGGTTACATTCATTTTTTTCACCATTTTTCTTGAATAAAGATTAAGAGTTATGGGTATTGTTGCAGCAGGCAGTTAGCTGGGTCAGTTGCCTTCATATGTCAGGTTGTGACGCACAGCCCAAGTTGTTTTGCCCATTTCTATTTTCTTTTTTAAATCTCTTTTTTTCTCCCCTCCTCCCTTGTTCAGCCAGGGAGGCTAAATTCAAATGCTAAAAATAGTCGCTTGGTGGTCTTTAGTGATCCTATGTCACTACAAGGACATTCAAAAGTAAACAATGCCAGCAGGTCACCCAAAAATTACAATATATGTTGGGTCAGTTGGCCAGCTTCAGCCTCCACTCTTCAAAATCAATACTTTTCAACTTTAATTTCCTTGCAATATTGCAATAATGTAGCAATAATGAAGTAATGTGTGACTTCTGACTTACCTCTTGAAGCATTAATAGGATGTCATCCTTCTTTTTCTGAAGCTGCAGCAGAAAAAGACAGAGCGAGTGTGGAAATGAACCATGTTTTTGTTTTTATGCACATCACCTTATGTTAACTAATTACAGTTTTGATCAGGTAAAAGTGTTGGAAAGTGGGGCCATTGGGGTTCATCCTTTGGGGACTATGAAAACGTGACAAACTGTCCAACCAATAGGTACTGGTACTGACTTAGAGACAGTTTAAAGATGTACTGTGAATAAGGTGAGCGCTCACCCTCTTCTTGTAGTAAATCCTCCACTTATGGTACTCCTTGATCACTACCTCAATCCTTCTCTTCCAGTAGCTGCCCTCTAATATGATCGCCTGTTGACAGGATGCCAGTGAAACACTAAGTATGTTTTTTTTCCAAGGATGAGCTTAAATATGCAACACCTACATCATTCATTCACTCACTTCGGGCTTTCGATGCGCATCTGCCTCCAAGCCATCCAGCGGGGTCACAAAGCCACATACTGGGTTTTTCCTCTTCTCCACATCTGAGCCAAGCAGAAAGAGGGAAAAAAGGACAAGAAAAATCAGCTGCGGCGTAGACATTCATTCTGGTGAAATGTGGATTCTCTCAACCCATGTTAGGTCACCCGGTTCTTCTAGTCTCACAATTTAAAAAAAAAAAAAAAAAAAAGCACCAGCACTCACACTGAATGAACCATGCTCTCCAGATTGCATTGTTCAGACGGATCTTATCCCTCCACAGCAACCGCAGACCCTTAAAAGATTTCCATTTAGGAGAGACTATCTTACCACTGTGGAGAAAAGAAAGGTGGAATATGTATTTGTTTCGGGGAAAATGTGAAAGCCCTTTCATTTATAGTCTTTGAGGCAAAAAGGCATAAACGTGCATAAATGACGTTTATGCCTCTTTTAGAAAAAAACAATAGGAACACTGCCTCAAACCTGCCCTGATTTTGACTAATAGTAGCCAATCAACTTATTCCCCGGTATACAACCCGGCTTTATGTGCTTTCCCCCCCCCCCTCCCTCACTGTTTCTCTGCCTGCTGAGAATAGAGCTCCTAATGTGAGGTGCTCAAGAAGTTGCTAGGAAGCCTGGGGAAATCATTCTCAACATGCTTTTAATGGACTGACATGGCTGCGTATTATTCAGCCCGAACAGCAGAGACAGCCTATTGCGAAAAAACAAAGAGCAATCAGCAGAGGAACCACTTTACATCAGTCTGGTTAATGATAAATAGCGGAAAGCAGAGCAGCAATCTGTGCGGAATAAGAGGCCATGTCATAGTCTTGGAAAATATATATAAATATATAATAAAAGTACTTGTTTTAAATCTATTTTTTTTGTGTTTGATAATAGTTGCACAATGAATCCTGAAACAGTGCCACAATTTGTGAAACTAGATCTATAAACAAATGCAATTTTCCACCCAGTGACAGCAGATTTTAAAAAAAAAGAAAGAAAAAAAAAGTCTTCTTTGGGCCAAGGGTTGATGAAAGCTCTTATAAACACGGTTTCAAAGAAAGTGGTCCTCATTTTTTAAGTAAATGAAAAATCAATGTGTAGTCTGATGTTACTGAAACGTAAGCATGTTTAGAGAGTATAGGGAGGTTTCTTTGGTATTTGGTTTGTTTTAAGTGCAGCGGCTTCCTCTGCTATAGTTGCAAATAGCTCCTGCTATATGCAGGAGCTATTTGTGACATCTTGTAACAAATGGCTGCTCTCAAACAGAAAAACAAATTTCTAGGGCATCGTGTCAGGAGTTTCTTTCCTTTGCATCAGTCACACTGTCCTTTGTCCAGTCCTGCCAACTAGAATCAAAGTCCACTTTTTTTTGGTGAAAATTTCCAAACTGGTTATGCAACAGACTGACAACACATATACACAAACAACCACAGCATTAACTATCAGCTTTGAAGTGAATTCTATTAAGACAAATATAAATATATATATTAAAAAATATATTTTAAAATATGGTTTAGTTTAGTTCGTTTAGTGAGCTTCGGTTAATTTACAATACTCTTATTTTAAAACAGAGACTGATCCTGTGCATATCGCTGCTTTAAATGTCAGCTCAGAATGAGACACTTTCACATTCTTTGGAGATATTTTCTTCCACATGGTTTAGCTGAACTGAACAAGCAGAAAGCTGAAAATAAAAATGCTGATTAAAACCCCGACTTCATTCTTTCCCCCTACTGCACGCAGCAGGGACCCACCTGTAGGCCAGTGACATGCACTCGAACAGGCGGGTCAGAGTGGGGTCGATGCTTAGGCTCCCGGAGCTGAGTGGACCGTAGCGGTACGTTTGACACCCCGTTCTGTTCACCGTGTCAAAGTCGTACCTCAGAGACCCTCCACTCTTCCTCCTCCGCGCCGCAGAGTCGCTGTGGGGCGAGGATACCATGAAGTGTCCGCTGTGGATCACCTGAGTGCGGGGGAAAGCTTCGGGCGACGGCCCGGTGCCGGCCACCCGAGCGGGTTCCCCCTCCGGGTCAGAGTCCGATTCTAAGAAGTCCTGAAGCTGGCTCTCTCCGGCCGAGCAAACACTCCCTTTGCCCGCCATTGCGCACTTTCATTCAGCGGTGAGGATCGGACAGAAAGTGAACTTTCTCCTCAGCTGTCTTCCCCCGCTTCCTGTCCTGTTTTCTTCAGATATTTGAATATTTCCTCAAGGAAGAGCCGTTTGCTATCAAGCAATGATTATCCTCATCTGTCAGTGGAGGGCTCAGCCAACCAGCTGCAGGACCTACACCTCTGGAGCACGGTGTGTGTGTGGACTGTTGTGTAACAGCATACTATCATTATGTCAACTTCTCGAACTGGTAAAGTCCCGAAGAAAATAGACAGAAAGTGGTAATTATTAATAAACCAAAAAAAAAAAAAGTATTAGAAAGTAGGAGTAAACCGGCTTCAAGTGGATGTGTCACAGATTCATATTATCATCACTATATACACAAACAACCACAACCTTAACTATCAGCTTTGAAGGGAACTGTATATATATTTTAATTTGCTTCTAAACTTTAACATTTTAGATGTGTTTCAGCAAGCAACAATTCTGTGCATGTAAAAGGATTTCTGCACATTTAAAACATATCACATATATCTGTGTTTAGGAATGATTATTAACAAGTTCTGATCCTTCATAATTGATATTATGGAGCTTTTTTAACCCATAAAGCAAAAAATACCGGCCTCTATTGGCGGTATTCTTTGTTGCATGTTTTCTAATTATTTCTGTGTGTGTGTGTGTGTGTGTGTGTGTGTGTGTGTGTGTGTGTGTGTGTGTGTGTGCGTTAAGCCTGAAAATATTTTCTTGAAATATTTCCGGATAAAATAATTTAAAAAGCCTCCACAGCAAGCAGACACGAAGGAGTGGGGCTTCCCTTCACCTCACCTCCAATTGGTTGTAGTAGATGGCTGTCCCTCCCCGAACCTGGGTCTGCTAGAAGCTTCTTCCTGTTGAAAAGGGTTTTTCCCTCCCACATTTGCCAAGTGCTTGCTCAACAGGATTGTCTGATTGTTGGGGATTGTTCACCGTTCACAGTTCACTGTACTCAAATGGCCTCCAGTCACCAGATCTAAATTTAAAAAAGCACTTTTGGGATGTGGTAGAACAGCAAATTCACATCATGGATTTGGAGCCGACAAATCTTCTATAACTCTATGACACTCTGTAATACTTTGTTGAATCTGTGCCACAAGCACAGATCTGAAGGCAAAAAGGGGTCCAACATGGTACAACCAAGATGTAACTAATGAAGTGTCCAATGAGTGTATATTAGTTCATTCTTAGTCATGACAAAGGAAAAATAACTACAAAGTGCAGCTCTTCAAGTTGAATATACCTTTCATAGTCTCTTAGCCTGTTAGCCCAGTCAGCCTTCTGGTCACTTCTCTAAGCTTTAATGAGTCTCTGGCTGTTCATGGAGGACCCTAAAAATGCCCATATTGTGAGGGGTACACCCGCTTCGGATGTTATCAGTCCATACAGTGGACGTTATTAGCAGAAATCAGTCCCATAGATATGGGCCAGGATTGACCTTCTCTACCTCCTAAACTGTTCAGAAGGTTGTTATCATCCATCCAGATGGATGATAATAAACTGTTCAGAAGGTTGTTATCATCCATCCAGATGGATGATCACTAACAGGAGCATGGGAAGTACTCCAGAATCCACTCTCGCTGGAATCTGGTGAATACCGCAGAGTTTACAGGTAAGACCATTTAAACGGACAGCATTCGTAGAATGACTATTAAAAGTAAGCGATGTTAGTAATACAACGAGTGCCGGAGTCAACCAGAAAACGTCTCCCAGAGTGTGTCCTCTATGAAGAGCAGCCTTTCCTTATTGTCAGCGGTCGCAGCCGCTATAAAATGCTGGCGGGCTCGTTTCCCTTAAAACTGCAAAGGCGGCACGGTGCTGTCACGCGCGATTCCAGCCACCATCAATGAGTTGGAGGAGCCCGGGAGAATAGGCGGGGGCACGGGAGATGCCATCAGTGAGTCGGGAACTATCGCCTGGATCCTGAAGCTCCTGGTAGCCAGGAGAATGCGATACGCTTCTTCTGTGAGTGAGCGGTAGTCCTTCGCGGCCAGCAGTGGGGAGTTGGCGAGGCCAGCTCGCACTGGAGCTGGCAACTGTTGAAAGAAAACATCAGTGAAGAGGAATCCCCCGTCATCCGTTCCTAGCAAGAACAGCATGCTCTCCATGAGCTCGAGAGCATCACTCAGGGCTGAGAGAGAGAGGATTCTAGGCCCGCTCTGCATCGGAGAGGAAGTAGCCTTGAGAGAGGTGTATTTCACTAGCTCTGCTATCACTTCCGACATAAACGAAGACAGAAAACTAAACAGCAGTGACTTTTGTAGGGTTACTGAAGTTGGGCTAGCTTGTATATAATGATGTCCTACATGGTTGGCTAGCTACACAGCTATGCCAGCATAACATAAACAGTGAATTTGGAGGATGAATGCTAACTTTTTTCCACTTGATGAGGGTTCCTGATGGTTAGAGACAAACCCCTAGCATGGCAGGATGCTGTAAACGGACCAAACTTCAGTCAGGAGAACAACTGAGATAATCCATCTGTAACACTTCCAGCTCTTCAAAAATCACAGACGCTCAGAAAGGTTGGCTTTTCACAGTTTATTCCTGCAGAAGACATAAAACACACTCAACAGGTGTCTTCTGATGGTACCAGCAATTGTAGCTCCTACAATGTAAAACAACATCACAAAAAGCACAGAAAAACAGTAAATCCAAACACATTTCCTGAAATGCGCAGCAACCACTAGGGAGCTGACAAAAGCTTACTGCCAAAGAGCATAAATACGGCAGAAACACTGTTTAACAGCAACCAGCCTTTGTTTCGGTTACACAGAAACTTTCTAACATCAGTATGAACCTATATACATCGACATGTACAACTTATGTAACAACATTCACACCAGAAACCATAAAAATGCCAGAGCCTTTCATTACAGAACTTACCCTCACAGTGAAAACGCGCGCTGTGAGGAGCAGAAGCCTTAGCAGCTTCTAAATGCTAGGGTGAGATCCGGTTTCTGGGTTTTCAAAATAAAATACAATAAAAAAATGATAAAATTCACACTTAAAATAATAATTAAGAACAGGTAAGTGCATGTTTTTCAGAGGTATTTTTAACTCCGTTACACATCCACAATAGAAGGTTAGTCATTCATATACTGCTGCATGGGCTGGGCTGTAGTTACATCGTAAGGTTTTAAAAACTGAGCTTTAAATTGAACAGTGGTAATAAAAACCAAGAGAGGCTGACAGTGATCATTAACTGAACAAGCCTTTAAGTTATGGAACACCAGGACTGCCATAATGAATTAATTAAATACACCATTAAATACTTAATTAAATGTGGCAATAATTATTTTTCAAGATGGCGCCGCGGATGACAGCGTCGGTACTGCGCTCTCTCGCACTTTTCTTCCCCGGACCAGACGGCGTCTCACCCTCCTGCCTCAAAACCTGTGCTGAACAGCTGGCTCCCATCTTTACTCGCATCTTCAACAGATCCCTGGAGCTGTGTGAAGTTCCCTCCTGCTTCAAACGCTCCACCATCATCCCTGTTCCCAAGAAACCCACCATCACAGGACTGAATGACTACAGACCTGTCGCCTTGACGTCTGTGGTCATGAAATCCTTCGAACGACTGGTGTTAGCCCATCTGAAAGACATTACAGGCCACCAGCTGGACCCTCTGCAGTTTGCCTACCGGGCAAACAGGTCGGTGGATGATGCAGTGAACATGGGGCTGCATTACATTCTGCAACACCTTGACCACCCGGGAACTTACAGTATGCCAGGGTCCTGTTTGTGGACTTTAGTTCGGCTTTTAACACCATTGTGCCTGAACTTCTTTCCTCCAAACTCTCCCAGCTCAGCGTGTCACCAGCTACCTGTCAGTGGATCACCAGCTTCCTGACAGACAGAAAGCAACAAGTGAGGCTGGGGGAGATCACCTCTGAAACCCGGTCCCTCAGTATTGGTGCCCCTCAAGGATGTGTCCTCTCACCACTACTGTTCTCCCTCTACACTAACGACTGCACCTCCAAGAACTCGGCTGTCAAACTCCTAAAGTTTGCAGATGACACCACTGTCATTGGCCTCATTCAAGATGGTGATGAGTCTGCATACCGGCAGGAAGTTGAGCGGCTGGTACTCTGGTGCAGTCAGCACAATCTGGAGCTGAACACTCTTAAGACTGTAGAGATGACAGTGGACTTCAGGAGACATCCCTCAACTCTGCTCCTCCTCACCATATCAGACAGCCCTGTGTCAACTGTGAAGATCTTCGAGTTCCTGGGTACAACCATCTCCCAGGACCTGAAGTGGGAGACCAACATCAACTCCATCCTCAAAAAGACCCAGCAGAGGATGTACTTCCTGAGACAACTGGGGAAGTACAGTCTTCCACAGGAGCTGCTGATCCAGTTCTACACTGCGGTCATTGAGTCTGTCCTGTGCTCCTCCATCACAGTCTGGTATGGAGCAGCCACTAAACAGGACAGGAGCAGACTGGAGCGGACTGTACGGGCAGCAGAAAGGATCATCGGCCTGCCCTCCATCCAGGATCTGTACCTCTCAAGAACCAGGAAACGGGCAGGGAAAATCATCACAGACCCCTCACACCCTGGACACAGACTTTTTGATCTGCTGCCCTCTGGCAGACGGTACAGAAGCCCGCAGACCAGGACCACCCGACACAGGAACAGTTTCTTTCCCCTCGCCATCTCCCTTCTTAACAGTTGACCTGTCACACTGCTCCCACTGCCAGACTGCAGCTGCACCTTATGTACATTTTGTAGTATTCATTTCACCTCATTCATTTCTGTATTTTATGTATATAAGTTTAGATTCGTTATTTATAGTTGGTTTACACAGCTTTGTGTACGTATGTGTAATGTGTATATAGACACGTATGTGTGTGTGTGTGATTTACATTACTGTGCTTGAGAGCCACCATCTACCGGAACCAAATTCCCTGTATGTGTCTGCACATATACTTGGCCAATAAACACGATTCTGATTCTGATTCAGATTAATTAAAATTGGAATTAATTAATTAAATAAATAGTTATGACACATGTAATTAATTAATTATTGACACATTTAATTAATTATTTATGTATTTCACATTTTAACTCATTCACTGCCATTGACGTCTATAGCCGTCAATGGCAGTGAATGAGTCAATGGGTTTAACTCATTCAGTGCCAATGGCTGGCAGTGAATGAGTTAATTAATTATTGCCACATTTAATTAATTATTTAATGGTGTATTTAATTAATTCATTATGGCAGTCCTGGCGTTCCATATTATGTGACCTTAAAGGCTTGTTCAGATTAAACAAGCCCTGAGAAACATCTACCACGAGTCAAGCTGCTGCGTCCGTACAAATAATGGGATTTCGGACTCGCTCAACATCAACAGGAAGGTCCTTCAGCGCACCACCTCATGACCACTAGCCGATGTGGTATCCGGTTGTTCAGTCTGACGTCACTAGCCACGTCTGGACCTAAACTCCGCTGCAGGTCCATATATCAAACGATCACTATGGCATTACTGAGAGTTGAAAAACTGTCTAAAGTCTTTCATCTTTAATAAAATGATCAGCGTTCTGCTCTACCAGGTGTGACAATTGAGTTTAACATCCAGGCATCCATGAAAAAGGAATTTATGACATTTAACGGAGTTAGAAGTTAGCAGGGAGTTAGCTCGCTAGCTTCTATCTAAATACAATATAGCATGTCCTGACTGCTGGGTTTTGGAAACAAATTAAAACGTACAGCTCTGTTATCACTTCCAGCATAAATGAAGACAGAAAACTAAACAGCAGTGACGTTTGTAGGGTTACTGAAGTTGGGCTAGCTGGTATATAATGATGTGCTACGTGACCGCTAGCGACACAGCTATGTTAGCATAATATAAACAAGCTAACTTTTTTTCTACTCGATAAAAGTTAACGTGAGTGTTCTCGGTGGTCAGGAACAAATGTAATCGCATGGCAGGATGCTGTAAAAGGACCAAACTTCAGCCAGGAGAACAACTGAGATAATCCATCTACAATACGAGGTTAGTCATTCATATACTGCTGCATGGGATGGGCTGTAGTTACATTCTAAGGTTTTAAAAACTGAGCTTAAATAAATGATTAGCGGTAATAAAAGCCGAGGGAGGTCAACAGTGATCACTGACTGTTTTAGGAGCTTTTTGAGATTAAATAGAAGAAAATACATAACATTAAGCATGTTAATAACACAAAAGCCATATTAAACGCAGACTACTTTAGGCCCGGAAGTAGGATTTCTCACGTCATCACTTAACAATCACATTAGAGCTACGATTTTGTTTCGCCGGTCACGTTCTTTGCCAACATCCGGAACAATTACCGAAGATAGCCATGTCGTGGAGACCCGCCCAGGGGTCACTGAGCTGGTTCCTAGGTTATTCAGTTAGTTTATGTGCTTTCTCCTCGTGTATTTACCCCGTGTCCCTCTCCATATATCTGAGAGTTTCCATGTCTCATTTCTCCTGTGTTTTCTCTCTCCCTCCTGTCTGCGTCTCTGTGTACTTCCTGTTTAACTGTGATAGTCTCCCGTCAGTGTACATCACGTTTTTTTGATCCTGCCCTGTCTTGTTATAATTATTAGTATCAGCTGTGTTCCCTGTGTGCTCCCACGTCCCTCGTTATCCTTCTGTGTATTTATGTCCGTGTCTCCCTTAGTTCTGTGTCGCTGCTGTGTGGTGTTGGCTCAGCAGGCATTACACACACACACACACGCAGGTAGGAACAGAGGATCACTGGAGATAACTCCTTTTTTATTATTTTTTCTTCTTCCCAAATACCACAACAACAACATACTCATTCCTGTCCTCTATAGAGTTTCTGGTAAATGCATCTACAGAACAAATGCAACAGTATGTGGACACAAGAGTCTCGTCCTCCCTCTTAGCTGTATGACCTTCCCCATGTCTTCCCAGTGAGTTTAGCTTTCCTAGTTTAGCTTCATACTGTTTGTATTTGTATTTGCCTTTCCCCCCATTCTGTTAATAAAGCTAGATTTTGAGTTAAGTCCCTGTTCTGGTGAGTTTGCGTTTGGGTCTCTCTCCTGCCTGCATTCAGCGTTTCATGACAGGTAATTCAAAACCCAGATATTTCATGAGGTGGCACTCACTGTGAAAAGTTTGAGAACCACTGGTTTAAACGATGTTATAATGGATTGGATTTATATAGCGCTTTTCAAGGCACCCAAAGCGCTTTACAATTCCATTATTCATTCACTCTCACATTCACACACTGGTGGAGGCAGCTACAGTTGTAGCCACAGCTGCCCTGGGGCAGAGTGACAGAAGCGAGGCTGTTATGACAGAAATATTAGCTTCTGTCATGACCAGAGATGGGCAGTAACGCGTTACAGTAATCCGATTATTTTTTTCAAGTCACAAGTAAAGTAAGGGATTACTATTGCAAAAAAAGGTAATTAGATTACTGTTACTGCGCTACTAAAACCGTGATTTTGCGAGAGTGTCTCATGACAATGACGTAAGCGAGTGCGACGTTCGTGGCAACAGCTGTGTGCAGATCAACAATGGATAATATATCGACTGTGGGAGAGAGGATGATCATGCAGCGTTTAAAGCATGGAAGTACTGACCTTACTTTGAGTTTGATTCCGTAAAACGTGACAAAAACATTAGCGTCCGCTGTTCGAAGAAAACGTCTTTTTACAGCGAAAAAAACCCCCCTAACCTTCCGCACAGCACCGAGTAGGCTACGCTGCCTGAATTATTGAATTATTGTTTCTATCTTAATGATTTCAGCTGACTGGTTTCAGCTCAGATGTTCTGCTTTTTCCTTTCAGTAGATCAAAGCAGCTTGCGCTCTTTCTGCTTCCATTTTGATGGCAAGAAGAAGAATGCTTCAACGAAGTGGCATTCGTGGTCTCAGTGAACGGTGTGCCAATCATGGTCACACACTGCATGTGATTTTAAAAGCAACATGTCTGTTCACTGCAACGATCAAAAAGTTTGAAAAATGTATTGTTGTTGTGAGATGTATAATATTAGTGCATGTTACAGTTTGTTATTAAAAATTGAAAACTGAACAAGGAGGTATCTGCTTTTGACTAAGCAAAGATTAATCTGATCCCATTTCCTGTCTCTACTGTTTGAAGATTTAGCTGAAGGTTGCTCAACTGTAATCGTCAGGATATATATTTATTCCAGCTCTCATAAGGCAAAGGAGTAAATCAGACTTATCAAATGTTCTTTAAATAGATACACAATGTGAAGTTCATAATTTTCATACAAATAAAACTAATGACAAACATGAACAGCTGTGCTTTATTTCTGAGACATGAATGTTGTAAGCAACTTTATTTTTTGAATGTGTTCATATTTAGACAGTGTACATTTGTAGGCTGAAAGTGTAATGCGGAAGCTGAGGTGATGGTCAACAGAAGGTAAATATATATAAATAAAAAACAATACCTTGTGCAGCGTGTGGACACTGTGCACACAATCACCTCATTCACTGTAGTAAATATGCACCGCTAGCTAATGTGATCGACTCTGTCTCCAGGGTTACATCGTAAAGCTATGCAAATGTCATCCGGGGAAGGATTTTTTATTATCGAGTGGTTGCATGCTTTTTGTTTTAATGTTGAGTGTATTTTAGTGTTGCATGCTTTTATTGTATTTATTGGGACTTCTCCCGGAGAGTCTCCGTCCCCTTGCTTCCTCAATTAGATGCACCTGGAGGGCACAGGGGACAGGAATCAATCGGGCCTCCCTTGTTGGCAGCGGCCAACGGAGGGTCTGGCAGGTCAGAGAAGGGGACGTGTATGGCTGGACGTAGGGCAGCAGGAGAGACATGGAGCAGCGTAGCGGTGTTTTGCCAAAGTAGTTACCCCTGGCAAAAGTTGTTTCCCCATCTACGGGAGCGAGCAAAGTAGGAGGAGCCACTTGCCCAGCTTCGTTCTGTACACTACTTGTCACTGATCTGCAGTCGACGCAATAAAGCGTAAAACCTGGAAAACAACAGACTCGATGTATTTTAATACTAGTTTCCCCCGGGACAACATCGCCAGCCGGCAAAGATATTGCCGACATACTGGAGTCGATCGACAAGCGATTGTCCAGTTTCGACGCAAGGCTGTCCTTGGTGGAGATTCTTCACCGGGAATTTAAATGCTTGCGAGAATCCCTGGTGTTCAGCCAGCAGCAAGTGGAAACGCTTGCTGCTGAAAATGCCACGCTAAGGGAGTCGGTGAAATGTCTCACAGAAAATGTTACCCAGCTCAATAGAGAAAATAAAAAAATAAATGAAACAGCAATTGATCTACAAGCTCGTAGCATGCGTGATAATCTGGTATTTTCTGGTATTCCAGAAGCCGCTGGAGAGGACGCGGAGACCACGGTAAAAAGCTTCATCAAAACCCACCTGAAGCTGCCGGAGGACACGGTGAAGAACATCGTCTTCGATGGGGTGCATCGCCTCGGCCCCATTCGGGCTACGGCCGGGAGACCACGTCCTATGTGGCAAAATTCGGCCACTTGAAACAAAAGCAACATGTGAAAAGCCGCGAATTAAAAGGAACGGACTTCAGCGTGAACGACCGGTCACGCTGAAGTCCGTGACCGGTCGTTCCAACGATCTCTAAAGAGATCTTGGAACGACGCAGGGTCCTCTTCCCAATCCGACGCGGCTTCATCCAGAAGGACTCCCGCGCTGTCATCGTTGCCCTACGTGGATGGACAGCTCCACCGCGACCCCAACATCACTCCGTGGCTGTATTAACCTCACACCAGATAAGAATCAGCTACACCCTTTCCCTATCCACTCACACTAACTTGCATTAATATCTGTTTAACTTACCGGTATCAAATCGCATCTTAAAGTGTGATTTCATAGCAGAATTAACACCGTCACTCTCCGTCAGTGATTTAATTGGAATGTTTACGTTTTGGGTTTTTTTCTTCTCGTTTTTTTCCCTCTCTTTTCCCCCTCTTTTCCCCCTCTTGTTTTTATGCTGCTCACCCTTGTCCTTGGTTTCTTTCTTTATTTCTTTCACTGCTTCGATCACCTGCTTCGACACTCATCCACAAATATCATCCTTTATTTCGACACATACGCACAGCACAATCACGCACAGTCATGCGCTCAACGGCAGCACATTTACATCAGTCAGACAGCACACACAGTCGTATAGGATACACACACTTAAGCCAAGCCTACTCATATTAGTAAATATGCACACACATAGTCAGACTCAAGGAGCATCTCGCCACACATTTTTTTCTCTCTCTCCTTCTCTTTATTTATGAACAAGTGATGTATTCTCTCCACCTGTCTAAGCGACCCACACAGCATACATCCCTAGTTATACACAAACATCTATGGGTGTACTGAGGTTCGTTACATGGAATATAAATGGAGCAGGCTCCAGAGAAAAGAGGTTAAAAATATTTAACCAACTCAAAAAACTACAGGCAGACGTTGTCCTTTTACAAGAGACCCACAGACCTCTTAGAGGTTTGAATGAACTTAAAACACCTGAGTTTCCTAATGTGTTCTCAGCTTGTTATAATTCTAGACAAAGGGGAGTAGCAATTTTAATACATAAAAATATTAATTTCACAGTACTCGATACAGTTATAGATCCAGAGGGCAGATTCTTAATCATTAAACTATCTATACTTGATAAAAAGCTATGTATTGCAAGTGTATATGGTCCAAATGTTGATGATCCCTCATTCTTTCACGTTTTTTTCAGTGCACTCTCTGAACACTTAGGTGGCACACTTGTTCTTGGAGGCGACCTCAACCTTGGACTAAATGAAGAAATTGATAGGCTCAATACAGCAGGAACTCCGCGTAATTGGCAGTCCACAAATATAATCAAACAGTATATGAGCGACTTTGGTCTTTGCGATGCATGGTGCTCCCTTCACCACACCAGTAAGGAATATACTTTTTTCTCACATGTCCATCACTCTTACTCTCGTCTGGATTCTTTTTTGGTCAGCAGCTTGTGACAAAGTGGAGAAGCAGTTGTAATTCTCTCCATTTGTCCCATTTGTGTTTACCTTTTTTTTTTTTGCACATTGTACACATTATTCTGTTTCTATGTATTTGCTATGATTTGCTATTTGTCAAGTAACATTGCTTCACTCACTATCCCGGGTTTGTTTGTGTAAGCGTTTTGTTGCCGGCAAATCAAACATTCTACAAATTAAGACAAATACTAAGTTATGTTTCTTTATACTTTATTATGTTACAGATTAAGGCTACGTTCACACTGCAGGTCTTAATGCTCAATTCCGATTTTTTGATCAAATCCGATTTTTTTGTCTGCGTGTTCACACTACAAATAAAATGCGACAGCAAACGCGCTCTAGTGTGAACGCTCAAAGCGGCCCGCATGCGCAAAAGAAGACTTCACACACAACGCGCTCTGTTTAGACCCAGAGCAAACAGTATTGTTTGATAGATGGCCTTTAATATAAAGAGTTCGGACTTTACATTTCCCAATTTTTGCTTTAAGTTATTTTGTTATTTACATAATAATGTAAATAACCTAATAATGATCCTTATTGCTGTTTTAGAGAGGAGCGGTGCTTCAAAGGATAGTTGCAGATTTCTGTCAGAATCTGCAGATTATACAGTACAAATAAAATGTTCACGTTTCTCCAACATTGTCTTCCCAACAGTTTCACTGATATCTACACGGGATGGCCAGAGAAGCGTTCGCGATGTCTTCTCTGGCGCTTCTCTGGCGCTGATAATTGGCGTCTGTCTTGTGTCAGTGACGTAAAAGATGGATTTAATGCGACCTGACCGTTCAAACAGCAGTCGCTTTCTAAAACATTGGATATGTATCGGATTCAGTACCACATACGAAAGTGACCCAGATCAGATTTGAAAATATCGGATTTGTGCCGGTCACACTGTCATACCATGATCGGATATGGGTCGCATAGGGTCAAAAAAAATCAGATTTGATGCGCTTTCGCCTGCAGTGTGAACGTAGCCTTAGTCATTTGTTCATACTTACTTTGTATGTCTTTTCAGTCATCATGAGGGTCAGGTGTGGGGAAACGCCCGCCTGGCATTTCCTCATTTTAAAGTCCTGATCATGTCACACATGACATCATCAGGTCAAACCAAGTGGAGGGGTTTCTTTTTCCAGAGAGATGCTTCCTTTTGTTTGTGTTAAGGTTTAAAGGGATTTGTTGAATGTTTTTTCCTTTTGTTAATACTGCCATTTTAGTGCATATTAGAAGTGTGTTGAGGTTTTGTGTTTTTAGATAACCTGAGTAGAGTTTTAGATCCCTCAGTTGAGTGAGTGGTACTGGCTGGGCAATTGGAGGGAAATTGATGGCCCTATTTAAAGCCAGTCTCTACCAGATGCAGGAGGGAGGAGAGGTGAGCGGTGTCACCAGAGCCATGTTATGTTGAGTTTTGTTAACTGAATTGATTTGGGGGAAGTTTTGTTAAGTTATACATTAAATTAAGTTCACTGTAAATAAATTGCTCACCTTGGAAACCTAAAATGTCTGCATAGTCTGCTTCCCTACCACCTTCCTTGATGTTCGAGTCTGACTACTTCACAAATGGTGGCAGCAGTGGCTCCAGGCCAGTAGGTAGCAGCAATGCAGAAAGGGGCCAGACCAAAAAAGCACCAAGTGCCAATGGGCTCTGCAAGTGAGGAGCCTCCAGTGCTCAATCAGCTAGAGGAAGCAGAGCAAGAGCAAGGTACTGAACTGCATAACCTTGCTGAACTTTCAAACCTCCTGCGTGGTTTTATGAGGCAACAAAGTGACAGAGAGGCCCAATGGGAACTGGAGAAGCAGCGGCAGGAAGATCGCTGGCGGAAAATTCAGCACCAGTTCACTCAGCTCCAGCAGGAAGTGCAATCAGAACGTCGAGAGCACCAGCTGTTGGTGGAAGGTGCAACAGCAGATACAGAGACACGTTTGAGGCCTACTGCGGAGCATCCAGCAATGCCTCAGTTACAATCTAACGTCATGGAGGCCGCAACAGCATCTCAGTCTGCCTCCTTAACAAGACCACCAGCTTGGAAAGGGCCTAAAATGCAGCCTTATAACGAGGATGAAGACATTGAGTATTACCTAACAACTTTTGAGAGGATCGCAAGCGGGTGCCAGTGGTCACACGAGGATTGGGCATTACATCTTGCTCCACTTCTCACTGGTAAGGCACGGGCTGCTTTTGTAGCCATGGACATTGATGAGATTATGGACTATATAAAGGTGAAGAAAGCTGTTCTTTAAAAGTTTGAAATATGTGCGGAGACTTACAGACTCCGATTTCGCTCCACTATGTTGGGCGATGGCGAGACACCTAAAGAGTTAAGGACACGCTTGAAAGAACTGTATGATAAGTGGATAGTTCCAAGAGAAAAGTCCAAAGATGAAATTGGTGATGTCATTGTTTTAGAGCAGTTCCTGAGAGTTCTCAATCCTGAACTGCGCACGTGGATAAAGGAGCATAACCCAACCACGTCTAAGCAAGCAGCAGAGCTGGCTGACGCTTTTCTTGCAGCCCGTCGGCCACTAAAGAACTATGCAAGTCCCAAACAATTAGCCCCTGTAATAGCAGGTAGGACAGAGAGTGGTAACAGTCAAAAAACTAGGAATTTCAGGCAGGGCCCCCATAATTCCACTAGTAGTCGGTAGGGCTGGGCCATATTATACCGTTCACGGTAATACCGGTATAATGTTAGGCAATGATAGGAAAATGAAATATCGCGATAGAATATGAGTAAAACGCGCATGCGCAGTGCCTTTGTTTTCATACGCACATGGCCAATTGTTGAGTGAAACAGATGAACCAGAATTGGTTTGTAAAAATGGTGCAACTTCAGTGATGTGGAACTGGTTTGGTGTTTGTCCGTCAGATACACGACAACTGTTACACACCGGCCCAAGGCCGGGGTGCAACACAACAAAAAGGTAAACCCTATACATAGTAACGACAAAATAAATCACACCGCGGCAGATTGACGAGGATTAGTTAATTTATTGACTGAACAGGTAGCGAGCTTCAGGGTGGGCAATGCCAAAACAACAAACAAAACACACTAGAAAGGAAAACAGAGCTAACTTACCTCCCACGATTCAAAACAAAACACAATTCTCTAACCTGTCTCCCTACCCGAAACAGGAGAAAAGAGGGGAATGAAAGAAAACGGCTTCCCAACCCTACAGCTACCAGGCCCAGGTACAACCCTTTCTCAACATTTATATTGCAGCCCCGCGCAGTCACACGCCACGACGGTCTGGCTGCGCGAGCCACCCCTCCTGGAGCAGACGTAGGGGTCCACGCACGGTGTGCCCAAAAACCAACTCCGCCGGGCTAAAACCCAGGGACTCTTGTGTGGTCTCTCGAATGGCAAACAGCAATAACGGCAGGCCCACATCCCATTCGGAATCAGTTTCAAAGCAGTACTTCCGCAACATGGCCTTCAGGGTCTGATGGAATCGCTCCAATGGCCCCTGCGTTTCTGGGTGATAAGCACTAGACACCCGGTGCTTAACCGACAACTCAGACATCACCTGAGCAAAAACCCCCGACAGGAAATTAGAGCCCTGATCGGTCTGAATGTACTTCGGTAACCCAAATGTAGAAAAGAACTGCACTAGGGCTTTCACCACGGCCTTAGCCCTAAGCGATCGCAGGGGAATAGCTTCTGGAAACCGTGTGGCCGCACACATTATGGTAACCCGCCTTAGTTTTCGGTAAAGGCCCTACACAGTCCACAATAACATGCTCGAAGGGCTCCCCTATTGCAGGAATTGGATGTAACGGGGCGGGTGGAATAACCTGATTGGGCTTACCCGACACCTGGCACACATGGCAGGACTGACAATAACACGCCACATCAGACTTAAGCCCCGGCCAAAAAAAATAACGAAGCACTCGGTCATATGTTTTTTTAATCCCCAGGTGGCCCGACAGATGATGCTCATGGGCCAGACTCAAAACCTGGGGTCGGTACTCCGTCGGCACCACCACCTGAGTGACCACCTCACCCCCCACCCCACCCACCGGAGCCCAATTGCGTAACAGAACCCCGTGGTCAACTTCATAAGATGCAGGACCAGGCAACGCCCCTGGCTGCAGGGCAGCAGCTCGACAGGCAGACAACGTATCATCAGCCTGTTGAGCCGCAATGAGCTGCTCCCTGTTTACCGCCAGGCACAAATCCTCCGACACCACACTAAAAACCTTCGCCGTCTCACCACACCATCTACCCCCGGAACAGAACTAACATGCGGCTCAGAACCGTCCGGAAACATTTCGGATATGTCCACCACGCCACCCAAGCGACGAGCTTGAGCACGAGTAACCACACGTGCCGGAAAAACTGTGGAGTCGCCCAGCTCCGACGGGAATTGGCATAAACGATCCGAAGTAGGACACTCAGTAACTTCCGGAGTAGCCGGAAACACTTTTCCCCCGGCCAAGTCATTTCCCAAAATAAGATCAATGCCCTTAATTGGCAGCTGATCTCGAACCCCCACCCGCACAGCGCCCGATACAAAGGACGAGGTCAAAGTAACCGTATGGAGTGGCATGCGTAAAATACTCATCTTGATTCCCCACACCAGCAAATCAGAGCCACAATACGACTGCTGAGAAAAAGGCAGGACTCCACGCCGCGCCACAGAATGCTTCGCCCCCATATCCCTCAAGATGGTGATCGGAACCCAGTCCCCCGCATCACCAGACAACGATAAAAACCCCGTCGAAACAAATGGTCAAAACACCTCATCTATCCCCCGCGGCACGACGCCAACCGGCATTAATCCAGGGCGGGGTACCGCAGAACAATACTGCACGCCCCCCCCCCCCCCGGGCGAAATGTTGGTCCGCGCCACCTCCTTCGCCCTCAGCACGGGACAAGAAGCAACGAGATGACCGAGCTCATGACAATAAAAACATCGGCGGTCCCCAGCGGCCACCGTAGGGCTGCGCCGCGAGAGCGGGGGAGAACGCCCCCCACCTCAGGCAAAACTCTAGAACCCCTACAGCTACCAGGCCCAGGTACAACCCTTTCTCAACATTTATATTGCAGCCCCGCGCAGTCACACGCCACGACGGTCCCCAGACACACAGCTCACGGGAAACCAGGAAGTCTTCTCGCCGGCCCAGTCCAACCCCTTTTGTAACTGGCCTCGTTCCTTCCTCCACCAATGGGCGGCCTCCACCTGGAAACTTGCATAACAAGCGTCACTGAATACAAATACAAACAATAACAACACCGTACTGCAAGTAATGACCCGGGTCATAACACAACGCACATTTTTTTGCAGAACATGCAAGCGGCCGTCGTTATTGTCGTATTTGTCGGACTAAGATGCTCTTAAATCTGGGAGTAATCTGGGTCCTAAACCCCCCTCTTCAGGTCAAACGAACACTGCAGCATCACTGAGAGTTAAAAACTGTCTAAATTCTTTCATCTTTAATAAAACGATCAGCATTGCTGCTTTACCAGGTGTAACTATGAAGTTTAACTTAAAGGCATCCATGAAAACAAAATGTATTACATTTAACGGAGTTAGAAGTTAGCAGGAAGCTAGCGGAAGTTAGCTCGCTAGTTTCGCTAGTTACCTAAGCATGATATTGCATGTTCTGACTGAGAGACTTCTGAAAAAAATCAAACGTACAGCTCTGCTATCACTTCCAACATAAATGAAGACAGGAAACTAAACAGCAGTGACGTTTGTAGGGTTACTGAAGTTGGGCTAGCTGGTATATAATGATGTGCTACGTGATCGCTAGCGACACAGCTATGTTAGCATAACATAAACAGTGAACCTGGAGGACGAACACTAACATTTTTCCACTTATAAAAGTTAACGTTAAAGTTCCTCATGGTTAGTGTCAATGGAAAATTGTATTTAGTAGTCAGTATAATCTTTTAGTGATATAAGTTTGCATATGGTAGAATGCTGCATGTAATCATTTGTGTGTAGAAGTATATAGTTGGTGGCATATTGAAAGAATGTCTCATCCTAGGAGGTCTGTAACATTCTAGGGTGTTCACCCCCACGTCCTGGGAGCATGAGAGAGGTCGCACCTTGTTTTATTGTTTTATTGTTTTAACATAGCTATGTCTGTTTTAGTGTAAGTGCCTTTTTGTCTAGATGAACTGCTGGACTTCTTCACTGTGTTATCTAGGGTGAACCATCTAGGGTGAGAGGGAGATTACCCTCTTCCTGACCAAGGATGTTTCCTTTTGTGCTTTCATGTTATATGACCCTTTGATCAGTAACACACACACACACACACACACACACACACACACACACACGTACACCTCCACATTCCAATGTAAAGAACAAACGCTCACTGAAATATAAATAAAGACCGGGGCAGTTTCTTAGTGCGAGTCTCAGTCTGGAGGCTGCTCTTGCTAGCAAGAAGTTCTGTGTGTTTCTCTTCTCTGAGTCTTTACTGAAGAAGTGTTTTAGAACATTTTCCTTAACAGTTAGAGACAAATGTAATCGCATGGCAGGATGCTGTAAACGGACCAAACTTCAGTCAGGAGAACAACTGAGATAATCCATCCACAATACAAGGTTAGTCATTAATATACTGCAACAACATGGTAATAGAGCAGCTGCCAGAGAATTCAGCATTAATGAATCAATGGTACAGAAGTGGAGGAAGCTTGAATAAAGTTTGATTTATCTGACTGCTTTGTTTCGCTTAATGTGCCTTATAATCCCGTGCACCTTATGGTCCAAAAAATACGTACTGCACACGGCAGTTTAATGTTGCAAAGCGCCTCTTTTTAACTTCAGTGGATATTATACATGGTTATGCTCAGGATGTGTCAGCCCATTTCTACTGGAAATGCCTTTTGGTTAAACTTTCAGCAAGGAATTTGCATTTGCACTGTTACATTTTTATAAAGCTTTAATGTACATAAAAACCAGCTTCTTGTTTAAGTGAAAATAAATGGAAGGTTGTCCTTTTGCGCTAGTAATGTTGTGGAGTTGTATTTTGTCTCGCATAAATTATATCGTCAGTTATATCGTTATCGCAAATTTTCAAATATATATCGTGATAAATATTTTTGCCCATATCGCCCTGCTCTAGTAGTCAGGCTAGGGAAATCAAGCAATGTGGGCCTTTAGTGTGTCACTCTTGTGGTCAAACAGGTCACTTTAGGGCAGATTGTCCAAGTCAGACTGTCAGTAACACATATATGTGCTTTTCTTCAAGGGGTGTCGAAGATGAAGTTGAGTCTTCAGCGCCCTCTTCTCAGCATGAGCGCACCACATGCGTTTTTATTGAGGAAAAGCCATGTGTGGCTCTTCTGGATTCAGGAAGTAGCCGTACCTTGGTTAGGCAGGAATGTCTTCCTAGGGATGCTACATTTTGTGGCAAGGTAAAAGTTTGGTGTGTTCACAGTAATGATGTGGATTACCCAATTGCCAACACTAATATTCAGATTGACTGCAAGCTGTATTTACTTTCCGTGGGAGTTATGAGTAAACTGCCATATCAGGTTGTGTTGGGCCGTGATCTTCCAATTTTGCGAGATCTGATAGCCAGGGGAGAGAAAATCAACCCAAGTGTTACAGCTGAGTCTATGGTAGCAGTCACCAGGTCAAAACATAAGCATCACGCAGAAGAAGGTTTAGGTTGGGGTGAATTTCCTTTTGCTAACAGTGATGTTCCTGATTTTGAAGGATTAAGTCAGGGTCGCATAAGAAAGAGCAGAGCCCAGAGGCGACAGGCTAAGCTGAGGGGGACAAAGTTCACTGAACCAGTTCCAGTGCCACAATGTAATGAATTACCAGTCATACCTGGTGAAATAGCTCAGCTTCAAAGAGAGGATCCATCTTTAGCTCCCCTGTTTTTAAAGAGTGTCACAAACGCAACAGAGGTCACTGAGAGAGGCAGAGAGCTATTTTTCCTAAAGGGTGAGCTATTATATCGCTGCAGTAGGGTTGGAGACCAGTTGGTTGTGCCTAAGAGTTTAAGATCCACAGTACTGCAGTTAGCTCACTCAGTCCCTTGGGCAGGACACCTGGGTCAAGCCAAAACCTTCTCTCGTATGTCAACTAGATTTTACTGGCCACAGCAGTTTACAGACACTGTGCAGTTTTGCAAGTCTTGTCCCGAGTGTCAGTTAACAGCACCAGGAAGGAAAGGTGACAGGGCTCCCCTGATCCCTATGCCAGTCATAGACACCCCATTCTCTCGTGTTGCGATGGACATCATAGACCCATTAGAGAGGAGCAGTGCAGAGCACAGGTATATTTTGGTAGTGTGTGACTACGCTACAAGATATCCCGAGGCTTTCCCCTTAAAAAAGGTTAAAGCTCGTCAGATTGCCAACTGCTTAATACAAATGTTCTCGAGGGTAGGCATCCCAAAAGAAATCATTACTGATCAAGGGTCCAACTTTACATCTAACTTCATGAGAGAAGTCTATAGATTGCTGGGGATCAAAGGTATTAAGACAACTCCCTACCACCCACAAACAGATGGCCTTGTTGAACGTTTCAACAAAACCCTTAAAGCTATGTTGAGGAAGTTTGTGAAAGATACAGGAGCGGATTGGGACCAGTGGCTTCCTTTCTTGCTCTTTGCCTACAGAGAGGTACCTCAAGCTTCCACAAGGTTTTCTCCTTTCCAGCTCTTGTATGGCCACGCTGTCCGGGGTCCCCTTGATGTGTTGAAAGAGGCTTGGGAGGCTCCAAATCCCAGAAAACAATGCAATGTTCTTTCATATGTACTGAAAATGAGAGATAAGCTTGAGGAGCTCCAAGAGCTGGCCAATACTCATCTGGTTGGTGTCCAACAACGTTAGAAGCAGAGTTATGACAAAGCAGCTCGTAGGAGGATTTTTCAAGAGGGACAAAAGGTTTTGCTGCTTCTTCCATCATCTGAGAACAGTCTCCTTGCCAAGTGGCAGGGACCGTATGTGATCAGTAGGAAAGTGGGCCCAGTTACCTATGAACTGTACATGCCTGAGCGTCGCAAGAAGCATCAGATATTTCATGTAAATTTGTTGAAAGAATGGTGTGATCGACCAGCATCTTCACTAGAGTGTTGGGCTCGTGCCGTGGTCGAAGAGGAGGAACCACGGGAGCTGTTCTTTCCTTCTCCAGCAGGTCAACAACTAGTTCCTGATGTGAGTCATCTTACTTCCAAACAACAGACAGAGGTGAAAGCAATTATGCCTGCTGATCTTTTTAGCACCAAACCAGGTTGCACCAATCTCATCCAACATGAGATACGACTCCACTGTCCCAATCAAAAACCTATTAGGGACACCACCTCACGGGTTCCTACAAAGCTGATGCCAGCATTAAAACAAGAGGTGGAAGACATGCTTGACATGGGGGTCATTGAGCCATCTAGAGGTGAGTGGTGTAGTCCAGTGGTGCTAGTGCCGAAGAAAAATGACCCTAAACAGAGATTTTGTGTGGATTTCTCTAAACTCAATGCTGTTTCTGCTTTTGATGCTTATCCGATGCCACGAGTAGAGGAACTGATTGAGCGCTTGGGGAACGCTAAGTATCTTACAACACTAGACCTTTGCAAGGGCTACTGGCAAGTACCTTTGACTGAGTCTTCGAAAGATTTGACAACTTTTAGAGTTCCCAGTGGACTTTATCGCTTCAGAACAATGCCTTTTGGTCTGCACGGTGCACCAGCCACATTTCAGAGGTTGGTGGACGAGGTTTTGAGAGGTGCAGATAGGTATGCTGCAGCATACATTGATGACATTGTGGTGTTTAGCGAGACCTGGGAGGATCATGTTCAGCACCTTTCTGATGCTTTTACAAGCATTCACACTAATTAGAAAAAAACATCAAATCACTAGAAGAAGCCTACGCGTCCCACCAAGATCAGGAAACATTGAACAAAATACGCAAAACAAAACTAGAATTAAATGAGATAATTGATAAAAAAACAAACAAAATTCTTAGTACAAAGACTACGCTTACAAAATTATGAACATGGTAATAAATCTGGTCAATCTCTAGCAAACCAGCTAAAAATAAATAAAGAAAAAACAACTATATGTGCTGTTCAAGATTTATCTGGGAACACAATATACAGTGGGGCAAAAAAGTATTTAGTCAGCCACCGATTGTGCAAGTTCCCCCACTTAAAATGATGACAGAGGTCAGTAATTTGCACCAGAGGTACACTTCAACTGTGAGAGACAGAATGTGAAAAAAAAATCCATGAATTCACATGGTAGGATTTGTAAAGAATTTATTCGTAAATTAGGGTGGAAAATAAGTATTTGGTCACCTCAAACAAGGAAATTCTCTGGCTCTCACAGACCTGTAACGTCTTCTGTAAGAAGCTTTTCTGTCCCCCATTCGTTACCTGTATGAATGGCACCTGTTTGAACTCATCATCTGTATAAAAGACACCTGTCCACAGCCTCAAACAGTCAGACTCCAAACTCCGCCATGGCCAAGACCAAAGAGCTTTCGAAGGACACCAGGAAAAGTATTGTAGACCTGCACCAGACTGGGAAGAGTGAATCTACAATAGGCAAGCAGCTTGGTGTGAAAAAATCAACTGTGGGAGCAATCATCAGAAAATGGAAGACATACAAGACCACTGATAATCTCCCTCGATCTGGGGCTCCACGCAAGATCTCATCCCGTGGGGTCAAAATGATCATGAGAACGGTGAGCAAAGATCCCAGAACCACACGGGGGGACCTGGTGAATGACCTGCAGAGAGCTGGGACCAAAGTAACAAAGGTCACCATCAGTAACACACTACAACGGCAGGGAATCAAATCCCGCAGTGCCAGACGTGTTCCGCTGCTGAAGCCAGTGCATGTCCAGGCCCGTCTGAAGTTTGCCAGAGAGCACATGGATGATACAGCAGAGGATTGGGAGAATGTCATGTGGTCAGATGAAACCAAAGTAGAACTTTTTGGTATAAACTCAACTCGTCGTGTTTGGAGGAAGAAGAATACTGAGTTGCATCCCCAGAACACCATACCTACTGTGAAGCATGGGGGTGGAAACATCATGCTATGGGGCTGTTTTTCTGCCAAGGGGACAGGACGACTGATCCGTGTTAAGGACAGAATGAATGGGGCCATGTATCGTGAGATTTTGAGCCAAAACCTCCTTCCATCAGTGAGAACTTTGAAGATGAAACGAGGCTGGGTCTTCCAACATGACAATGCTCCAAAACACACCGCCCGGGCAACAAAGGAGTGGCTCCGTAAGAAGCATTTGAAAGTCCTGGAGTGGCCTAGCCAGTCTCCAGACCTCAACCCCATAGAAAATCTGTGGCGGGAGTTGAAAGTCCGTGTTGCTCGGCGACAGCCCCAAAACATCACTGCTCTCGAGAAGATCTGCATGGAGGAATGGGCCAAAATACCAGCTACTGTGTGTGCAAACCTGGTAAAGACCTATAGTAAACGTTTGACCTCTGTTATTGCCAACAAAGGTTATGTTACAAAGTATTGAGTTGTATTTTTGTTATTGACCAAATACTTATTTTCCACCCTGATTTACGAATAAATTCTTTACAAATCCTACCATGTGGATTCATGGAAAATAACTGCCCATGAACTGAGAAAAGTCAAGCGTGCAGCTGCCAAGATGCCACTTGGCACTAGTTTGGCCATATTTCAGAGCTGCAACATCACTGGAGTGCCCAAAAGCACAAGGTGTGCAATACTCAGAGACATGGCCAAGGTAAGAAAGCCTGAAAGACGACCACCACTGAACAAGACACACAAGCTGAAACATCAAGACTGGGCCAAGAAATATCTCAAAATTTTTCTAAGGTTTTATGGACTGATGAAATGAGAGTGAGTCTTGATGGGCCAGATGGATGGGCCCGTGGCTGGATTGGTAAAGGGCAGAGAGCTCCAGTCCGACTCAGACGCCAGCAAGGTGGAGTTGGAGTACTGGTTTGGGCTGGTATCATCAAAGATGTGGGGCCTTTTTGGGTTGAGGATGGAGTCAAGCTCAACTCCCAGTCCTACTGCCAGTTTCTGGAAGACAACTTCTTCAAGCAGTGATACCCTTTCTTGGCTGGCAAGAAAGGGTATAAAAGAAGAAAAACTAATGACATGGCCACCTTGTTCACCTGATCTGAACCCCATTGAGAACCTGTGGTCCATCATCAAATGTGAGATTTACAAGGAGGGAAAACAGTACACCTCTCTGAACAGTGTCTGGGAGGCTGTGGTTGCTGCTGCACGCAATGTTGATGGTGAACAGATCAAAACACTGACAGAATCCATGGATGGCAGGCTTTTGAGTGTCCTTGCAAAGAAAGGTGTCTATATTGGTCGCTGATTTGTTTTTGTTTTGTTTTTGAATGTCAGAAATGTATATTTGTGAATGTGGAGATGTTATATTGGTTTCACTGGTAAAAATAAATAATTGAAATGGGTATATATTTGTTTTTTGTTAAGTTGCCTAATAATTATGCACAGTAATAGTCACCTGCACACACAGATATCCCCCTAAAATAGCTAAAACTAAAAACAAACTAAAAACTACTTCCAAAAACATTCAGCTTTGACATTAATGAGTTCTTTGGGTTCATTGAGAACATGGTTGTTGTTCAATAATAAAATTATTCCTCAAAAATACAACTTGCCTAATAATTCTGCACTCCCTGTATATCCCTCAAGCTATCATCCAATATCCCTTATAAATGTAGACCTTAAAATAATCTGCAAAGCTCTCTCAAAGAGACTGGAGAAAATAATCCCCCTCGTAATTCATCCTGACCAAACTGGTTTCATAAAAGGTAGGCACTCATCAATGAATACACGTAGATTACTTAATTTGATAGACTACTCACACAGTAAAAACCTAGAAACTACAATATTCTCTTTAGACGCAGAAAAAGCATTTGACAGAGTTAACTGGAAATTTCTATTTGCAACTTTACACAAATTTGGTTCTGGATCCTCTTTCATAAACTGGTTAAAAATATTATATAACTCCCCAACAGCTTGTGTCAGAACAAATGACCAGACATCCTCCAGCTTCTGTCTCTTGAGGGGCACCAGGCAGGGATGCCCACTCTCCCCTTCACTGTTTGCAATTTTTATTGAACCACTAGCAGCAGCAATTAGACACAATTCAGTAATTAAGGGCATAAAATGCAAGAACGTGGAACATAAAATCAGCCTTTATGCGGATGATGTGTTACTCTTTCTCCAAAATTCACAAACCAATATCTCTGGGGTGATTGAATTGATAAACTCCTTTGCAATAATATCAGATTACTCAATTAACTGGTCAAAATCTACAGTCCTTCCGATTAATTGCTCCTTCCATAATTCCTCTTCTACACCACTGCAATTGGGAAATATAAAATATTTAGGTATTAATGTTTCTCCCAAGCTTGCAGATCTAACTAAACTAGAAAAATTTGCATTTCCTGCGAAAATGCAGTGTGGATGCTTTAAAGCTGAAGCTGTATGCAAAAACTAGCTGAAAAAGCTGAAAAGTTGCATAAATTGTAAAAACTTTGCAGAAGCAAAGGAACTTTGCTAAAATGGAATAACTTAGCAGAACTGCAATATCTTAGAGGAAACATAATACTTGGCAGAAATACAATAGCATAGCAGAACTTAGCAGAAATATTGTAACTTACCAGAAACATGATAACTTCTCAAAAATACAAGAATTTAGGAGAAATAGTATAAGATAACAGAAAGAATATATTTAGCCAAAAATACTTAAGCATTACAGAAACACTATGATTTAGAAAAATAGTACAACAGAGCAGAAATACTGTGATTTACCAGAGACACTGTGATGAACTATGAATATTGTAATTTTAAATCAATACTATGTTTTAGCACAAATACTATAATTTGACAGAAATACTATCATTTGGCAGAAATACTATGTTTCAGCACAAATACTCTGGTTTAGCACAAATATCATAACATAGCAGAAATACAATTATATAGCAGAAATGCTATATTTAGAAAGAAAAATATAATATAGTAGAAATAGTATGATTTAGCAGAAATACTACAATATAGCATAATAACAATGATTTAGAACAAATACTATGATTGAGCAGAATAGTAATAACTTAAGTGAAAATACTGGAAAAGTAAGATGACAAGCTGAAAAATAAACAGAACATGGTTAAGTTCCCTCAAAACTAATTGTTGTTCACCTGTGGAAAAAAAAATAAAGAAATAAAAATAAATTTAAAAAACAAGAAGGAACAGCCAACAGATACACACAAAATCAAATATGTATACACAAATGCACAGAGAGAGAGACACACGGAGGGTCTATGCCAGTCAACTAGTCAGAATATATTATATTTTTTTCCAACAATGAGATGCTGCCCTAAAGAGGGTCTCTCTCTCTCTCCCTCTCTCTCATGCACACACACACACACACACACACACACACACACACACACACACACACACACACACACACACACACACACACAGAGGGAGAGAGAAGCATGTTTTCAGTCAAGCAGCCTGGGAGCTGCTGAGTTTGAATCCACAGAGGCTGTGTACTTTTCCCCGCCAAAACAGGTGCACACACCCAGCACAGAAACAGGATTTTTGTAGTCTATTTACCATAGTGAGGATTCCCCTCAAACAAATGACCATAATTTCCTAACTGTATTGGCCAGAACAGTCATTCTTACACAATTTTGCAACTGAAAACTTTAAGAGGCATAAAAGTAAAACGGTAAAAGATTTGAAAAAGCTGATTTATACCTGAATAGCCCAATAATTTGAGAACATTTTAAAGTTTGAATGGTTGTTCTACGTGAAAATATGAGGAAGTAGTTAAGTTTCAAAAACAAGAAAATTTTAGCAGAATTGCAGAAGTTTCCCATTCATTTCAATGGGACAAATTAAGCTTAATATTTTAAAAAGTATAATAGTGAAAAATACCAAAAGACATAGCCATCATTAGCAGAAATAGCAGAATAGTTTAAAATTTGAACGGTGAAAATCGGCTGAAAATTGTGGAAGTAGTTAAGTGCCAAAAAGTGTACGGAAATCCCAAGAGGAACTCAATAGTGTGGATGCTTAAAGCATCCACACTATTGAGTTCCCACTTTTAAAGAAGGTAGAAGGCGATCTGGCTAGGTGGAAATGTCTACCCATATCACTCATGGGAAGGGTTGCCGCTATAAAAATGATGGTCTTACCAAAAATAAATTATTTATTCTCAATGATCCCAATAAACCGCCACAAGATTGGTTCAGATCTCTAGTTTCATGTATGTCCGAATTCCTTTGGAAAAATAAGCCCCCACGTATAAACTTAAAAACACTACAAAAGACCAAGGATAAAAGAGGATTAGAACTACCTAACTTTCAGCACTACTTCTTAGCCAACAGGCTTCAGTTTATCTCAGGATGGCTAAAACATACCCTCTTAGATGAACCTTGGCTAGATGTAGAACAAACACTTTGCAATAATCTAGAGATTTCAGATCTACCATTTATCAGCTCAAACATCCAACGACATGAATGCTTTAAAAGCATCAACATCAGCTCTTCTCTGACAGCATGGTGGAAGTTTCTAAAAAAGTCTTCATTAATCCCATGCAAACGTACACCTATCTGGAACAACCCTGACATATTACAAAACAATAATATGATAAACTTTTCAGATTGGAGTGGTAAAGGAATCAAATATTTAGAACATATAAATTCTGTTCCTTCTAGTATTTCATTTGACAGACTAGTTACACAATATGGGATCAACAAGAAAAGATTTTTAGAATATCAACAAATTAAATCCATAGTAAAAAAGAAATTTAAACCGGGTCAAGTTGAACTACAAACACCACCAAGTGTGGTTCAATTTCTTACTCTTAAACCCCCCAAATTACTATCCAAAATATACAGAATGCTTTCTAAAACAGATGAATCAATATCACTTCCTATTGCAAAATGGGAAGCGGATTTATCAGTTAACTTAGACCAAAATTTCTGGTCTCACATTTGCTTAAAAACCTTTCATCTAATTAGAAATCCCAGTCTTCAATTAATTCAATACAAAATATTACATAGAGTGCACTATACAGGTCATCGGATGTTCAAGATGGGCTTTACGTTTACCAACAACTGCTCACACTGCCAAACCAATTCACTGGACAATTATATCCACGCTCTTTGGTTCTGTCCACCAGTTCAGAAGTTTTGGCGCGAGATATGTGAAGACCACCACCACTTCCCCTGCCGGTGGTGGACTCCCTCAGACATCGGTGCGTTGGTGGTTCTTTGTGTCCGGGGATGGGCGTCCAGGTGCACACCGGCTCACTCCTTGGCGGCCGCTTGTCGGGGCCTGGAGCCTGGGGCTAGCTCGGGCCACTTCGGAGGTGGGGTGCCCCTGGCCTCTCGGCCTGGGGCTTGGTCACTCAGTGCCTGAGTGACCAAGCCCCAGCTGGCTGCCGGCAGAGTTCACGGGTGCGTCAATGCAACCCCCCCTGGCTTCTGCTCTGCGGCTGCTGAGTAACCCCTCATCTGGGACTCTCCTCAGCTCTTTCTGGGACAGTGGCGTGGCTGCCCCTCTGTTGGTCTTCCTTGGTTTCTTGTGTTCTGGGGGCCTCTGGATGTCTGGAGTTTTGATCTCCTCCATACCTGCTTCATGCCCTGGAGGACGGGGCTGTGGCTCCCCACACCCTCTAGCAGATCATTACATGAAGGAACCTTTTAAAAAAACAAGCGCGTCCATGCTCACAGGTGTACACACGGGTGATCACACACACAAACTACACCCTTTTTGGCTCCTACCTCAAAGCACACTGTGTGCTGTCGATCTTACGTGCTGCACAATAATGTTTAATATTTAGTATTTACTGTCATATTCCCATATATCATTGTGATGTTGCTTATTCTATTACTCTTGTTTTCTTCTGCTTGTTTTCTTTTTTCTTTCTCAACAGGTGATCCAGGTGATCGATATATGCATTTTTTTTCTCTGCTTATTCTGTTGTTTTTTGTTTTTTGCCCTTCTCCCCCGTCCCTCTTCTCAGCTGTTTTTTCTTTCCCTCTTTCTTTCTCCCCTTGTTTCCCCCAGTCAAGTCTGTCCCGTATTCAGCAAGTGAAAATAAAATAAACAATAAAAGGTGAATCAAATGGACCATTACGGCAAGGCTGGGATGGTCCATTAGGTAAAGTAAATCCGTTGGGCATCTTTCTTCGCCTTTAGACAATAATTCTGATGGCAAAAGAGCCAAACGGGACAGGCAAATAAATAAATAAATAAATAAATAAATAAAAATAATAATAATACTAGTTTCGTGACATTGTAATGTGGCTTGTGGAAGGCAATTTACCTTAAACTGTACAAATAACTACACTAACTTTGGAGAGGATTTCTTCTTCCCAGAAAGTTATGGAGGGGTACAGATTTTATCAAGCTGTGTGGCATCGGCTGCCAAAATGTGTGACCCCCCCCCCCCCCCCCCCCCATCTATAATGCACATTGGCGTTGCTATCACGAAAGAGTGTATTTGCAAAATAAATCACAGTATAACTAATAACTACAGTAACTTTGGAGACCATTTTCTTTTTTTAGACTTCTTAATTTAACATCTACATCTATATATGTAGATATGTGTGTTCTCAACAATGTGTGTGAAAAGAACACTAGCTGTGGACCTTTAGTGTCAACTATGTACAAGCGAAACAAATAAACACGTCTTCTGGTGGTGGGCTTTTCACGCAGAGCTGGTGGAACCACCGCAAACACATCTCACACTGAATCTGGAATTTTTATTTATTTATTTTTTTTACAATGTTAAAATAGCATTTTACTCGTACTGCGTGCTAGCTAGTATGACGGAGTTTCTACACAGCTGGGTGGGTGCTATGATGTTACTGATAGTGAATTTTATTTTATTCATAAGGTTAGTAGAGTTCCCAACGGCTCCTTAAAAAATGGAATGGTCCCTCATTCAGAGAAAATATTACACGTTTAGTATTGAGCTGAGAAGAGATGCAGTTTGTCCTGTAATATAATGAAAAAAAGACAAAAAGCTGGAGTTATTCTGTCGTTATGCTGCACAGCTGCCTCTTCTTCTTTTTTGTGATCAACATTTTATTGATTTAAAACGGGGTTGGGGGGGGGGGTACAGACATATACAGCACAACTGTAAACTACAGTAGCAAAGCAAACATTAGCAAACAAGGCATAGGGACAGCAAAGAAAAGACACAAAAACACAAAGTTAAAACCAATTATTGCCTCTTCCAGGAGATAACTCTGGATGAGAAGATTTTCCAAGCGTCAACAGTCGTGGGTCGAGCTTTATTTAATTTTGCTGTGGTATGTTCAAAACCAATAACACGGATAAGACATCGTCTCCAGAATGATTCCATACAAATGTCAGGACAGAACCATTGCTTTATAATAGTCTTCTTTGCGGATGTAAATCCAGCGAACAACATTTTGCATTCCATTTGTTTTAAGGAGATTTCAGAGGTATCATTAAGGAGACAAAGACCAGGATTGGGAACATAAAAAACTTCCAGTACCTCAGATAACACAGAGTTCACAAAGACCCAAAAATCGGATACCACAGGACAGTCCCAAAACATGTGCAAAAACGTGCCAGGTGATGAATCATTGCAGATGTGACAGTAATACGTAGCCTGTAGTTTCATCTGGAACCTCCTATAGGGCGTAATGTATGTTCTGTGTATGGTTTTGAAATGAATTAATTGATGCGCCAGGTTCTTAGAAGTCAAACTCAGATTAGACCACACTGTATCCCAGTCTATATTAACCTGTAGTTCTCCCAGTTCCCTGACCCAAATAGATTCAATGGGCAGGGACTTCATACCATGTTCAGCTAATTTGTTGTAGATTTTGGAAACAGAGGGTCTGCCAGATTTAGGCAGGATCCAGTCCAACATGGGATGAGAGGGAAGAGGAGAGTCCCAGGGGACACCATATGCTTTTAAAGCTGATCTGAGCTGCAGATATACAAAGTAAGAAGATGCAGGAAGAGAGAAACGTGTCCTTAAGTCCTGAAATGAGCAAAGGCCTTGGGCGTTGAATAGATCATCAAAAAGGTTTATCCCGAGTGAGAACCAAGAGGGTTGAACAAATGGTCAGCTGCCACATAGTAACTTTAAATTATGCCAGAGTGGTGAGCTTTTACAAAATTTAACTGGAGCACCCAGCCGCCGTTCTATCTTCCTCCATACCTGTATAGAGTTGGCAATAATAGGTCCAAATTCGTTGTTGTTGTAGAGCGTATTGTCATGGTCGGACGGTCCTTCCCGGAGCGACCTGTCTGTGTGTGTATGTGTGTGCTTCTCTCTCTCTCCTCCTCCACCCAGTGGCTGACACACCTGCACCTAATTTGCCATCCAGCTGTCACTGATCATCCTCGTTGTGGACTGAGGTACTTAACTATGTGTCCGGATGGCAGTCGACGCTGGATTGTACTGGAGGCTCGGTAGTAAAGAGTGTTTTCTTACTTTTAACATAGCCTTAGCCGGCTACCCTTCTCACCTGTAGCTGTTGTCACTTGTTTATAGGAGGAAGTGATACGGAGCAGAAGGTTGGAGAGAAGGAGTCCGCTGGATTAAGCCCTCGGAGGAGAAACACACTCAGATAATCACTTGGGAGACTCACCTGCACACCACTGGGAATTTGGAGATGATCACCGTTGGATTTTTGTACTTCGCTTTGTGACTGTTTTTGAGCACTGTAAATAAACGCACTGTTTGCTTCGCATCCAGAGCTCCGCGACTGAGTCTGTATTTCCCCCATTACCCGTGACAGAACAATCCAGCCAGCTATGGACTCAGCGGACTCAACCCCCGTCCAGCGCGAGCTCGCGCTTCAAGCTGAACGGTTGGAGCGGCATGAACAGATGCTGCAGCATGTGGCCAAGGAGTAGTCCGCGCTACTACAGGTGGTATCTGAACTGAAAGGTATGTTGCTTGCTACACCTAGGGCACCCATTCAACATGTCAGACGATCTTGCGGGGCCGCCCTCTCGCCTCGACTTGTCAACCGTGCCAGCCGAATATCATGATCTAGGTCGAGTCTTTAGCAAAGACGGGGCCCAATCGCTGCCCCCCCATCGTCCGTACGACTGCGGGATTGATTTGCTCTCAGGCGCCCCCTTGCCCACTAGCCGACTCTACAGTATCTCGAAACCTGAGCGCGAGTCTATGGAGCGCTACATCACAGACTCCCTGGCAGCAGGCATCATCCGTCCCTCCACCTCTCCCTTGGGTGCAGGCTTCTTTTTTGTTAAAAAGAAAGATGTGTCCCTACGCCCCTGCATTGACTATCGGGGACTGAACAAGATCACTATCAAAAACAAATATCCTCTACCTCTGCTCACCTCAGCTTTTGAACTCCTTCAAGGAGCCACCCATTTCACCAAACTTGATCTCCGCAATGCTTATCACCTGGTCCGCATCCGCGAGGGGGACGAGTGGAAGACGGCCTTCAACACCCATCTGGGCCACTTCGAGTACCTGGTAATGCCGTTCGGACTCACTAACGCCCCTGCCATTTTCCAAGCCCTGGTAAATGACGTCCTACGAGATTTTTTAAACCACTTCGTGTTCGTTTACCTTGATGACATTCTGATTTTCTCCAGGTCCAAAGCTGAGCATGTTAAGCATGTGAGACTGGTGTTGCACCGCCTGCTGGAGAATCGGCTGTTTTGTAAAGCGGAGAAATGTGAGTTTCATGCCTCAACTGTCTCTTTTCTGGGTTTCATCATTGAACAGGGCCGGTTGCGAGCAGACCCGGCTAAGGTCAAAGCTGTGTTGGAGTGGCCTGTGCCCGGCACTCGGAAGAAGTTGCAAAGTTTTCTGGGATTCAGCAACTTCTACAGACGCTTCATCCGGGACTTCGGTAAGGTGGCATTGCCTCTTACCCAACTCACGTCGCCCAAACAGCCGCACCAGTGGTCTCCAGCGGCTCAGCAAGCATTCGACCGTCTCAAGAGCTTGTTTGCCTCGGCCCCCATCCTGGCCCAGGCTGACCTCGCCCTGCCGTTCGTGGTGGAGGTGGACGCTTCTGATTCTGGAGTTGGGGCGGTTCTCTCTCAGCGCAAGGCAGGTAAATTACACCCCTGTGCCTTTTTCTCCCGTCGGCTCACTCAGGCTGAAAGGAATTATGACGTGGGCGACCGGGAGCTTCTTGCCATCAAGTTGGCGCTGGAGGAGTGGCGGCACTGGTTGGAGGGGAGCGAACATCCTGTTATCGTGTGGACGGACCACAAGAACCTCGCCTACCTCCAAGCGGCTAAGCGCCTGAATGCCCGACAGGCCAGGTGGGCACTGTTTTTTGCACGGTTTAACCTAACCATCACCTACAGGCCCGGGTCCCGGAATACGAAGCCAGACGCCTTGTCGCGCCAGTTCGCGCCAGACACGGACCCTGAGGAGAAGGAGAAACCCATTCTGCCAGCCTCATGCATCGTGGGGACCCTCACCTGGGAGATAGAAAGGGTGGTCCAAGATGCTCAGCGACAAGAACCCGACCCCGGCACCGGTCCAGCAGGTAGATTGTACGTTCCCTCAGCGGTCAGGGGTAAGGTCATCCACTGGGCACACACCGCACGGTTTACCTGCCATCCGGGCAGGAACCGAACTGTCACCTTCTTACAAAGGCTGTTTTGGTGGCCCTCTCTCTCTCAGGACGTCCGGGAGTATGTGGCCGCATGTCCTGTGTGCGCCCGAAATAAGACGTCCAACTCCCCTCCATCGGGACTCCTCAGACCACTGCCTGTCCCCAGCCGGCCGTGGTCGCACGTCGCTCTGGACTTCATCACTGGCCTCCCTCCGTCCTCTGGTAAAACTGTTATACTCACCATCGTTGACCGTTTTTCTAAGGCTGCCCATTTTGTTGCCCTTACCAAACTTCCCACCGCTCTAGAGACTGCCCAGCTCTTGACCCAACATGTTTTCCGCCTTCACGGCATTCCTCTGGACATTGTTTCTGACCGTGGGCCCCAGTTCACCTCGCGGGTATGGAAGATGTTTTGTACCGAGCTGGGGGTCCAGGTCAGCCTGTCCTCTGGGTTCCACCCGCAGACTAATGGGCAGACTGAGCGAGCGAACCAGGAGCTGGAGGCCATGCTGCGCTGCGTCGTTTCCTCCAACCAGTCGTCATGGAGTGAGCAGTTGGCGTGGGCCGAATACGCCCATAACTCTAGCACGTCGGCCGCTACGGGTGTCTCTCCCTTCGAGGCGTCCCTGGGGTATCAACCCCCGCTCCTCTGCATCACGGAGGGAGAGGTGGCCGTGCCTTCCGTGCAACATCACATGAGGCGCTGTCGACGGATCTGGCGGGCAACTCGAGCGGCACTGCTGCGTACGAGTGCTCAAAACAAGAGACTGGCTGACCGCCGCCGCGTCCCTACACCGGCCTATCGGGTGGGCCAGCAGGTGTGGCTTTCCTCTAAGAACATCACTCTGCGGACTGAGTCCAAGAAGCTGGCTCCCCGGTTCCTTGGACCCTTTTCTGTGCAAGCCATCCTGAATCCAGTGACTGTCCGACTGGCCCTCCCGCGCAACATGAAGGTACACGACGTGTTTCATGTTTCTCAAATTAGGCCGGTCCGGACCAGCCCGTTGTTGGGCCGCTGCAATGTTGACAAACGTATCCTAGGCCTTTTGCCATTCCAAATAAATTTAGACACCGCAGAGTGTATGTCTTTAAAATAAGTTAGAGGAGGAGAGAGTGGCAACATAAAAAAAAGGAAATTAAGCCGTGGCAGTATGTTCATCTTTACTGTGTTGATTCTACCCTGAAGTGAAGTTTTTAAATTGTCCCATCTTTGAAAGTCGGATTTGATCTTATTTAGCATAGTAGTAAAATTCTCCTTGATTATCTTTGGAATACTATTATGAATTGAAATGCCCAGATAAGTAAAGGTGCTTTTGATCTGAACACAACCGGGTAAGGAAACTTTCGTAGCTTTATCGTTCAAAGGCATCAAAGCAGATTTCGACCAGTTTATTTTGTAGCCAGATAGAGAGCTGAAATGGTCAAAGTTTTTAATCAATGGATGGATGGACGTCTCATAGTTGTCCAAAAACAGAATAATATCATCCGCATATAGAGATATGATATGATTATGACCACCAATTCTTATGGGAGAAATCGTGGACTGTCTAATGGCTTGTGCTAAGGGCTCTAGAGAGAGGCAGAACAGGAGAGGAGAGAGAGGGCAACCCTGCCTCGTTCCACGCTGCAGCGTGAAAGGGGGAGAGACCAGGTCCCCTGTTAAGACACTAGCAAGAGGTGAGTGATATAGTGTTTGAATCATAGCAACAAATTTCTGCTTAAACCCAAAGTGTTTTAATACCATCCACATATAGTCCCACTCTAGCCTATCAAAGGCTTTTTCTGCATCAAGTGAAAATACTGCACATGGATTTTGATAGCTGTTAGCAGCATCTATGATGTGCAACAGCCGTCTTATGTTATCAGATGCAAGCCGCCCTCGGATAAATCCTGTCTGGTCTGCATTGACCAAAACATGGATAACTCTTTCCAGGCGCAATGCGAGAGCTTTTGCAAATACTTTAAGATCAGTTGTGAGCAGAGATATCGGTCTGAAACTAGAGCACTCAAGAGGGTCCTTTCCCTTTTTTAAGAGAAGGGTAATAAGTGCTGTTTTCTGGTCTCTATGGAAAGACCCGTTCCGGATTGCAAAATTAAATGAGCCGAGCATGAGCGAGCCTATTGTATCCCAAAGTTCTAGAAATAGTTCTGGCGGAAGGCCATCCAGTCCAGGTGATTTACCTTTGTTAAGGTCTTTCAGCGCTCTATGCAGCTCATCTAGAGTTAATGGGGCCTCTAGCTCATCCTGATCTGCTTGTGGAATATGAGGTAGATCCAGATTCTCGAGAAAGCTATTACAGATAGTATCCTTAAAATTGATATCTGATTTATACAGATTTACAAAAAATGACGAGAAAGTGGTGTTAATAGTACTTCTGTCTAGTTCTATGCAAGATGAACTCTGCTTTGGACAAGGTTATTGCATCATATTCTTCTTTTAGTGAAGCTAGGAGTGTAGACTGATCGTCTGACCGGCTTAGTTTTTGCAGATTCTGTAAAGATTCCACCTGATTTTCTAGATTGGACACCTGAGCACGTTTTGTTTTTGCCAACATGGAGGAGAATGAGATGGAAAAGCCACGAATGAAACATTTTGTAGTCTCCCATAAGACTTGTGGGTTGATATCCTCATTAGCGTTGATATCCAAAAAATCCTTCAGCTGGAGCTTAAGCAGGCTGAGAAAGGTAGAGTTTGTTAATAGGGACGTATTAAAGCGCCACCTGGGGGCCCTATTCTTTAAATTGGGCAGATCGACAGAGCATAACAAAGCTGAATGATCCGATATCAAGATTGGCTGAATAGAAATAGATGTATCACCTGAAACTAAGGAAGGACTAACAAAAACGTAGTCTATCCTAGAGAATGTCTTATGTCTATTAGAAAAGAATGTATAATCCCTAATGTCGAAATTCTGCATCCGCCAAAGGTCGATGAGATTAAGATCTTTTATAAGTGTATTCAACAGAGAAGATGAGAGATTAGCTACTGCATCTGGATGAGATTTATCTAAAACGGGGTTGACGACAGCATTGAAGTCTCCACCCAACACTATGGAATAATCATTGTATTCTAATAGTGTATTGGCAATATAAGTAAAAAAGTCCCTGTCTGGCTCATTTGGACAGTATACAGATATGAATACCAGTTTATGGTTTAAGATACTGCCAGTTACAAGTGCCAGCCGGCCGTTTTCATCACTCGTGCTATACCTGGTAGTAAGGTCGAATTTTCTCTTCAGCAAGATACAGACACCCTTGGTTTTATTTGGGGCAGAGGACGAAGCTAGTAGTTTGTAGTGTTTGTTTTGAAAACGTGCCACATCACCTTGTTTCAGATGTGTTTCTTGGATTAAAGCAATGTCAGCGTTTTTACGGTATAGGTACTCAAGGACACGTGTCCGCTTAATAGCGGAGTTAAGACCATTAACGTTAAGTGACAGAATAATCAATGGTAGCAAGTGTCCAAGAATGGTCCCAATGTGAAGATAGCAAGAGAGGAACGTCAGTGTGTAGTAAAATACAAGGCCACCATACCCCTGCCAGGTACTGCAATGTTTCACTAATGCTACTGGAATTATAACTTTGCATAGAGATATGTCTGCAAAGGAGGGGACAGGGGAGGAAAAAACTATATACAAAAACTGGTGCAGACCGCACAGAGCTCCCTCCATAGGTCTGCTAAAACACAAACTTCTGATTGATTCGTAACCGGTCCTTCCACTCCAACACAAAAAACTTGAGGGTCAGATGTGCACACATAGTCAACGGAAATTAAGTGGGTAAGTATATCCCACACCCTCCCGACTGAGTGAAATTATCTTATTTAGCGAGAAGAAAAAAAAGAAAAAAAAGAATATAAAATATGAATATTTGCAACAAAAACAAAATAAAATAATACAAATGTACCTTATATACGTACAGTAACAACAGCCAGCAAATATGTGACCATGATAAGCTCAAAGAAAAGTAAAATAAATAATTAAAAAAAAAAAAAATACATATATATAAATATATACATACATGCACATACACATACACATGCATATACATATATACACACATACACATATACATACATACACATGCATACATACACAAAATAAGATAAGATAAAATACAAAAATAAATAAATAAATAAAAAGTACCCCCGGTAGGGGCGAAGCAAGTCGCTAAATTAAATGTAACCAACCTTAACCCATGAAAGTGATCCTGCCGTCAACCTAGTTGAGGCCTGCTGCAACTAAAACAGGTCAACTAACCGGCGTTCAGTCATTCATGTCCACTAAGTTGCCTTCTCCTGCATGCTGATTGCCAGCGTCGTTGGCCGCGCTGTTTAGATCGGGAGGAAAAGCGGGGGCCCCATCAACACACTGCGACGTTGCAGGATTCAGCTTTCGCGGCAGGGAGTTAATGAAATCTTCTGCCAGTTGAGGGGATTCGAATGCCATCTTCTTACCACCGTGCTCTATCTTCATCACGGCGGGGTAAATGAGGAATGGTTCCAGGCCCATAGCCGTAGCCTTCTTCATGACAAGAGAGAAACTCTTCCTCTTTGCTGTTGTAGTCGGACTGAAGTCAGGGAAGAAAAGAAGAGTGGTGTTGGTGGCATGCTTCACTGGATATGCTTTGCGTGCCCCTTTGAGAATTGCCGATCTGTCCTGCCACCGTAATAATCTGAAGATTAGGGTGCGAGGCTTCTTGGTATTAGTATCGCGGCCGTCGTACACCCGATGCGCTCGTTCGATGTCGATGTCACGCCCCTCCAACGACGGAATCCACTTGGGGAGATTAGCCTTAATGTAGCCAACTGTATCCGAGCCCTCCAGCATTTCAGGTAAGCCAACAAGCCTGATGTTATTCCTGCGACCCCTGTCCTCCAGATCTGTAAGCTTTGTCGTGAGAAGGTCGAGTTGTTTCTTCAGATCTATAACCGATCGTCTGTCCTCACGCGCGGCGGCTTGCACTGAGTCCACTCGGTCTTGAGTGCGTTTAGCCATCGCAGCTACCCTCTCGATTTCCCCGCTAACATTATTTACCACTTCATTGGTCTTTTGAAGGTCTGTGCGTAAGTCGCGCAGAGCAGGAATCAAGATAGAGTCCATAGCTTCCCTGACTGCCGAGGCAACCACTGAATCGAGGGACTTTTGTTGTTCCTGAAGTGCTAGCTTCACACCGTTAGCAATAGCCTCGTCGAGGTCTTCCTTAGTGACGGAGGAATCTTTAAACTTTTTCTTTAAGGGAGACTGAGCAATCTCCCTTTTCCGTGAGTCTCTGGTTGAAGAGGTGTCCATAGTAGGATCGGCGTCGAGATAACTAATTTATATGACAGGATAGTGATAAACAGTGACAATGTGTGCAGAGCTAAAAACTACGCTGGCATTCCTGCCGACAGGTCACGTGATCTCTGAGCTGCCTCTTCTTCTGTCATTCTCTCCCCCCTCCCTCTCCTGTTTCTTCTTCAATCATGACATTGATCAATGATCAGCTGATCGTCTCTCTTGTTTGTTTGTCGCCCACTTTGCGCCAGAAAGAGGAAACCAGCGGATGTTGCGCTAAAAAACAGAAGCATGTTTAAGCTTGATCAGCTGTTGTTAGAGTTTATTTAATATTAATTTCTAGTATCAGCTGATGTTTGCTGGAGCCACAGCTGTAAAGCTGCTGGTCATGATGTCGGTTTGGATATGTGGTGAGAGGGAAACATGAAGATGAAACCAGCAGATGTCCTTACTGAGTCATCAGAGCTGAACAGGTGATGAAGAAACAGGTTTACCTTTTAGGTAACATGAATGAGTTGAAGGGAAGTTATGAACTGTTTCTGAGACACAAATAACACCAGGATCCTTTTCTATGTAGCTGACAGCTGGTAACTGTGCAGGGGCGGGTCTAGCAAAGTTTAGCCAGGGGGGCACGCAGGGCATTAACAGGGAAAGGGGGGCACAAAGAAATACTTTTCTTTCTTATTCTCATATAAAATGTCTCGCTTTTATTAAATAATTATCTAAATCTTGTGAACAAAGTTTTTATCTGACGTAAAATGTATAGAAATCATACATATACCAAAAAGACATCAAGTGTACATCACTGTCACAACATGTCTGTGAAGGTTCTCAGTCATCCAGGTCATCGTAGTCAAAGGAGCTTGCAAAGAAAAGCGTCTGGACTTCTTTAAGTTGCTTGAAGACGTTTCACCTCTCATCCGAACTGAAGAAGCTTCTCGGATGAGAGGTGAAATGTCTTCAAGCAACTTAAAGAAGTCCAGACGCTTTTCTTTGCAAGCTCCTTTGACCACTGTCACAACAGCGTTTGTTTTCATTCAAAGGCTTTATGGCTTTAATACCTGGTTGTAGCATCCCTGGCTGAATGATGGTCTGTTATACTGATGCTTCACAGAGGTTTTATTGGAAATGTTTTTATTGAAACATTCAGTGAAGACACCGTAAGAGCTAGGAGCAAAACAAAACCAGCAATATTAATACCATAACATCAAAGGAAACAAATTTCTCCTGCTCACATATGCATATACATCAAATTTACATCACTCAATTCATTATATCACCTCACTAACTTACAACTACACATAAAGGTCAAGGTCAAGGTTAACAACATAAACTGAAGTCATAAACTGAAGTCAGGGATGACATTTTGATCGCATGTAACTTATTCCGTTAAAGGAAACATTAACAAACCTTGTGCCACTGTCAGCCAGGTACTAATTGGCAAAGTAAATGTACATATTTTTCACTTTAAGGCACACTATTTACTATATCCTAAAATAAACGTTACTAACAGCCCTTTAAAACGGTTTTGTGCCAGTTTCCTGTTTCAAAATAAAAGCATGGATTTCAAAATAAAACCGAAGTGCCTTTCAAACAAACGTAATAAATATTCTCCAAATTTAAAGGTCATTTACACTGGTGGGCCGGTCTCTAGTCAAAATGCCCGATTTTCTTTGTCCCAGTCCAGCCCTGCAGGTTAATACTGGCAGTGTTACCATGCCAGCTGACTGTAATTCATCATCAGCCAGTGTTGTTCTTTATACATCAATATTACCAAAGGTTACCATAAGGCAGCATATAAAGTATTTACTTGCTTTCAGGTTTCATTCAAATGTTAGTCTTTTCATTTGTTTCCCCCCTTTTTTCCTGTTTCAAAATCAAACACCAGTTTGTGAGAAGATTATCTTCTTTTTTTTAATAGGCAGTGATAGGTTTGTAGGTTGAACCTATCCGCTGGAACGTTGAGGACAATATAATTACACAGCAAAGCAAGACACGAGTAGGCAAAGTTCTTCATGTTTCTCGTGCACGGGAGAGAACCGGACAAACGCCGTTCCTTTGCTTGACCCCAGTTGCTCTCGTCCGTTCTCCCGTAACACTGCTCTTTTATTGAGGTTACATGAATATGCATAGGTTCATTAACATATGACGTCTACATACACACAAAGAGTACTTTGCCTGTGTGTGTGTGTGTGTGTGTGTGGGGTCAAGATGTGACCCTGTGAAGACTCCCCAAAGCTGGTGCCAGGAGTCTAGGGCTCCATCTAAACAAAAGGCTCTTATACTTAAAGAAATATACGTGTGTTTGCTAAACCATATATCAGCAAGAGAAGATACGACCTCTCCTAGGAGGTGTGTGATCTATGCCAGAACACTCTGTAGAGGAGTGAACACACTCCCCTCTTCATGCTACACAGAGTTGTTACAGACCTCCTAGGATGAGACATTCTTTCAGTCTACAAATGATTATACACCTCTAAGCATATATGGTTAAATATTTCTAAGCATAAATGACAATCAACAATACAAAACCTAACAGGCAGTGTGGGATTATAATATTATCTTATGCCATGTTATACCCCTGATTAATGATTGTGAAACTATTATGTAGTTTTAGTTTGTATTATTCTCCTGAATTAGAAGAAGGTGATAATTATTACAGGTATTAAACTGATTTGTATTACATTAGACTGCTGATTTAGTGTGAATGAATGATATTGTTTTATCATACATTATACTGCTGAGTTCAGAACCTTGCTTTTCTGATAGTAGAGGAGACAGAGAGCACATTCCACAGGAGCCTCACTCCCACCGTTGTGGAAGGCAGACAAAATAGGGAGCAGCCAAGGCCATAAGTCAGGCTCGCTAGGCGTTAGAAAGAGTGCGAATGTTTAGGTTTTTACGACTAGGTGGGGGCCACTAGAGGCTATAAGAGCTTGAGTAATCCTCCACCAGTTAGAGATTGATGCTGTCTGCGTACAGTGTTCATCTCCCACAATTCAATAATTATTGAATTATGGTTAACGGTTGGTAGAATTTTTTTTAACATTATCTGCCAATTACATCTGCCACCCTTCTCCAAATCTATGCCCCTACGTGGCCCCCCCAACAAAAATTTTCTAGACATCCACTGGAAGAGGACCCTGCGTCGTTCCAGGCTCTCTTTTGGGAACTGGTTGTTTACGCTGAAGTCCGTTCCTTTTAATTCCCTGCCGCGACTTTTCACCTGTTCCTTTTGTTTGAAGTGGCCGAATTTGGCCACGATAGGACGTGGTCTCCCGGTCGCAGCCCGCCTGGGGCCGATGCAATGCACTCAAAGGCGATGTTCTCCACCGTGTCTTCCAGCAGCTTCAGGTGGGTTTTGATGAAGCTTTTCACCGTAGTCTCCGCATCTTCTCCAGCGGCTTCCGGAATACCAGAAAATACAAGATTATCACGCATGCTACGAGCTTGTAGATCAATAACTGTCTCTTTTATTTTTTCATTTTCTCCATTTAGCTGGGTAACATTGTCTGTGAGACATTTCACAGACTCCCTTAGCATGGCATTTTCAGCAGCGAGCGTTTCCACCTGCTGCTGGCTGAACACCAGGGATTCTCGCAAGTAGTGATGGCCAAATGAAGCTTTCTGAAGCACTGAAGCTTGTATTGAAAAACGGTTCATTACTCGAAGCTTTTCAATACAGTCCTCTCTGATGACATCTGCTGGCCAAAAATATGAAGAGCAGCTTGAATCCACAAAATAAAACCAACTGCTTCATTATGATTGCCCACTCTACAGAGTGGAATTCTGTCTGATATTGGGCCGCTGTTGTGTTGCTTTGAACGTGTATTTTTTGGTGATTAAAAAATGTGTTTTATTTGTTTAATAAATAGTTTTGACCAGTAAACTCTCCTTGTTTAAATATGCGCCATGGTGTGGTCTTTCTTTGCTTGTGACTTCTTGATGTTGGTAAATACAATAATTGAAAAATACCACGTTACATATAATATATACATATAATAATGTACAACACATTATGGAGTATGCTTCTGCTGTGAGGTCTTGCCTCCATGCACGTATGCAATTAATTGCTAGACGGGTGTATTTATGAATAATATTATATTAGGGAAATTTTCCCAGACATATTTTTGACCTCGGGGTAGAATTGATTGTGAAATGGAAAAGGAAAATGCTTATGAACTTGCAAATTAAAAACGTGATGCATTTAAGGTAACCCTTTTCCATTTTTATTTAAAAAGAGAATTTGTTCTAGTGTGCGATGGCTGAACCTGTTCCTTTTCGTGGACATAATTTCTCCTGCCTTAACGAAAATCCCTTCACATGGCACAGAGGAGGCTGGAGTGCAGAGAAACTGGTAGAGATGCAGTTATACAGTCTACCTGGGCCCCACAAACTATCAGCTAAAGAGAATAAATAAATTCAATTGCTGCACATTTGGCAGACAAACATTTTCAGATTAATTAAACAATAAAATATATATTTTTACAACATTACATGTAAAGAATCAAGTGGAAGTTTTTCTAAAGTTATTTAATGATATTTATATTATGGAAGCAGATTTTTGACATTTTACCTTTTTCCCGTTTTCAGATATAATAAACACGCACAAAACAAAAGCAAACGACCAGAACACAAAGCTGGAAAACCCACCCGATTGACAAAAATCAACTCAAAATTCTCCCACACAACAGAACCTCCTCTATTCCTGGCTGGCTCCAAATCTCTCAGTGGAATGATCAGTGGTTCGCTATCTGTCACCATCAAAACACTCCACAAATCCCGCGAATGATTCGCTTCCTTATAAACCATTGAATCAGATACCGAAGCAGTTAGGTTCTAAATGAAGCTTCGGACGTCACTGATCACGTGACTCTGGCCAAACGAATCAAGCTTCGACACAGTGCTTCTGAAGCAATGTGTTGATTTTTTTGACACATGCACCGGAGCTTCAGCTTCAAGCGGGCCATCACTACTCGCAAGGATTTAAATTCCCAGTGAAGAATCTCCACCAAGGACAGCCTTGCATCGAAACTGGACAATCGTTTGTCGATTGACTCCAGTATGTCGGCAATATCTTTGTCGGCTGGCGATGTTGTGCCGGGGAAATCTGCCGGGCGACATCTTTTCAACAATGGCGTCTCAGATTTGCCTGGGGAAGATGCACTCTGAGCCTTCTTCATTACGAGATCCTGGAAGCACTGATCGATGTAATCTTGGAGAGCCTCTAAGCTCTCCCCGTTGTTCTCCAGGGTGTTGGAGATGATTTAGACAAATGTTGTTAGTTATAAGACAATTGATAAGTGTATTTGGTAATGCTGAAGCTTAAAGGAATTTGGTCAATTCTAAACTACCATTCGCTTTAATTTTCCGCCAAAATCTCCGGAGTCTAACGTCAGTTACAACATGAGTCGCTTACCTTGTCCGTCACTTCTGTCCGTACAGTCACAATTTCCCGTACAGTCACAATTTCCTTTTTTGTAGACGGAAAGTCTATTGACTCTTTTCGCAAGATCTTTTCAGCAAACTGAAAAAGAGATTCTAAGATGACTAAATAGGGTAATATCGTAAATGTTAGTCAAAGGAGCTTGCAAAGAAAAGCGTCTGGACTAAGTTTAAGTTGCTTGAAGACGTTTCACCTCTCATCCGAGAAGCTTCTTCAGTTCTAAGGTCAAATGGTGGGGTGCCCCAGATTTAAATCTAGTGGGAGTATCCCCCCACAGAGGGACAAAAGGACCCCCTGATGATCCTCTAATTGCCTGAGCCAAGCTGTGAAACTGGGTGTGGGTCCCAATCAGCCAGGGTTTCAGGTGAGCTCATTGTAAAACCTGGCCCCACCTTATCATGTGAATTCCTGAGGTCAGATGGCCCAGAATGTGAGTGGATGTTAAGGCGTCTGGGGAGGGAACTCAAAACGGGATTATAGATGACAGACAGTTGGTGTCGTAAACCACTGCCTCTGTTCAAAGATGGTCGCTCACAGTGGACATAGATGGCTTCTTTCACCCCTCTTTCTGAAGACAGTCAGGAGAAATGGGTAAAGAACTTTTCAGACCGGAATCTCACTGAACCTGAAAAGAGAGTATTAGCCAAAGGACTCAATTTTGCCATTTCTCCACAACAGTTGTCCATAGTGGACCTCATCACAGCCACAGAATCCGCCATACGGATTAATAAATTATCACAGACAGAAGCAGAGCAAATCAGGATGAAAGTCTCAGCCACCCTCTCCAGTGCCAAAGTCCCTCCGTCCACCTCACAATACAAGAAAAGAAGGCCGTCGCTTCCCTGAACAAAGACCACAACATCACTGTTTTACCAGCTGATAAGGGAAAATGCACCGTGGTCCTAAACACTACAGATTACCATAGAAAGATCACTACTCTCCTCAGTGACAACAATACCTACGAAGCCTTAAAGCGAGACCCCACAAGCAGCTACAAAAAGAAAGTTATAGCTTGCCTTCAAGCAGTGGTGTGTCTAGAAATTTTTTGTTGCCCCCCCAACAAAAAATTTCTAGACACACCACTGCTTGAAGGCAAGCTATAACTTTCTTTTTGTAGCTGCTTGTGGGGTCTCGCTTTAAGGCTTCGTAGGTATTGTTGTCAGGTAGGGGCACAGATTTGGAGAAGGGTGGCAGATGTAATTGGTAGATAATCAAATCAAATCAAATCACTTTTTATTGTCACATCACATGTGCAGGCACACTGGCACAGCACATGCGAGTGAAATTCTTGTGTGCGAGCCCAAGAATTTCACTCGCATGTGCTGTGCCAGTGTGCTGCCTGTTATAGTCGCTCCTGCTTTTCTCTTAGTTTAGCTCTTTTTTCTTACGTATTCTTTTTTTTTTCTGACTTGTATTTTCCTCCGTTTTCTATCTCTTACTCAATCATGTGGATTGAGAGAGTTTTTGTTCTTCTGGTGGCTGTGGAACTGTTACTTTTATCATGGAACGGGACCGCAGCACATCTCCTACACGCACGGACTGTTTACTCCAGAGATCAGCTGATTGCCCTGATGCCGGCCGGCTCGCTGGCCAGGCCCGCAGAAGTGCCCGCAGAAGTACCAGCTGAAATTTGGAGGAAAACACATCGGGGATGCAGAGGTCAAGGACAGGAGAGAAGAAAAAAGGTGACGGTGAGACAGCGGAGGCTCGAAGCGAGGAGGAGGTTTAAACCGTGTCTGCCGTCTATCGTGATGGGAAATGTGCGATCGTTGGCAAGTAAAATCGACGAGCTCTCAGCACTGGTACGGAGTCAGAGGGAATACCGAGAGTGTAGCCTGATGTGTTTCACCGAATCATGGCTGCACCAGGTCATTCCCGATGAGAATGCTTCCGTGGAAGGCTTCCACACTGTTCGGGCAGACAGGGACAGCATCGCTAGCGGTAAGCGTAAAGGAGGTGGGCTTGCTGTTTTAGTTAACAACCGGTGGTGTAACCCTGCCAACATAACAATCAAAGAAAGGATTTGTTGCCCGGACACTGAACTGTGTGCTGTTGGACTCAGGCCGTATTATTTACCCAGGGAATTCTCTCACGTCATCTTGGTGGCTGTTTATGTTCCCCCCTCTGCTAACCCCACAGCTGCATGTGACACTATCCACTCTGCCATAGCTCGGCTACAGACTCAGCACCCGAGTGCCTTTATTGTGATCTCGGGTGACTTCAACCATGTATCACTGGACAATACACTACCAACATTCAAACAATATGTGGACTGTCCCACCAGGGGAGAGAAAACTTTAGACTTACTGTATGCTAACGTCAAGGATGCATACAGCTCCTCCTCCCTCCCCCCACTTGGTAGGTCAGATCATAACCTGATTCACCTCACCCCCCGCTATGTGCCAATTGTGAGGAGGGAACCTGTGACCACCAGGACTGTTAGGAGGTGGTCAGAGGAGGCAATAGCGGAACTACAGGGCTGTTTCGAGGTGACCGACTGGGAAACACTCTGTGAGCCTCACGCCGAGGACATCAATGGGCTTACTGAGTGTATCACAGACTACATAACTTTCTGCACCGACTCCATTGTTCCAGCTCAGACTGTTCATTGTTACCCAAATAACAAGCCGTGGGTGACTAAGGAGATCAAAGCCCTCCTCAACAACAAGAAGAGGGCTTTCAGAGGGGGCAACAAAGAGGAGGTGAGGAAGGTCCAGGTGTTACTAAAGGACAAGATCAGAGAGGCTAAGGACAATTACAGGAGGAAGCTGGAGTGGAAACTCCAGCAGAACAGCATGAGAGAGGTGTGGAGGGGCATGAAGACCATCACTGGATTCAGGCCAACCAACAGCAGGGGAGCTGAGGGAGGTGAGAATAGAGCCGACGAGTTGAATCTGTTTTTCAATAGATTCGACACCACAGTGTCTGCTCCCACCCCCACAACCTCACCTGCAGTCAGCCTGGAATCCAGAGCCACACCACTGTGCCAGCCTCTCTCTTCACATGTTGCCTCCTGTGAGATTCCTGACACCCCTCCCCCACCCATCACCTTCACTCAATACCAGGTTGAGATGCAAATGAGGAGACTTCACTCAGGCAAGTCTGCTGGACCAGACGGAGTGAGTCCCCTTGTCCTCAAGGCCTGTGCCCCCCAGCTGTGTGGAGTCTTTCATAAACTGTTTATGCTGAGTCTGAGTCTGCAGAGGGTCCCGGTGATGTGGAAGACATCATGCCTCGTCCCTGTACCAAAGACGCCTCGTCCCAGTGGCCCCCAGGATTACAGGCCCGTGGCACTGACCTCCCACATCATGAAGACCCTGGAAAGGCTCATCCTGGACCAGCTGCGACCCATAGTAAGACCACATCTGGATCCCCTTCAGTTCGCTTATCAGCCTCGTCTCGGAACAGAGGACGCCATCATCTACCTGCTCAATCGTGTCTACACCCATCTGGACCAGCCGGCGAGCACTGTGAGGGTCATGTTTTTTGACTTTTCCAGTGCTTTCAACACCATCAGGCCGACCCTCCTGGGTGATAAGTTAGCAGCGATGCAGGTGGATGCTTCTCTGGTGTCCTGGATTGTTGATTACCTGACAGGAAGACCACAATATGTACGTCTCCCACAGTGTGTGTCTGACAAGGTGATTAGCAACACAGGGGCACCACAGGGGACTGTCCTCTCCCCCTTCCTCTTCACCCTCTACACCACAGACTTCAGCCACTGCACAGAGACCTGCCATCTTCAGAAGTTTTCTGATGACTCTGTGGTGGTTGGATGCATCAGCAGGGATGATGAGACAGAGTACCGGGCTGTGGTCGACTCCTTTGTCACGTGGTGTGAGCAGAATCATCTGCAGCTCAACGTGGCAAAGACCAAGGAACTGATCGTGGACTTCAGGAAGACCAGGAAACACTTGACCCCTGTTTCAATCCAGGGGGTCAGTGTTGACATTGTGGAGGACTATAAATACCTTGGAGTACACATTGACAATAAACTGGACTGGGCTAAAAACACCACAGCACTTTACAGGAAGGGCCAGAGTCGTCTCTATTTTTTGAGGCGACTGAGGTCCTTCAACATCTGCCAGAAAATGCTGAGGATTTTCTATGAGTCTGTGGTGGCCAGTGCGATCCTCTATGCTGTTGCATGCTGGGGGAGCAGGCTGAGGGTCGCAGATGCCAACAGACTTAATAAACTGATCCGTAAGGCCAGCAATGTTGTGGGGATGGAGCTGGACTCCCTCAAGGTGGTGTCGGAGAGGCGGATGCTGTCCAAGATAAAGACAATGTTGGATAACACCTCCCACCCACTCCATGACATGTTGGTCAGTCACAGGAGCTCGTTCAGTGAGAGACTGAGATTACCGAAAAGCACCACTGAATGACACAGGAAATCATTCCTGCCTGTGGCCATCTCCCTGTACAACGCATCCACTTAACACACTGTTTGCTGCTACAACTACACATGTTTCTTTTCCAAATATTTATTTATAAGTGACTTATGTATGTATGTATGTATATATATGTATATATTGTACTATTCTTAGTTAGCGTATTGTCTGTCTTGTCTTAATGTTGGTTTAAAATGGAGCACTGTAACAAAAAATAATTTCCCCCAGGGATCAATAAAGTATTCTGATTCTGATTCTGATTCTGAATATATATATAGATAATAGATAATAGATAATATATAGATAATGTTTTTAAAAAAATTCTACCAACCGTTAACCATAATTCAATAATCCTATAAACCTAATAACCGAATGCGCTTTTAACTCTTATTAGAATGAGATTTTAACCACTACGGTGCAAAGTTTTTAGATACTGCGTTGATAAAGTACAAGAGATACAATCAGTGCTTTGTCAGTGTTTACTCAGCATTCAAGGACATCAATATTTGCATAGTATTTTTACTGACATATAGTGCACATATGTTTTGGGCAAAAACATTTTTGAATATTAAAATACGAACATCTGTAACAAACAATTGACAAATTAGCCAATTCCAATGTAAAACTTTATCTGCCTAAAAGAAAAAGAAGATAATCTTCTCACAAACTGGTGTTTGATTTTGAAACAGGAAAAAAGTGGGGAAACAACTGAAAAGACTAACATTTGAATAAAACCTGAAAGCAAGTAAATACTTTCTATGGTGCCTTATGGTAAAATTTGGTAATATTGATAAAGAACAACACTGGCTGATGATGAAATACAGTCAGCTGGCATGGTAACACTGGCAGTATTAACCTGCAGGGCTGGACTGGGACAGAAAATCGGGCATTTTGACTAGAGACCAGCCCACCAGGTATTAAAGCCATAAAGACTTTGAATGAAAACAAACGCTGTTGTGACAGTGATGTACACTGTCTTGTTGGTATATGTATGATTTCTATACATTTTACGTCAGATAAAAACTTTGGTTGTACAATTTAGATAATTATTTTAAAAAAGCGAGATATTTTAAATGAGAATAAGAAAGAAAAGTATTTCTTTGTGCCCCCCCTTTCCCTGTTAATGCCTACAAGGCCCCCTGGCAAAACTTTCCTAGACCCGCCCCTGCACAGTTACCAGCTGTCAGCTGCTTAGAAAAGGATCCTGGTGTTATTTCTCCTTACAAATGTTCATTGGATTAACCACACTTATACAGACTGTATATAACTACCAACTCTCCAGCCATGTTGATGGATTGCCTATATTGGCTGGAAATATTCATTTTCAGGGAAAACACACAGACAGACGATGCTTACAGGATGTGATGTGACAACACTAATGAAATATTGATGTGTCATATTTGTCCAAGGTGTATGTCATTGTTATGGGAAAAGAGAATATTAAAATCATGATGACCAATTGGAGTGGTGATTTCTATGACTTTGTGTATATAATTTGGAATTTTGTACAAATGTAGGCCAATAAGGAATATATGATATCATTTCATTCTTTCCAAAGGTTTATTTGCATGACGCACAAACAGACACAATTGAAAGGTACAAATGTGCATGACACGAATTCAAACGTGCTGCAGATGTGTGTCACCAGTTGATCTGGCTGTAGGCTGTGGCACTTGGCCAGAGGTGGCGCTGGTTGACTCGACTCCATGTTAGTGCACAAGCAAACTGCTCGCTTTAGTTGTGAAGCAAAAACGCTGAATTCGGAGAAATAAACCGTGCGAGGGGAACGATAACGACGACAAGAGTCTCCCGATCGTTTACTCTTGCTGTCCTGTGCACAACACCGGCGTGGTGTTACTTGTTTGCTGTTTTCGCGATCGCGTCGCGCATGAGGATATCACCAGGTAAACTCGCCACATTTTTAAACATTTTATTGTTCAACAGCATCAAGACTGACGGAGTGTGTTTGAGATAACCTCACAAGTGTCACAGATGACACATTTGGCGTTTTTTTGCTGGTTTGTCGGTAGGAGCTACTGAAACGCAAGACTGCCACACATCTGTTCGACCAACGCCAGTTGATCTAAACGCCAGTAGATCTGGAACACAGGTCATAACACCTTACCTGAAGTTCAGTTCACCTGACACTCGGACTGGCGGCTGCCTCGGGGCTCTCCTCCTGCCTCCCCTTCCCTCATCCACCTGCTGGCCTCTGTGGAAGCCCCGCCATAGCCACCACCAAACAACTGAGTTATTTTTACACATCGACCGGTGTTCCAGATCTACTGGCGTTTAGATCAACTGGCGTTGGTCGAACAGATGTGTGGCAGTCTTGCGTTTCAGTAGCTCCTACCGACAAACCAGCAAAAAAACGCCAAATGTGTCATCTGTGACACTTGTAAGGTTATCTCAAACACACTCCGTCAGTCTTGATGCTGTTGAACAACAAAATGTTTAAAAATGTGGCGAGTTTACCTGGTGATATCCTCATGCGCGACGCGATCGCGAAAACAGCAAACAAGTAACACCACGCCGTTGTTGTTCACGGGACAGCAAGAGTAAACGATCGGGAGACTGTTGTCGTCGTTATCGTTCCCCTCGCACGGTTTATGTCTCCAAATTCAGCGTTTTTGCTTCACAACTACAGCGTGCAGTTTACTTTGTGCACTAACATGGAGTTGAGTCAACCAGCGCCACCTCTGGCCAAGTGCCACAGCCTACAGCCAGATCAACTGGTGACACACATCTGCACCACGTTTGATTTCGTTTCATGCACATTTGTACCTTTCAATTGTGTCTGTTTGTGCGTCATGCAAATAAACCATTGAAATGAATGAAATGATATCATGTATTTATTATCAGCCTACATTTGTACAAAATGCCAAATGACATACACGTAGTCATAAGAATCACCATCCTGATATCAATACTTTTGCCCATACGAAAAATGTCGTGAACAAATATATGACACAGTAATATTTCACCAGTGTTGTAACATCACATGTCGTTAGCATAGTCTGCCTGTGTCTTCCCTCTGCAAACGAACATGTTAGAGTTGGTTGTGATATACAGTCTGCATAAGTGTGGTCAATCTAATAAACATTTGTAAGGAGATGGCAGTTATTGTGAATGTACAGCAGGTGATTAGTAATAAACAGTCAGACAATGACCCTGACAATCTCATTCAATCTTGCAGACTGAATGCACCTTCTGTGGAAAGTGGTACCACACGGTGTGTGTGGACTTCCCCTGTGCAGAAGGCGACTACAAATGTTGTGGGTGCTAAATAAACAGAAAAAATTGATCCCTGTTGTCTTTGCTTACTGATTGTTTTCAGTGTTGACAATCCACATTGCTGGCATTGCATCTTTCAACATGTTTGTGGGTAGATTTGGATGTACCCAGGGTAAGTGCAGCCACTCAGCCTCTACTCAATGTGATCATAGCAGCAGGTGCAGATGTGTCACAAGTTAATCTAGTAGTAGGCTATGGTAGTAATGGACTGAGCTCCATTTGAAACTGCTCCAGCTGCTGCGTGATAGTGGATCTGCTACAAATTGAAGATCATAAGCAAGTTTTGGAAATTAACCCTTGTATTATGTTGAAGAGCAAACAATTGACATTGATTTTGTTGCGGGTCATTTAGATCCGTACTGTGTAAATCCATTCAGAAGTATCCAAAAACTGCAATAAAACAATAGCAACTTTATTTCCCAACAGATAAACATGTAGAACACAGACATACAACATAACTATTTTAGGAACAATTTGGTTTTTCGTTCTTACAAACACGTATTTTGAACTTGCCCAACATTCTCAGTTTTTCAATGCTCAACATTTTCGATTTTGTCCACATGATGGACAGAATGTAACTGTGTGCTTTCTGCAGATGTACTTCTTGCATTTCTCACAAAAAGTGCTTGTTTTCAAACAGGAACCTTCCTAACTAAGATTTAAAACAAAAGATTTCTACGTCTCCTACAGTCTCACAAACAGATGACAAACCAAGCGACACACCTGAGTCACTGACTTTCTTATATCAGAATCAGAATCAGAATGGGTTTTATTGCCAAATGTTGAGCGGGTTTACAACATTAGGAAATTGCTGCGGTGCTTCAGTGCAAACATACTGTTATAAATACTGTTATAAATTAATCTTAAATAGACATGAAAATAAAAATGAGAATAAGAATTAAAAGTGCTAAGTAGATAGATAGATATATACATGATATATACATGAGTGCAGGTGGTGATCAGTGCCAAACATGGAATGATGCAGTGAACACAGCGTAGGGTCATGTGTTAGTGGTGGGAACAGTCATATCCACTCACTCTCACTGACTGTTTATTACTAATCACTGTGTAACTGCTGTGAATTCACAGTAACTGCCGTCTCCTTACAAATCTTCATTAGATTAACCACACTTATACAGACTGTATATAACTCCAGCCATGTTGATGGATTGCCTACATTGGCTGGAAATATTCATTTTCAGCGAAAAGACACAGACAGACGATGCTTACAGGATGTGATGTGACAACACTAATGAAATATTGATGTGTCATATTTGTCCAAGGCGTATTTCATTGTTATGGAAAAAGAGAATATTAAAATCATGATGACCAATTGGAGTGGTGATTTCTATGACTTTGTGTATATAATTTGGAATTTTGTACAAATGTAGGCCAATAAGGAATATATGATATCATTTCATTCTTTCCAAAGGTTTATTTGCATGACGCACAAACAGACACAATTGAAAGGTACAAATGTGCATGAAACGAAATCAAACGTGGTGCAGATGTGTGCACAAAGTAAACTGCACGCTGTAGTTGTGAAGCAAAAACGCTGAATTCGGAGAAATAAACCGTGCGAGGGGAACGATAACGACGACAACAGTCTCCCGATCGTTTACTCTTGCTGTCCCGTGAACAACACCGGCGTGGTGTTACTTGTTTGCTGTTTTCGCGATCGCGTCGCGCATGAGGATATCACCAGGTAAACTCGCCACATTTTTAAACATTTTGTTGTTCAACAGCATCAAGACTGACGGAGTGTGTTTGAGATAACCTCACAAGTGTCACAGATGACACATTTGGCGTTTTTTTGCTGGTTTGTCGGTAGTAGCTCCTGAAACGCAAGACTGCCACACATCTGTTCGACCAACGCCAGTTGATCTAAACGCCAGTAGATCTGGAACACCTGCATCTGGCCAATCCACCACCTCTCATTGTTCATGCCATTACAAAAAAAAAATAAAAAATAAGTCACCGGGCATATGCCCGGTATGCCCGATGGCCAGTCCAGCTATGTTAACCTGCAACCAAATCTGCAGCTCCATACAGCAATGTTACGACTTAGATTATATCTTATAACTCATAACTCTTATGTTAGCTCCCCTCAGTAGCATACTGTCTGATATATTCCACGGCTGCAATAATTCTTTAAGTGTTATTTTTTCCTTGGTATTCTAATTTCACCGAAGTTTACTAAACTCAACAAACTTAATATTACTTACCGGGACATTTATTCTGTCCTTATTTTCTTTCACCGAAAAATTGTTTCCTGAGGTGCTGTCTTTCGTACTTGGCTCTCCTACCTTTGCTAACATGATGCACATAGTGCAGAAGCCGATGCTGCATTCACTTACACTCGGATATCTGAGCTTCACCGTGACAACATAATCGTACATTTCATATTTGATTGAATTTTATTGTTTTACCTTTGGGGTGGCACCTGGGGTGGCCAGTCTGATTGGGGGGGCCACCCCACTGGACACGCCACTGCCTTCAAGACTTTGAAAAGGACAAAATCATTGACCGTCTTACATATCACTGCCTTTACCCAGGGGATGCCATACCCTGCATTTACGGGCTTCCTAAAATCCACAAGGAAGCTGTCCCACTCAGACCCATAGTCAGTAGCATAAACTCAGCCACTTATAACATTGCAAAACACCTTGCTACCATCCTTGCTCCTCTCGTGTGGAACACCCCACGCCACATCAAGAACTCCACCGACGTCACTGACAAGGTCCAGAAACTTACCCTGGATACAGATGAAACCATGGTGTCCTTTGATGTAGTCTCTCTCTTCACTTGCATACACAAAATTAGTACCTGCAGTAAAGATTTTTTCATACATTGTATACATTCTACCACAAGCAAAGCTGCCTCCATTTTTATAGTTTTTTTTCCAACAATATCTTTATTATTTTTTACATTTTAATGACTTACAAACAGTCCAACATTCTAAATACTACATGAACATACACTCCTCTCAGACAGCAAAAAGAAAACAAAAAAGTCATCAGATTTATCACTCCGTTAAAGGCCTAAATTTATCATTATCCCAAAACAAATGTCATTGCCCTCAGTCCTCGTCCTCCTCAGATAATACAAATCCTTCTACAAAATTCACAAATGGTCTCCACACCTTCTCAAAAACATCCAATTTCCTTTTCAGTATACATGTTATCCGCTCCAATGGCAAAGCCACCATCATTTGTTTTATCCACTGTGTGATACTCGGTTCCCTTGTTCTTTTCCATTTTAGTGCGATTAATCTTTTTGCTTGTAACAAACCCATATCAATAAACATTCTGTCACTTTTTGTGTACCTCATGTTTTCTGGGTACAATCCCAGAATAAGGAAGCCAGGATCCAAAACAACCTCTTTGGATAATATTTGTTTCATAGTTTGTGTTACTGCAACCCAAAAAGAGCCTATCTTCCTGCAATCCCAAATACAATGCCAAAAGTTACCTTTATCTTCATTACATTTATTACAAGTGTCTGGAATATTAGAGTTGTACTTATTCAATTTTTCCGGAGTAACATATATTCGCATTAACCATTTGTATTGCAACAACCTTAGTCTAGAATTAATAGTTTGTTTATGAGCTTTTGCACAAACCAATGCCCATTGTTCCACGGATATGTCCTTCTTTAAATCATTTTTCCAGGCATTCAACCTTCCCAAAGAATTGTCAGATGTTTTGGACCTAATCAATTTATATATTTCTGATATTGCCCCTTTTTTTGAACTGCTTTTGCTAATTATGTCTTCCAATTCTGATTTTGGTGGTTTGGTGGAGGTATTATTTTGATTCGCTCTAATGTAACTTCTAATTTGGAGATATTTGAAAAATTGCTTTCTATCTATATTATATTTATGTCTAAGCATATCAAAGGACATCATATCTTGAGAATCTGTTGCATACAAATCTTGGATTTTTTGGAGTCCTTTAATTGACCATTGTCTAAAAACTTCATCCTCTCTTCCTGGTCTGAAATCCTGGTTTCCCCACATTGGTGTAAACTGTGACAATACAACAGGTTCCTTCATATATCTTTTTACATCATACAACACTTTGACCATGTTCTTTACCATTGGATTTTTCGCCTTTTTAATCAAGTTTATTGCTGTGTCTGAGAAAAAATATAAAGGTAAAGGTGGATGCAAATTAATACTTTCCATCTCTGACCATTGCGGGGCATTATTTAAGTCAAAATAGTATCTTATAGACCTGATTTGACATGCCCAGTAATACCACTCAATATTTGGACACATGACACCACCCTCGTTATATGGTAGATGCAACAATGATAATCTTATCCTTGGTCTCCCATTTTTCCATAGAAAACCGAGAACAAGCTTTTTGATCCTGCTAAACCAATCAACAGGAGGCGGCAGGGGAATGTTCTGATACGCATAAAGCACCTTTGGCAGTATACTCATTTTGTATATATTAATCCGACCAATTAAAGAAATTGGTAGAGACATGCATCTGTCCACTATCTCTGTTATTTCTTTAGAAAGTCTTTCATAGTTATTTTCCACGATCTCACTTAATTTGGGCGAAATCATTATTCCTAAGTACATAAAGTCCTTTACTGTCTTAAAATGAGATGTTACTATGGGTGGGTTTTTCCTTTCTTCTTCATTTAGTAATAAAATTGATGATTTAGATTTGTTAATGACATACCCTGATATTTGACCAAACTCCCCTATCAATCTAAGCAGAGCAGGTATAGCTTCTGTTATTTTAGAGAGATATACTATTACATCGTCTGCGTACAACGAAATCCTATGTTCTACTTCATTTACCATAATTCCTGTCAATAATAAACTCGAACGTACAGCTATGGCAAAGGGTTCCATAGCTAATATAAACAGCAGTGGGCTTATCGGTGAGCCTTGTGGACATCCCCGTTTCACCCTTATTGGTTTAGAGATATTTTTGTTTGTCAAGATTTCAGCAGTTGGATTTGAGTGTAATAATTGTATCCATCTTCGAAACACATCTCCATAACCAAATCTAGTCAGAACATCAAAAAGATAAGGCCACTCGACCCTATCGAATGCTTTTTCAGCATCCAGTGAGAGAAAGGCCCTCTCTGAAGAATTGTTTAGTCCGACTATAATATTAAAGACTCTTCTCACATTATGTAGACCTTGGCGCCCCAATATAAAACCGTTTTGATCTCTGTGAATTACTGAGGGGAGAGTATCTTGAAGACGTGTTGCTAATATTTTACCCAACACCTTAAAATCAGAATTAAGTAAGCTTATCGGCCTCAAATTTTCACATTTATTACTCGGTTTTCCTGGTTTATGTAACAAAATGATTAGTGATCCTGTTACTGATTTAGGAAGACTTCCTTTGCTTAATGATTCCTGATACATTTCCAATAGTGGTTTCATTAATTTACTTTTAAATTTTTTATAAAAATCAATTGGGAATCCATCTGGTCCAGCTTTTTTACCTGATCTCATATTGTTAATTGCCCTGCTTATTTCCTCTTCGGTGATTTCTGCATCTAATTGTTGTTTTACGTCGTCAGCGATAGTAGGAATATTTATTTTATCCAGAAACGCATTTCTGGAGTTTTGATCTGATCTATCCTGGGATTCATAAAGTTTTTCATAATAGTTTCTAAATTCCTTGTTTATTTCAATCGGATCCATTATCATTTCCCCTTTGCTGTTTATAATCGACGTTATATTTTTCTGCACTTCCAATTGTTTAATTTGCCATGCCAATATTTTTCCAGGTTTCTCTCCTTGTTCATAAAAAGACTGATTTAATCTCAAAATGTTCGAAGCTGCTCTATCTGCCGATTCTTTATTATATTGTGCTTTTAGAATTAGCAAGTCTTTCTCTATTAATGGGTCTCTACTTTTGAACACTAGTTCCTCCAGTTTTTTAATTTCCTTTTCCATGTGCTGTCTTGTTTTGCATTTTTCTTTAGATTTCGATGAAGTATATGCTATCATAACTCCCCTTAAACATGCCTTAAATGCCTCCCACCTAATGCTAGCTGATGTCTGTGAGCTATTTATAGTAAAATACTCATCTATTTCTTTTCCTACAAAAGTGAGGAATCCTTCATCATTCAGCCATTTCTGGTGTAAGCACCATCTATGTTCAATTGTTAAGTTATTATGTGTATATATGATATTGCAGGGAGCATGATCCGATATTAATATACTGTCATATGAACATGTCTTTATGTTTGATAGGAGGCTCGCTGATACTAAGAAATAGTCTATTCTGGAATACGTATTAAACGTTTTTGAATGGCAAGAAAAAAGTATATCATCAGGTTTTAACTGTCTCCAGATGTCTATCAAATGCAGTTCCTTCATGAAGTTAAGAATTGTCTTTCGGCTTTTGTTATGGGCCTGATCAGTCCCAGTCTGTCTATCCTTACTGGGATCCAGAACACAGTTCCAATCTCCTCCTATGATGCATTTTCCGTGGAGTGATGAAATTGTGAGAAAAAGATTAGTAAAAAATGTATCATCATCTGTATTTGGTATATACATTAATTAAGTTAATGGTTTCCTGTACAAGTAATCCCTGGATGATCAAATATCTACCAAATTTGTCTTTAATTACATTTTTGACCTGAAAAGGTACTGATTTATGTATTAATGTGATTACTCCCCGAGCATTGGATCTAAATGGTGCTGCATACAACGAACCCTGCCACCTCCTGCCAACCTTAATATGTTCCTCCTCCAGCGAGTGCGTCTCCTGAAGAAAAATTATTTTTGCTTCCAGATCTTTCATTTTGTTCATTACTTGCTTAATCTTTTTATTACTTTTTAGGCCTCTACAATTCCAAGAGGTACATTTAACTGCCAATTTCCGAGCCAACACGCCTCACATGCATTGCTAAATACTTGAATTTTTATAGTTTTTATTAATATTTTTTAATAATTTATTTGTAATAATGTATTCTGTTCTGGGAGTGTTTTTTTATGTATGTGTATTATATCATACATACACATTAAAAGGAATCTCTGTCCAAAAAATGCACTCAGTTTATTTCTTACTCACTATGAGCATCATTCATTATTCCCCACCAGTTATTAAGGTTAGGATATGTATTTTTTTTATTCCAATACATTCTTCTTTAGCAGCATTTAAATAACCTTGATCAGATTTGATGGTTTTGAAGTCTGCTCTTCAAAAGAGTATTTTGCTTTTCTTTCACAAATGTGGGGATTAAAGTGTTAAAATGTACAAAACAGTGATGTCATGTTTTGTGACGAGGACCCAGGCACAGAGAGACTTGATGAATTTAAGAATCTTTTGATTTAATAAAGAAATTTGCAGACTTGCACAGAGATGGTAAAATTATGATGACTGATAATGGAGACGAAGACAACAAACGATGAGGACAGGGAGAAACAAAGTTACAGTCAGAGAGAACTCGGGACAACATTTAAGGATGCAGGGACTGACAGAGACACGTTTATCTTTCCAGGCTGGGCAGGTCTCTGGGTGCTCAGCACCCCCAAAGCTCTGATCCTAGAATCACCCCTGATGGTGGTGCTGTGCCTAATATTGTGCTCATTTAACACGTTCTAACTCCCAACTTGTCAAGTGTGTGACGCATGGTCACACATTTGACACAGTCTTCTATCAAAAGTTAAATCTAACTTCATGAAGTTGTTCAAAAAGGCTTTATTTCCTACATACATGTATTTGAATGGAGTTCTCGCCCAACACAAAGAATAGGTTTTCATTTTGTGAATAACTTGAAAATCTTTTCTAAAAACCTATTTACCCAGCACGGAGATGCTGAAATCTATAAGGCAAAACCATATTTATGTGTGTCTGAGTCTTCTATCGAAAGTTACAGCTGTCTTTATGAAGTTGATGAGAAAGGCTTTATTTCACCACGTTAGTGCGTTTCTCACTGTTACATGTATTTGAATGGAGTTCTCGCCTGAAACAAAGTATAGGTTTTCATTATGTGAAGTACTTCATGAAGTTGTACAAACATGCTTTATTTCACCACGTTAGTGCGTTTGCGACTATTACATGGATTTGAATGGGGAACTCGCCCGAAACAAAAGTATAGGTTTTCATTATGTGAATAACTTGAAAATCTTAGCTCAAACAGCTGCAAAACCTGTTTTCCCAGCACGGGGATATTGAATTGTATAAGATAAAGCCATAAATATGTGTGTCTGAGCCTTCTATCAAAAGTTACAGCTGTTCATATGAAGTGTTACAAAGACGCTTTATTTCGTCAAGTCAGTGCGTTTCTGACTATTACATGCATTTGAATGGGGAACTCGACCGAGACAAAGTATAGGTTTTCATTTTGTGAATAACTTGAAAATCTTAACTCAAACAGCTGCAAAACCTGTTTGCCCAGCACGGGGATATTGAAGTCTACAAGGTAAAGCCATAAATATGTATTTCTGAGTCTTCTATCAAAAGTTACAGCTGTCTTTAAGAAGACCATGAAAAACGCTTTATTTCACCACGTTAGTGCATTTCTCGCTATTATATGCATTTGAATGGAGTTCTCGCCCGACACAAAGTATAGGTTTTCATTATGTGAATAACTTGAAAATCTTAGCTCAAACAGCTGCAAAACCTGTTTGCCCAGCACGGGGATATTGAATTCTATAAGATGAAGCCATAAATATGTGTGTCTGAGTCGTCTATCAAAAGTTACAGCTATTTATATGAAGTGTTACAAAGACGCTTTATTTCGCCAAGACAGTGCGTTTCTGACAATTACATGCATTTGAATGGGGAACTCGCCCGAAAGAAAGTACAGGTTTTCATTATGTGAATAACTTGAAAATCTTAGCTCAAACACCTGCAAAACCTGTTTGCCCAGCACGGGGATATTGAATTGTATAAGATAAAGCCATAAATATGTGTGTCTGAGTCTTCTATCAAAAGTTACAGCTATTTATATGAAGTTGTACAAAAACGCTTTCTTTCATCAAGAAAGTGGCAGATCCCATCCACAATATAAAAAGGCCTGTGCTACTGGATGATGCCATCCACATTGCACCAGATCCAGTGCTCCCTGTGAGGCCATATTCACAACACCAGGGCCTCTGCTGCTTGCTGATCCCATCCTCATTTCACCAGGGACTGCGTTGCTGGCTCATGCCATTCACATTACATCAGATCATGTGCTACTGGCTGAGGCCATCCTCATTTCACCAGGGCCTGTGGTGATGTCCGAAACCATCCACATTTCCCCAGGGCTTGTGTTGCTGGCTGATGACATCCACAAAACACTAGGGCCTGTGCTACTGGCTAAGGCCATTCAGATTACACCAGGTTGTGTGGTGCTGACCAATACTATCCATATTTCACCAGGGCCACTGTTGTTGGCTGAAGCCATACACATTACACCAGGGACAGGGCTTCCTGTGAGGCCATGTTCACCACACCAGGAACTGTACTGTTGGATGAGGCCATGGACATTACACCACGGACATTGCTCCCTGTGAGGCCATATTCACCACACCAGGGCGTGTAGTGCTGGATGAGGCCATCCACATTACACCAGGGCCTGTGTTACTCGTTGATGCCATCCACATTAAACCAGGGCCTGTGGTGCTGGCCAATACCATCCACATTTCACCAGGGCCACTGTTGTTGGCTGAGGCCATTCACTTTACACCAGGGACAGTGCTACTGGCTGATGCCATCCACAATACACAAGGGCCTGTGCTACTGGCTGATGCCATCCACACACACCAGGGCCAGTGGTGTTGGCTGAGGACATTCACATTACACCTGGGCCTGTGGTGCTGAACGATATCATCCGCATTTCACCAGATCAAGTGGTGTTGGCTATGGCCATTCACATTACACCACTGTGTGTGCTACTCGTTGATACCATCCACGTTTCACCAGGGTTTGTATTGATGGCTGATGCGATCCACATTATACCAGGGCCAGTGTTGTTGGCTGAGGCCACCAACATTACACCAGGGCCAATGTTCACTGTGAGGATATATTCACCACACCAGGGCCTGTGCTGCTGGCTGATACCATCCACATCTTACCAGGGCCTTTGCTACTCGTTGATGCCATCCACATTACACCAGGGCCTGTGCTACTGGCTGATACCATCCACAATACACAAGGGCCTGTGCTTTTGGCTGATGCCATCCACATTACACCAGGGCCAGTGGTGTTGATTGAGGAAATTCACATTACACCTGGTCCTGTGGTGCTGAACCATTTCATGCACATTTCACCAGATCAAGTGGTGTTGGCTATGGCCATTCACATTACACCAGGGCCTGTGTGTGGTGCTGACCAATACCATCCATATTTTACCAGGGACAGTGTTGTTAGATGAGGCCATCCACATTACAACAGGGCCTGTGATACTGGCTGAGGACATTTACATTTCACCAGGGCCTGTGGTCATGGCTGAGGCCAAATACATTTCACCACGGCCTGTGTTGGTGGCTGATCCCATCCACAATATACTAAGACCTGTGCTACTGGCTGATGCCATCCACATTACACCAGTGCTCCCTGTCAAGCCATCTTCACCACACCATGGCCTGCGATGCTGGCTGATGTGATCCACAATTCACAAATGCCTGTGCTACTGGATAAGGCCATTCACATTACACCAGGGTGTGTGGTGCTGACCAATACGATCCATATTTCACCAGGGCCACTGTTGTTGGCTGAGGCCATACACATAACACCAGGGACAGTGCTTTTGGCTGAGGCCATCATCACCACTCCAGGGCGTGTGGTGCTGGATGAGGCCATCCACATTACACCAGGGCCTGTGTTACTCGTTGATGCCATCCACATTGCACCAGGGCCAGTGCTCCCTGTGAGGCCATCTTCACCATACCATGGCCTGCGTTGCTGGCTGATGTGATCCAAAATTCACAAGGGCCTGTGCTACTGGCTAAGGCCATTCACATTACACCAGGGTGTGTGGTGCTGACCAATACGATCCATATTTCACCAGGGCCACTGTTGTTGGCTGAGGCCATACACATAACACCAGGGACAGTGCATTTGGCTGAGGCCATCATCACCACACCAGGGCGTGTGTTACTCGTTGATGCCATACACAATGCACAAGGGCCTGTGCTACTGGCTAAGGCCATTCACATTACACCAGGGTGTGTGGTGCTGAACGATATCATGTACATTTCACCAGATCAAGTGGTGTTGGCTATGGCCATTCACATTACACCAGGGTGTGTGGTGCTGACCAATACGATCCATATTTCACCAGGGCCACTGTTGCTGACTGAGGCGATACACCAACTGTTGTTGGCTGAAGCCATACACATTACACCAGGGATAGTGCTTCCTGTGAGGCCATCTTCAACCGACCAGGGCCTCTGCTGCTCGTTGATGCCATCCACATTACACCTGGGCCTGTGGTGCTGACCAATATCATCAACATTTCACCAGGGCCAGTGGTGTTGGCTAAGACCATTCACATTACACCAGGGTGTGTGGTGCTGACCAATACCATCCATATTTCACCAGGGCCAGTGTTGTTAGATGAGGCCATCCACATTTCACCAGGGACAGTGCTTCCTGCGAGGCCATCTTCAGCCGACCAGGGCCTCTGCTGCTCGTTGATGCCATCCACATTACACCTGGGCCTGTGGTGCTGACCAATATCATCCACATTTCACCAGGGCCAGTGGTGTTGGCTAAGACCATTCACATTACAACAGGGTGTGTGGTGCTGACCAATACCATCCATATTTCACCAGGGCCAGTGTTGTTAGATGAGGCCATCCACATTTCACCAGGGCCTGTGTTGGTGGCATATCCCATCCAGAATATACAAAGACCTGTGCTACTGGCTGAGGCCATCAACATTACACAAAGGCTTGTGATGCCGCCTTCTACCATCCACATTACACCAGGGACAGTGCTTCCTGTGAGGCCATATTCACCCCACCAGGGCCTCTGCTGCTCGTTGATGCCAGCCACATTACACCTGGGCCTGTGTTTCTGACCGATATCATGCATATTTCACCAAGGCCACTGTTGTTGGCTGAGGCCATACACATTACAACAATGCCTGTGCTACTGGCCTAGGATATTTACAGTTAACCAGGGCCTGTGGTCATAGCTGAGGCTTATTACATTTCACCAGGGCCTGTGTTGGTGGCTGATCCGATCCACAATATACAAAGGCCTGCGTTGCTGGCTGAGGCCATCCACATTGCACCAGGGACACTGCTCCCTGTGAGGCCATATTCATCACACCAGGGCCCGTGCTTCTGGCTGATACCATCCTGATTTCACCAGGGCCAGTGCTCCCTGTGAGGCTGTCTTCACCACACCAGGGCCTGTGCATTCTGTCTGAGACCATCTTCACCAGACCAGGGTCTGTGCTACTGCCTGATGCCATCAACATTATATCAGGTTCTGTGCTTCCTGTGAGGCCATCTTCACCACACCAGGGCCTGTACTGCTTTCTGAGGCCATCTACATTACACAAGGACCTGTGTTGTTGGCTTAGATCAATTAAATTTCACCAGAGCCTGTGCTACTCGTTGATGCCATGCACATTACACCAGGGCCTGTGGTTTTGGCGGTTACCATCCACATTTTTAACAGGGCCAGTGTTGTTGGATGAGGCCATCCACATTACACCAGGGCCTGTGCTACTCGATGATACCAACCACATTTCACCAGGGCTTGTGTTGCTGGCTGATGCGTTCCACAATACTCAAGGGCATGTGCTACTGGCTGAAGACTTTCACATTACGCCAGGGCCTGTGATGTAGGCCAATACCATCCACATTTCACCAGGGCCAGTGTTGTTGGATGAGGCCATCCACATTACACCAGGGACAGTGCTTCCTGTGAGGCCATCTTCACCCCACCAGGGCCTCTGCTGCTCGTTGATGCCATCCACATTACACCTGGGCCTGGGCTGCTGACAGATATCATGCACATTTCACCAGGGCCAGTGGTGTTGGCTAAGGCCATTCACATTACACCAGGGTGTGTGGTGCTGACCAATACCATCCATATTTCACCAGGGCCACTGTTGTTAGATGAGACCATCCACATTACAACAGGGCCTGTGCTACTGGCTGAGGACATTTACATTTCACCAGGGCCTGTGGTCATGGCTGAGGCCAACTACATTTCACCAGGGCCTGTGGTCATGGCTGATGCCATCCACATTACACCAGGGCCACTGTTGTTGGCTGAGGCCATACACTTTACACCAGGGACAGTGCTTCCTGTGAGGCCATCTTCACCACACCAGGGCCTGTAATGTTGGATGAGGACATCCAAATTACACCACGGACAGTTCTTCCTGTGAGGCCATCATCACAACACCAGGGCCTGTGTTACTTGCTGATGCCATCCACATTACACCTGGGCCTGTGGTGCTGACCAATATCATGCACAATTCACCAGGGCCAGTGGTGTTGGCTAAGGCTATTCACATTACACCAGGGTGTGTGGTGCTGACCAATACCATCCACATTTCACCAGGGCCAGTGTTGTTGGCTGAGGCCATACACTTTACACCAGGGACAGTGCTTCCTGTGAGGCCATCTTCACCACACCAGGGCCTGTGGTGCTGGCCAATACCATCCACATTTCACCAGGGCCAGTGTTGTTGGCTGAGGCCATACACCTTACAGCAGGGACAGTGCTTCCTGTGAGGCCATCTTCACCACACCAGGGCCTGTAGTGTTGGCTGAGCATATTCACATTACACCTGGGTGTGTGGTACTGAACGATATCATGCACATTTCACCAAGGACAGTGTTGTTAGATGAGGCCATACACATTTCACCAGGGCCTGTGTTGGTGGCTGATCCCATCCACAATATACAAAGGCCTGAGCTACTGGCTGATGCCATCCACATTACACCAGGGCCAGTGCTCCCTGTGAGTGCTCCCTGTGAGGCCATCTTCACCACACCAGGGCCTGCGTTGCTGGCTGATGTGATCCAACAATTCACAATGGGCCTGTTCTACTGGCTAAGGTCATTCACATTACACCAGGGTATGTGGTGCTGACCAATACCATCCATATTTCACCAGGGCCATTGTTGTTGGCTGAGGCCATACACGTTACACCAGGGACAGTGCTTCCTGTGAGGCCATCTTCACCACACCAGGGCCTGTGCTACTTGCTGATGCCATCCACATTACACCTGGGCCTGTGGTGCTGACCAATATCATGCACAATTCACTAGGGCCAGTGGTGTTGGCTAAGGCTATTCACATTACACCAGGGTGTGTGGTGCTGACCAATACGATCCACATTTCACCAGTGCAAGTGTTGTTGGCTGAGGCCATACACTTTACACCAGGGACAGTGCTTCCTGTGAGGCCATCTTCACCACACCAGGGCCTGTGGTGCTGGCCAATACCATCCACATTTCACCAGGGCCAGTGTTGTTGGCTGAGGCCATACACCTTACAGCAGGGACATTGCTTCCTGTGAGGCCATCTTCACCACACCAGGGCCTGTACTGTTGGATGAGGCCATCCACATTACACCATGGCCGGTGGTTCCGGCCAATACCATCCATATTTCCCCAGGGCCACTGTTCTTAGCTGATGCCATACACATTACACCAGGGACAGTGCTTCCTGTGAGGCCATCTTCACCACACCAGTGAGTGTGCTTTTGGCTGAGGCCATCCACAAAACATCACAGCCTGTAAATGCCGGCTTCTACCATCCACTTTACACCAGGGACAGTGCTTCCTGTGAGGCCATCTTCACAACACCAGGGCCTGTGGTGCTGGCCAATACCATCCACATTTCACCAGGGACAGTAATTGCTGTGTGGCCATCTTCACCCCACCAGGGCCTCTTCTGCTCGTTGATGCCATCCACATTACACCTGGGCTTCTGGTGCTGACCGATATCATGCACATTACACCAGGGCCTATGCTACTCGTTGATAACAGCCACATTTCACCAGGGCTTGTGTTGCTGGCTCATGCGATCCACAATACAAGGGGCCTGTGCTTCTGGCTGAGGACAATCACATTACACCAGGGCCTGTGGTGCTGGCCAATACTATCCACATTACACCAGGGCCAGTGTTGTTGGCTGAGGCCATCCACATTACACCAGGGCCAGTTCTCCCTGTGAAGCCATCTTTACCACACCAGGGCCTGTGTTGCTGGCAGAGGCCATCCACATATCACCAGGGCCAATGCTCCCTGTGAGGCCATATTCACCACACCAGGGCCTGTGCTGCTGGCTGATACCATCCACATCTTACCAGGGCCTGTGCTACTCGTTGATACCATCCACATTTCACCAGGGCCAGTGGTGTTGGCTAAGACCATTCACATTACACCAGGGTTTGTGGTGCTGACCAATACCATCCATATTTCACCAGGGCCAGTGTTGTTAGATGAGGCCATCCACATTTCACCAGGGCCTGTGTTGGTGGCTTATCCCATCAACAATATACAAAGGACTGTGCTACTGGCTGAGGCCATCAACATTACATCACGGCCTGTGAGGCCACCTTCTACCATCCACATTACACCAGGGACAGTGCTTCCTGTGAGGCCATATTCACCCCACCAGGGCCTCTGCTGCTCGTTGATGCCATCCACATTACACCTGTGCCTGTGGTGCTGACCGATATCATGCACATTTCACCAAGGCCACTGTTGTTGGCTGAGGCCGTACACATTAGAACAGGGCCTGTGCTACTGGCCTAGGATATTTACAGTTCACCAGGGCCTGTGGTCATAGCTGAGGCCAATTACATTTCACCAGGGCCTGTGTTGGTGGCTGATACTATCCACAATATAAAAAGGCCTGTGCTACTGGCTGATGCCATCAACATTACACCAGGGACAGCGCTCCCTGTGATTCCATCATCACCACACCAGGGACTGTGGTGCAGGCCAACACCATCCACATTTCACCAGGGCCCGTGTCTTTGGATGAGGCCATCCACATTACACCAGGGCTTGTGTTGGTGGCTGATGCGTTCCACAATACACAAGGACCTGTGCTACTGGCTGAGGACATTCACATTACACCAGGGCCTGTGGTGCTGGCCAATACCATCCACATTTCACCAGGGCAGGTGTTGTTGAATGAGGCCATCCACAGTACACCACTGCCATTGCTCCCTGTGATTCCATCATCACATTACACCAGGGCCTTTGGTGCTGGCCAATACCATCCACATTTCACCAGGGCCACTGTTGTTGGCTGAGGCCATACACTTTACACCAGGGACAGTGCTTCCTGTGAGGCCATCTTCACCACACCAGGGCCTGTACTGTTGGATGAGGACATCCAAATTACATCAGGGACAGTTCTTCCTGTGAGGCCATCTTCACCACACCAGGGCCTGTGCTACTTGCTGATGCCATCCACATTACACCTGGGCCTGTGGTGCTGACCAATATCATGCACAATTCACTAGGGCCAGTGGTGTTGGCTGAGGCCATACACTTTACACCAGGGACAGTGCTTCCTGTGAGGCCATCTTCACCACACCAGGGCCTGTGGTGCTGGCCAATACCATCCACATTTCACCAGGGCCAGTGTTGTTGGCTGAGGCCATACACCTTACAGCAGGGACAGTGCTTCCTGTGAGGCCATCTTCACCACACCAGGGCCTGTACTGTTGGATGAGGCCATCCACATTACACCATGGCCGGTGGTTCCGGCCAATACCATCCATATTTCCCCAGGGCCACTGTTCTTAGCTGATGCCATACACATTACACCAGGGACAGTGCTTCCTGTGAGGCCATCTTCACCACACCAGTGAGTGTGCTTTTGGCTGAGGCCATCCACAAAACATCACAGCCTGTAAATGCCGGCTTCTACCATCCACTTTACACCAGGGACAGTGCTTCCTGTGAGGCCATCTTCACCACACCAGGGCCTGTGGTGCTGGCCAATACCATCCACATTTCACCAGGGCCAGTGTTGTTGGCTGAGGCCATACACTTTACACCAGGGACAGTGCTTCCTGTGAGGCCTTCTTCACCACACCAGGGCCTGTACTGTTGGATGAGGCCATCCACATTACACCATGGCCGGTGGTTCCGGCCAATACCATCCATATTTCCCCAGGGCCACTGTTCTTAGCTGATGCCATACACATTACACCAGGGACAGTGCTTCCTGTGAGGCCATCTTCACCACACCAGTGAGTGTGCTTTTGGCTGAGGCCATCCACAAAACATCACAGCCTGTAAATGCCGGCTTCTACCATCCACTTTACACCAGGGACAGTGCTTCCTGTGAGGCCATCTTCACCACACCAGGGCCTGTGGTGCTGGCCAATACCATCCACATTTCACCAGGGCCAGTGTTGTTGGCTGAGGCCATACACTTTACACCAGGGACAGTGCTTCCTGTGAGGCCTTCTTCACCACACCAGGGCCTGCACTGTTGGATGAGACCATCCACATTACACCATGGCCGGTGGTTCCGGACAATACCATTCATATTTCACCAGGGCCACTGTTCTTAGCTGATGCCATACACATTACACCAGGGACAGTGCTTCCTGTGAGGCCATCTTCACCACACCAGTGAGTGTGCTTTTGGCTGAGGCCATCCACAAAACATCACGGCCTGTAAATGCCGGCTTTTACCATCCACATTACACCAGGGACAGTAATTGCTGTGTGGCCATCTTCACCCCACCAGGGCCTCTGCTGCTCGTTGATGCCATCCACATTACACCTGGGCTTCTGGTGCTGACCGATATCATGCACATTACACCAGGGCCTATGCTACTCGTTGATAACAACCACATTTCACCAGGGCCTGTGTTGCTGGCTGATGCGATCCACAATACAAGGGGCCTGTGCTTCTGGCTGAGGACAATCACATTACACCAGGGCCTGTGGTGCTGGCCAATACCATCCACATTACACCAGGGCTTTGTGTTTTTTGACTGACGACATCCAGTGTTGTTGGCTGAGGCCATCCACATTACACCAGGGCCAGTGCTCCCTGTGAAGCCATTTTACCACACCAGGGCCTGTGTTGCTGGCAGAGGCCATCCACATATCACCAGGGCCAATGCTCCCTGTGAGGCCATATTCACCACACCAGGGCCTCTGCTGCTCGTTGATGCCATCCACATTACACCTGTGCCTGTGGTGCTGACCGATATCATGCACATTTCACCAAGGCCACTGTTGTTGGCTGAGGCCGTACACATTAGAACAGGGCCTGTGCTACTGGCCTAGGATATTTACAGTTCACCAGGGCCTGTGGTCATAGCTGAGGCCAATTACATTTCACCAGGGCCTGTGTTGGTGGCTGATACTATCCACAATATAAAAAGGCCTGTGCTGCTGGCTGATACCATCCACATCTTACCAGGGCCTGTGCTACTCGTTGATACCATCCACATTACACCAGGGCCTGTGCTACTGGCTGATGCCATCCACAATACACAAGGGCCTGTGCTTTTGGCTGATGCCATCCACATTACACCAGGGTCAGTGGTGCTGAACCATTTCATGCACATTTCACCAGATCAAGCGGTGTTGGCTATGGCCATTCACATTACACCAGGGAGTGTGGTGCTGACCAATACCATCCATATTTCACCAGGGCCAGTGTTGTTAGATGAGGCCATCCACATTACAACAGGGTCTGTGGTCATGGCTGAGGCCAACTACATTTCACCAGGGCCTGTGTTGGTGGCTGATCCCATCCACAATATACAAAGACCTGTGCTACTGGCTGATGCCATCCACCTTACACCTGGGCCAGTGGTGTTGTCCGAAACCATCCACATTTCACCAGGGCTTGTGTTTTTGACTGACGACATCCACAAAACACAGGGGCCTATGATACTGGCTGAGGCCATACACATTACACCAGGGACAGTGCTTCCTGTGAGGCCATCTTCACCACACCACTGTCTGTGTTGCTGGCAGAGGCCATCCACATTACACCAGGGCCTGTGGTGCTAGCCAATACCATTCACATTACACCAGGGCCAGTGTTGTTGGATGAGGCCATCCAAATTACACCAGGGACAGTGCTTCCTGTGAGGCCATCTTCACCACAACAGGGCCTGTGCTACTGGCTGAGGCAGACTACATTTCACCAGAGCGCATGTTGCCGGCTGAGGCCATCTACATTTCACCAGGGCCTGGCTGCTGTCTGAGGCCATCCACATTACACCATGGCCTGTGCTTCCTGTGAGGCCATCTTCACCACACCAGGGCCTGTACTGTTGGATGAGGACATCCACGTTACACCAGGTACAGTTCTTCCTGTGTGGAAATCATCTCCAAACCAGGGCCTGTGGTGCTGGATGAGGCCATCCACATTTCACCAGGGATTGTGTTGCTGGCTGATGAGTTTCACAAAACACAAGGGCCTTTACTACTGGCTGAGGATATTCACATTACACCAGGGCCTGTGGTGCTGGCCAATATAATCCACATTTCACCTGGGCCACTGTTGTTGGCTGAGGCCATTCACATTGCACCAGGGTGTGTGGTGCTGACCAATACCATCCATATTTCACCAGGGACAGAGTTGTTAGATGAGGCCATCCACATTACAACAGGGCCTGTGCTACTGGCTGAGGACATTTACATTTCATCAGGGCCTGTGGTCATGGCTGAGGATATTCACATTAAACCAGGGCCTTTGGTGGTGGCCAATATAATCCACATTTCACCAGGGCCACTGTTGTTGGCTGAGGCCATACACATTACACAAGGGACAGTGCTTCCTGTGAGGCCAACTTCACCACACCAGGGCCTCTGCTGCTCGTTGATGCCATCCACATTACACCTGGGCCTGTGGTGCTGACCGATATCATGCACATTTCACCAGGGTGTGTGCTACTCGTTGATACCAACCACATTTCATCAGGGCATGTGTTGCTGGCTGATGCGATCCACAATACACAAGGTCCTATGCTTCTGGCTGAGGACATTTTCATTTCACCAGGGCCTGTGGTCATTGCTGAGGCCAACTACATTTCACCAGGGCCTGTGGTCATGGCTGAGGCCAACTACATTTCATCAGGTGCTGTGGTCATGGCTGAGGACATTCACATTACACCAGGGCCTGTGGTGCTGGCCAATACCATCCACATTTCACTTGGGCCAGTGTTGGTAGATGAGGCCATCCACATTACAACAGGGCCTGTGCTACTGGCTGAGGCCATCCACATTATACCACGGCATGTCCTCCCTGTGAGGCTATCGTCACCATACCAGGGCCTGTATTGCTGGTTTAGGCCATCCACATTGCACCAGGGCTAGTGCTCCCTCTGAGGCCAACTTCACGACAACAGGGCCTGTGCTGCTGGTCATCTATATTTCACCAGAGCCTGTGTTGCTGGCTGATGTGATCCACATTACACAAGGGCCTGTGCTACTGGCTGATGCCATCACCATTACACCAGGGCCAGTGGTGTTGGCTGAGGACACTCACAATACGCCAGGGCCTGTGGTGTTGGCCAATACCATGCACATTTCACCAGGGCCAGTGTTGTTGGATGAGGGCATTGACATTACACCAGGGCCTGTGGTGCTGACCGATATCATGCACATTTTACCAGGGTGTGTGCGCTACTCGTTGATACCAACCACATTTCACCAGGGCTTGTGTTGCTGGCTGATGCCATCCACAATACACAAGGGCCTGTGCTTCTTGCTGAGGACAGTCACATTACACCAGGGCCTATGGTGCTGGCCAATACCATCCATATTTCACCAGGGCCACTGTTGTTGGCTTAGGCCATACACTTTACACCAGGGACACTGCTTCCTGTGAGGCGATCTTCACCACACCAGGGACTGTACTGTTGGATGACGCCATCCACATTACACCAGGGCCTGTGCTACTCGATGATACCATCCACATTTCACCAGGGATTGTGTTGTCGGCTGATGCGTTCCAGAAAACACAAGGGCCTTTACTACTGGCTGAGGATATTCACATTACACCAGGGCCTGTGGTGCTGGCCAATATAATCCACATTTCACTTGGGCCACTGTTGTTGGCTGAGGCCATACACATTACACAAGGGAAAGTGCTTCCTGTGAGGCCATCTTCACCACACGAGGGCCTGTGCTTTTGGCTGTGGCGATCCACATTACATCACGGCTTGTGATGCCAGCTTCTACCATCCACATTTCACCAGGGACAGTGATTGCTGTGTGGCCATCTTCACCCAACCAGGGCCTCTGCTGCTCGTTGATGCCATCCACATTACACCTGGGCCTCTGGTGCTGACCGATATCATGCACATTTCACCAGGGCCAGTGGTGTTGGCTAAGGCCATTCACATTACACCAGGGTGTCTGGTGCTGACCAATACCATCCATATTTCACCAGGGACAGAGTTGTTAGATGAGGCCATCCACATTACAACAGGGCCTGTGCTACTGGCTGAGGACATTTACATTTCACCAGGGCCTGTGGTTATGGCTTAGGACAACTACATTTCATCAGGGCCTGTGGTCATGGCTGAGGACATTCACATTACACCAGGGCCTGTGGTGCTGGCCAATACAATCCACATTACACCAGGGCCAGTGGTGTTGGCTTAGGACATTCACATTACACCAGGGCCTGTTGTGCTGGCCATTACCATCCACATTTCACCAGGGCCAGTGTTGTTGGATGAGGCCATCCACATTACAACAGGGCCTGTGCTACTGGCTGAGGCCATCCACATTACACAATGGCCAGTGCTGCTAGCCTTCCACATTACCCAAGGGCCTGTGTTGATGGTCGAAACCATCCACATTTCACAAGGTCCTGTGCTACTGGCTGATGCCATCTACATTACACCAGGGCCGGTGGTGCTGGCCAATACCACCGACATTTCAACAGGGCCAGTGTTGTTTGCTGAGGCCATCCACATTACACCATGGACAGTGCTTCCTGTGAGGCCATGTTCACCACACCAGGGACTGTGCTATTCGCTGAAACCATCCACATTACATCAAAAATTACAGCTGTCTTCATGAAGTTGTACAAAAAGGCTTTATTTCGCCAAGACAGTGCGTTTCTCGCTATTACATGCATTTGAATGGAGTTCTCACCCAAAACAAAGTATAGGTTTTCATTATGTGAATAACTTGAAAATCTTAGCTCAAACAGCTGCAAAACCTTTTTGCCCAGCACGGGGATATTGAATTCTGTAAGATAAAGCCATGAATACGTATATCTGAATCTTCTATCAAAAGTTACACCGATTTATATGAAGTTGTGCAAAAAAGCTTTATTTCGCCAAGACAGTGCGTTTCTGCCGATTACATGCATTTGAATGGGGAACTCGCACGAAACAAAGTATAGGTATTCATTATGTGAATAACTTGAAAATCTTAACTCAAACAGCTGCAGAACCTGTTTGCCCAGCACGGGGATATTGAATTGTATAAGATAAAGCCATAAATATGTGTGTCTGAGCATTCTATCAAAAACTACAGCTGTTTCATGAAGTTGTACAAAAAGGCTTTATTTCACCAAGACAGTGCGTTTCTGACGAATACGTGCATTTGAATGGGGAACTCGCCTGAAACAAAGTATAGGTATTCATTATGTGAATAACTTTAACATCTTAGCTCAAACAGCTGCAGAACCTGTTTGCCCAGCACGGGGATATTGAATTCTATAAGATAAAGCCATGTATTTCTGAGTCTTCTATCAAAAGTTACAGCTGTCTTTAAGAAGACCATGAAAAACGGTTTATTTCACCACGTTAGTGTGTTTCTCACTATTACATGCATTTGAATGGAGTTCTCGCCGGAAACAAAGTATAGGTTTTCATTATGTGAATAACTTGAAAATCTTAGCTCAAACAGCTGCAAAACCTGTTTGCCCAGCACGGGGATATTGAATTCTATAAGATAAAGCCATAAATATGTGTGTCTGAGCCTTCTATCAAAAACTACAGCTGTCTTCATAAAGTTGTACAAAAAGGCTTTATTTCGCCAAGATCGTGCGTTTTTGACGATTACATGCATTTGAATGGGGAACTCGCCTGAAACAAAGTATAGGTATTCATTATGTGAATAACTTTAACATCTTAGCTCAAACAGATGCAGAACCTGTTTGCCCAGCACGGGAACCTTGAGTTCTATAAGATAAAGCCATAAACATGTGTATCCGAGTCTTCTATCAAAAGTTACAGCTATTAATATGAAGTTGTACAAAAACGCTTTCTTTCGCCAAGACAGTGCGTTTCTGACGATTACATGCATTTGAATGGGGAACTCGCCTGAAACAAAGTATAGGTTACGTTAGTGCGTTTCTCGCTATTACATGCATTTGAATGGGGAACTCGCACGAAACAAAGTATAGGTTTTCATTATGTTAATAACTTGAAAATCTTAGCTCAAACAGCTGCAAAACTTGTTTGCCCAGCATGGGGATATTGAATTGTATAAGATGAAGCCATAAATATGTGTGTCTGAGCCTTCTATCAAAAACTACAGCTGTCTTCATGAAGTTGTACAAAAAGGCTTTATTTCGCCAGGACCGTGCGTTTCTGACGATTACATGCATTTGAATGGGGAACTCGCCTGAAACAAAGTATAGGTATTCATTATGTGAATAACTCTAAAATCTTAGCTCAAACACCTGCAAAACCTGTTTGCCCAGCATGGGGATATTGAATTCTATAAGATAAAGTCATAAATATGTGTGTCTGAATCTTCTATCAAAAGTTACAGCTATTTATATGAATTTGTACAAAAAGGCTTTATTTCGCCAAGACAGTGCGTTTCTGCCGATTACATGCATTTGAATGGTGAACTCGCCTGAAAAAAAGGATGGGTATTCATTATGTGAATAACTTTAACATCTTAGCTCAAACAACTGCAAAACCTGTTTGCCCAGCACGGGGATATTGAATTCTATAAGATGAAGCCATAAATATGTGTGTATGAGCCTTCTATCAAAAACTACAGCTGTCTTCATGAAGACGATTAAAAACTCTTTATTTCACCAGTTAGTGCGTTTCTCGCTATTACATGCATTTGAATGGAGTTCTCGCCCAAAACAAAGTATAGGTTTTCATTATGTGAATAACTTGAAAATCTTAGCTCACACAGCTGCAAAACCTGTTTGCCCAGCACGGGGATATTGAATTCTATAAGATGAAGCCATAAATATGTGTGTCTGAGCCTTCTATCAAAAACTACAGCTGTCTTCATGAAGTTGTACAAAAAGGCTTTATTTTGCCAAGACAGTGCGTTTCTGACGAATACATGCATTTGAATGGGGAACTCGCCTGAAACAAAGTATAGGTATTCATTATGTGAATAACTTGAAAATCTTAGCTCAAACAGCTGAAAAACCTTTTTGCCCAGCACGGGGATATCGAATTCTATAAGATGAAGCCATAAATATGTGTGTCTGAGCCTTCTATCAAAAACTACAGCTGTCTTTATGAAGACCATGAAAAAGGCTTTATTTCACCACGTTAGTGCGTTTCTCGCTATTACATGCATTTGAATGGAGTTCTCGCCCGACACAAAGTATAGGTTTCCATTATGTGAATAACTTGAAAATCTTAGCTCAAATAGCTGCAAAACCTGTTTGCATAGCACGTGGGTATTGAATTCTATAAGATAAAGCCATGAATACGTATATCTGAATCTTCTATCAAAAGTTACACCGATTCGTATGAAGGTTTGCAAAAACGCTTTATTTCGCCAAGACAGTGCGTTTCTGACGATTACATGCATTTGAATGGGGAACTCGCCTGAAACAAAGTATAGGTTTTCATTATGTGAATAACTTGAAAATTTTAGCTCAAACAGCTGCAAAACCTGTTTGCCCAGCACGGGAATATTGAATTCTATAAGATAAAACCATAAATATGTATTTTTGAATCTTCTATCAAAAGTTACAGCTGTCTTTATGAAGACCATGAAAAAGGCTTTATTTCACCACGTTAGTGCGTTTCTCGCTATTACATGCATTTGAATGGGATATTGAATTCTATAAGATAAAGCCATGAATACGTATATCTGAATCTTCTATCAAATGTTACACCGTCTCTGACCCAGCGCTCTGAGTTCATGTTTGAATTTGTCTCATTTTGTTATGTGATTCGTTTTGTGTCATTTCCTCTCTGTCTTTAGTTTGGGCAGCTTTTGTTTATTGTTCCTCTGGTTTTCTATGTTTTGGGTTCTTGTATTTATTCATTATGTATTAGGTCTGTTAGTTTGTGCTGTCATGTCTAGTTTTAGTGTTTCCTGTTTTATTCTGACAGTGTCATGTGTTCTTTGTTTATTGTATTTAGCTTTCCTCTCCTGGTCCTGTCATTAGGTTTATGTTAGTCAGCTGTTCCCCTCATGTGTCTCTACTTCCCCTGATCACCTCTTGTATGTATTTAAGCCCTTTGTTTTCTGCATGCCATTGTCGGTTCGTCTGTTTACCTCACCTCAGTCATAGGTCTAGTTTTCATCTGTTATTTCCACGTTAGTCATAGTCTTAGCCTGTTTATTTCCACCTCAGTCATAGTTATAGTTTAGGTTTTGGTCTCAGTACCGTTTAGTATTTTGTTTCTTAGTGTCTTGTCAGTTTACTTTGGTTTCCTGGTTTACTCCTGCAATCATCCAAATAAAGGATCGCTTTCTGTTTAAACCTGCAACACCTCGTCCACATCTGCTTTTGGGTCCTGTTTCAAAAACACACCGGCTCACCCCGCCGTGACAGTTTGCCCAGGACGGGGATATTGAATTCTATAAGATAAAGCCATAAATATGTATTTCTGAGTCTTCTATCAAAAGTTACAGCTGTCTTTATGAAGACCATGAAAAACGCTTTATTTCACCACGTTTAGTGCGTTTCTCGCTATTACAGGCATTTGAATGGAGTTCTCGCGCGACACAAAGTATAGGTTTTCATTATATGTATAACTTGAAAATCTTAGCTCAAACAGCTGCAAAACCTGTTTGCCCAGCACGGGGATATTGAATTCTATAAGATAAAGCCATGAATACGTATATCTGAATCTTCTATCAAAAGTTACACCGATTTATATGAAGTTGTGCAAAAACGCTTTATTTCGCCAAGACAGTGCGTTTCTGACAATTACATGCATTTGAATGGGGAACTCGCACGAAACAAAGTATAGGTTTTCATTATGTGAATAACTTGAAAATCTTAGCTCAAACAGCTGCAAAACCTGTTTGCATAGCACGGGGATATTGAATTCTATAAGATAAAGCCATGAATACGTATATCTGAATCTTCTATCAAAAGTTACACCGATTTATATGAAGTTGTGCAAAAACGCTTTATTTCGCCAAGACAGTGCGTTCCTGACGATTACATGCATTTGAATGGGGAACTCGCACGAAACAAAGTATAGGTTTTCATTATGTAACTTGAAAATCTTAGCTCAAATAGCTGCAAAACCTTTTTGCATAGCACGGGGATATTGAATTCTATAAGATAAAGCCATGAATATGTATATCTGAATCTTCTATCAAAAGTTACACCGATTTATATGAAGTTGTGCAAAAACGCTTTATTTCGCCAAGACAGTGCGTTTCTGACAATTACATGCATTTGAATGGGGAATTCGCACGAAACAAAGTATAGGTTTTCATTATGTGAATAACTTGAAAATCTTAGCTCAAACAGCTGCAAAACCTGTTTGCCCAGCACGGGGATATTGGATTCTATAAGATAAAGCCATAAATATGTATTTCTGAGTCTTCTATCAAAAGTTACAGCTGTCTTTATGAAGACCATGAAAAAGGCTTTATTTCACCACGTTAGTGCGTTTCTCGCTATTACATGCATTTGAATGGAGTTCTCGCCCGAAACAAAGTATAGGTTTTCATTATGTAACTTGAAAATCTTAGCTCAAACAGCTGCAAAACCTGTTTGCATAGCACAGGGATATTGAATTCTATAAGATAAAGCCATGAATACGTATATCTGAATCTTCTATCAAAAGTTACACCGATTTATATGAAGTTGTGCAAAAACGCTTTATTTCGCCAAGACAGTGCGTTTCTGATGATTACATGCATTTGAATGGGGAACTCGCAAGAAACAAAGTATAGGTTTTCATTATGTAACTTGAAAATCTTAGCTCACACAGCTGCATAACCTGTTTTCCCAGCACGGGGACCTTGAGTTCTATAAGATAAAGCCATAAACATGTTTGTCTGAGTCTTCTATCAAAAGTTACAGCTATTTATATAAAGTTGTACAAAAACACTTTCTTTCGCCAAGACAGTGCGTTTCTCACTGTTATATGCATTTGAATGGGGAACTCAACCGAAACAAAGTATAGGTTTTCATTATGTGATTAACTTGGAAATCTTAGCTCAAACAGCTGCAAAACCTGTTTTGCCAGCACGGGGACCTTGAGTTCTATAAGTTAAAGCTATAAACATGTGTATCCGAGTCTTCTATCAAAAGTTACAGCTATTTATATCAAGTTGTACAAAAACGCTTTCTTTCGCCAAGACAGTGTGTTTCTCACTGTTACATGCATTTTGAATGGGGAACTCGCCTGAAACAAAGTATAGGTTTTCATTATGTGAATAACTTGGAAATCTTAGCTCAAACAGCTGCAAAACCTGTTTTGCCAGCACGGGGACCTTGAGTTCTATAAGTTAAAGCCATAAACATGTGTATCCGAGTCTTCTATCAAAAGTTACAGCTATTTATATGAAGTTGTACAAAAACGCTTTCTTTCGCCAAGACAGTGCGTTTCTCACTGTTACATGCATTTTGAATGGGGAACTCGCCTGAAACAAAGTATAGGTTTTCATTATGTGAATAACTTGGAAATCTTAGCTCAAACAGCTGCAAAACCTGTTTTCCCAGCACCGGGACCTTGAGTTCTATAAGATAAAGCCATAAACATGTGTATCCGAGTCTTCTATCAAAAGTTACAGCTATTTATATGAAGTTGTACAAAAACGCTTTCTTTCGCCAAGACAGTGCGTTTCTCACTGTTACATGCATTTGAATGGGGAACTCGACCGAAACAAAGTATAGGTGTTCATTATGTGAATAACTTGGAAATCTTAGCTCAAACAGCTGCAAAACCTGTTTTGCCAGCACGGGGACCTTGAGTTCTATAAGTTAAAGCTATAAACATGTGTATCCGAGTCTTCAATCAAAAGTTACAGCTATTTATATGAAGTTGTACAAAAACGCTTTCTTTCGAAAAGACAGTGGGTTTCTCACTGTTACATGGATTTGAATGGGGAACTCGCCTGAAACAAAGTATAGGTTTTCATTATGTGAATAACTTGGAAATCTTAGCTCAAACAGCTGCAAAACCTGTTTTCCCAGCACGGGGACCTTGAGTTCTATAAGATAAAGCCATAAACATGTTTGTCTGAGTCTTCTATCAAAAGTTACAGCTATTTATATGAAGTTGTACAAAAACGCTTTCTTTCGCCAAGACAGTGCGTTTCTCACTGTTACATGCATTTGAATGGGGAACTCAACCGAAACAAAGTATAGGTTTTCATTATGTAACTTGAAAATCTTAGCTCAAACAGCTGCAAAACCTGTTTGCATAGCACAGGGATATTGAATTCTATAAGATAAAGCCATGAATACGTATATCTGAATCTTCTATCAAAAGTTACACCGATTTATATGAAGTTGTGCAAAAACGCTTTATTTCGCCAAGACAGTGCGTTTCTGATGATTACATGCATTTGAATGGGGAACTCGCAAGAAACAAAGTATAGGTTTTCATTATGTAACTTGAAAATCTTAGCTCACACAGCTGCATAACCTGTTTTCCCAGCACGGGGACCTTGAGTTCTATAAGATAAAGCCATAAACATGTTTGTCTGAGTCTTCTATCAAAAGTTACAGCTATTTATATAAAGTTGTACAAAAACACTTTCTTTCGCCAAGACAGTGCGTTTCTCACTGTTATATGCATTTGAATGGGGAACTCAACCGAAACAAAGTATAGGTTTTCATTATGTGATTAACTTGGAAATCTTAGCTCAAACAGCTGCAAAACCTGTTTTGCCAGCACGGGGACCTTGAGTTCTATAAGTTAAAGCTATAAACATGTGTATCCGAGTCTTCTATCAAAAGTTACAGCTATTTATATCAAGTTGTACAAAAACGCTTTCTTTCGCCAAGACAGTGTGTTTCTCACTGTTACATGCATTTTGAATGGGGAACTCGCCTGAAACAAAGTATAGGTTTTCATTATGTGAATAACTTGGAAATCTTAGCTCAAACAGCTGCAAAACCTGTTTTGCCAGCACGGGGACCTTGAGTTCTATAAGTTAAAGCCATAAACATGTGTATCCGAGTCTTCTATCAAAAGTTACAGCTATTTATATGAAGTTGTACAAAAACGCTTTCTTTCGCCAAGACAGTGCGTTTCTCACTGTTACATGCATTTTGAATGGGGAACTCGCCTGAAACAAAGTATAGGTTTTCATTATGTGAATAACTTGGAAATCTTAGCTCAAACAGCTGCAAAACCTGTTTTCCCAGCACCGGGACCTTGAGTTCTATAAGATAAAGCCATAAACATGTGTATCCGAGTCTTCTATCAAAAGTTACAGCTATTTATATGAAGTTGTACAAAAACGCTTTCTTTCGCCAAGACAGTGCGTTTCTCACTGTTACATGCATTTGAATGGGGAACTCGACCGAAACAAAGTATAGGTGTTCATTATGTGAATAACTTGGAAATCTTAGCTCAAACAGCTGCAAAACCTGTTTTGCCAGCACGGGGACCTTGAGTTCTATAAGTTAAAGCTATAAACATGTGTATCCGAGTCTTCAATCAAAAGTTACAGCTATTTATATGAAGTTGTACAAAAACGCTTTCTTTCGAAAAGACAGTGGGTTTCTCACTGTTACATGGATTTGAATGGGGAACTCGCCTGAAACAAAGTATAGGTTTTCATTATGTGAATAACTTGGAAATCTTAGCTCAAACAGCTGCAAAACCTGTTTTCCCAGCACGGGGACCTTGAGTTCTATAAGATAAAGCCATAAACATGTTTGTCTGAGTCTTCTATCAAAAGTTACAGCTATTTATATGAAGTTGTACAAAAACGCTTTCTTTCGCCAAGACAGTGCGTTTCTCACTGTTACATGCATTTGAATGGGGAACTCAACCGAAACAAAGTATAGGTTTTCATTATGTGAATAACTTGGAAATCTTAGCTCAAACAGCTGCAAAACCTGTTTTCCCAGCACGGGGACCTTGAGTTCTATAAGATAAAGCCATAAACATGTGTATCCGAGTCTTCTATCAAAAGTTACAGCTATTTATATGAAGTTGTACAAAAACGCTTTCTTTCGCCAAGACAGTGCGTTTCTCACTGTTACATGGATTTGAATGGGGAACTCGACCGAAACAAAGTATAGGTTTTCATTATGTGAATAACTTGGAAATCTTAGCTCAAACAGCTGCAAAACCTGTTTTCCCAGCACGGGGACCTTGAGTTCTATAAGATAAAGCCATAAACATGTGTATCCGAGTCTTCTATCAAAAGTTACAGCTATTTATATGAAGTTGTACAAAAACGCTTTCTTTCGCCAAGACAGTGCGTTTCTCACTGTTATATGCATTTGAATGGGGAACTCAACCGAAACAAAGTATAGGTTTTCATTATGTGAATAACTTGGAAATCTTAGCTCAAACAGCTCCAAAACCTGTTTTGCCAGCACGGGGACCTTGAGTTCTATAAGTTAAAGCTATAAACATGTGTATCCGAGTCTTCTATCAAAACTTACAGCTATTTATATGAAGTTGTACAAAAACGCTTTCTTTCGCCAAGACAGTGCGTTTCTCACTGTTACATGCATTTGAATGGGGAACTCGCCTGAAACAAAGTATACGTTTTCATTATGTGAATAACTTGGAAATCTTAGCTCAAACAGCTGCAAAACCTGTTTGCCCAGCACGGGGATATTGAATTCTATAAGATAAAGCCATGTATTTCTGAGTCTTCTATCAAAAGTTACAGCTGTCTTTAAGAAGACCATGAAAAACGGTTTATTTCACCACGTTAGTGTGTTTCTCACTATTACATGCATTTGAATGGAGTTCTCGCCGGAAACAAAGTATAGGTTTTCATTATGTGAATAACTTGAAAATCTTAGCTCAAACAGCTGCAAAACCTGTTTGCCCAGCACGGGGATATTGAATTCTATAAGATAAAGCCATAAATATGTGTGTCTGAGCCTTCTATCAAAAACTACAGCTGTCTTCATAAAGTTGTACAAAAAGGCTTTATTTCGCCAAGATCGTGCGTTTTTGACGATTACATGCATTTGAATGGGGAACTCGCCTGAAACAAAGTATAGGTATTCATTATGTGAATAACTTTAACATCTTAGCTCAAACAGATGCAGAACCTGTTTGCCCAGCACGGGAACCTTGAGTTCTATAAGATAAAGCCATAAACATGTGTATCCGAGTCTTCTATCAAAAGTTACAGCTATTAATATGAAGTTGTACAAAAACGCTTTCTTTCGCCAAGACAGTGCGTTTCTGACGATTACATGCATTTGAATGGGGAACTCGCCTGAAACAAAGTATAGGTTACGTTAGTGCGTTTCTCGCTATTACATGCATTTGAATGGGGAACTCGCACGAAACAAAGTATAGGTTTTCATTATGTTAATAACTTGAAAATCTTAGCTCAAACAGCTGCAAAACTTGTTTGCCCAGCATGGGGATATTGAATTGTATAAGATGAAGCCATAAATATGTGTGTCTGAGCCTTCTATCAAAAACTACAGCTGTCTTCATGAAGTTGTACAAAAAGGCTTTATTTCGCCAGGACCGTGCGTTTCTGACGATTACATGCATTTGAATGGGGAACTCGCCTGAAACAAAGTATAGGTATTCATTATGTGAATAACTCTAAAATCTTAGCTCAAACACCTGCAAAACCTGTTTGCCCAGCATGGGGATATTGAATTCTATAAGATAAAGTCATAAATATGTGTGTCTGAATCTTCTATCAAAAGTTACAGCTATTTATATGAATTTGTACAAAAAGGCTTTATTTCGCCAAGACAGTGCGTTTCTGCCGATTACATGCATTTGAATGGTGAACTCGCCTGAAAAAAAGGATGGGTATTCATTATGTGAATAACTTTAACATCTTAGCTCAAACAACTGCAAAACCTGTTTGCCCAGCACGGGGATATTGAATTCTATAAGATGAAGCCATAAATATGTGTGTATGAGCCTTCTATCAAAAACTACAGCTGTCTTCATGAAGACGATTAAAAACTCTTTATTTCACCAGTTAGTGCGTTTCTCGCTATTACATGCATTTGAATGGAGTTCTCGCCCAAAACAAAGTATAGGTTTTCATTATGTGAATAACTTGAAAATCTTAGCTCACACAGCTGCAAAACCTGTTTGCCCAGCACGGGGATATTGAATTCTATAAGATGAAGCCATAAATTTGTGTGTCTGAGCCTTCTATCAAAAACTACAGCTGTCTTCATGAAGTTGTACAAAAAGGCTTTATTTTGCCAAGACAGTGCGTTTCTGACGAATACATGCATTTGAATGGGGAACTCGCCTGAAACAAAGTATAGGTATTCATTATGTGAATAACTTGAAAATCTTAGCTCAAACAGCTGAAAAACCTTTTTGCCCAGCACGGGGATATCGAATTCTATAAGATGAAGCCATAAATATGTGTGTCTGAGCCTTCTATCAAAAACTACAGCTGTCTTTATGAAGACCATGAAAAAGGCTTTATTTCACCACGTTAGTGCGTTTCTCGCTATTACATGCATTTGAATGGAGTTCTCGCCCGACACAAAGTATAGGTTTCCATTATGTGAATAACTTGAAAATCTTAGCTCAAATAGCTGCAAAACCTGTTTGCATAGCACGTGGGTATTGAATTCTATAAGATAAAGCCATGAATACGTATATCTGAATCTTCTATCAAAAGTTACACCGATTCGTATGAAGGTTTGCAAAAACGCTTTATTTCGCCAAGACAGTGCGTTTCTGACGATTACATGCATTTGAATGGGGAACTCGCCTGAAACAAAGTATAGGTTTTCATTATGTGAATAACTTGAAAATTTTAGCTCAAACAGCTGCAAAACCTGTTTGCCCAGCACGGGAATATTGAATTCTATAAGATAAAACCATAAATATGTATTTTTGAATCTTCTATCAACAGTTACAGCTGTCTTTATGAAGACCATGAAAAAGGCTTTATTTCACCACGTTAGTGCGTTTCTCGCTATTACATGCATTTGAATGGGATATTGAATTCTATAAGATAAAGCCATGAATACGTATATCTGAATCTTCTATCAAATGTTACACCGTCTCTGACCCAGCGCTCTGAGTTCATGTTTGAATTTGTCTCATTTTGTTATGTGATTCGTTTTGTGTCATTTCCTCTCTGTCTTTAGTTTGGGCAGCTTTTGTTTATTGTTCCTCTGGTTTTCTATGTTTTGGGTTCTTGTATTTATTCATTATGTATTAGGTCTGTTAGTTTGTGCTGTCATGTCTAGTTTTAGTGTTTCCTGTTTTATTCTGACAGTGTCATGTGTTCTTTGTTTATTGTATTTAGCTTTCCTCTCCTGGTCCTGTCATTAGGTTTATGTTAGTCAGCTGTTCCCCTCATGTGTCTCTACTTCCCCTGATCACCTCTTGTATGTATTTAAGCCCTTTGTTTTCTGCATGCCATTGTCGGTTCGTCTGTTTACCTCACCTCAGTCATAGGTCTAGTTTTCATCTGTTATTTCCACGTTAGTCATAGTCTTAGCCTGTTTATTTCCACCTCAGTCATAGTTATAGTTTAGGTTTTGGTCTCAGTACCGTTTAGTATTTTGTTTCTTAGTGTCTTGTCAGTTTACTTTGGTTTCCTGGTTTACTCCTGCAATCATCCAAATAAAGGATCGCTTTCTGTTTAAACCTGCAACACCTCGTCCACATCTGCTTTTGGGTCCTGTTTCAAAAACACACCGGCTCACCCCGCCGTGACAGTTTGCCCAGGACGGGGATATTGAATTCTATAAGATAAAGCCATAAATATGTATTTCTGAGTCTTCTATCAAAAGTTACAGCTGTCTTTATGAAGACCATGAAAAACGCTTTATTTCACCACGTTTAGTGCGTTTCTCGCTATTACAGGCATTTGAATGGAGTTCTCGCGCGACACAAAGTATAGGTTTTCATTATATGTATAACTTGAAAATCTTAGCTCAAACAGCTGCAAAACCTGTTTGCCCAGCACGGGGATATTGAATTCTATAAGATAAAGCCATGAATACGTATATCTGAATCTTCTATCAAAAGTTACACCGATTTATATGAAGTTGTGCAAAAACGCTTTATTTCGCCAAGACAGTGCGTTTCTGACAATTACATGCATTTGAATGGGGAACTCGCACGAAACAAAGTATAGGTTTTCATTATGTGAATAACTTGAAAATCTTAGCTCAAACAGCTGCAAAACCTGTTTGCATAGCACGGGGATATTGAATTCTATAAGATAAAGCCATGAATACGTATATCTGAATCTTCTATCAAAAGTTACACCGATTTATATGAAGTTGTGCAAAAACGCTTTATTTCGCCAAGACAGTGCGTTCCTGACGATTACATGCATTTGAATGGGGAACTCGCACGAAACAAAGTATAGGTTTTCATTATGTAACTTGAAAATCTTAGCTCAAATAGCTGCAAAACCTTTTTGCATAGCACGGGGATATTGAATTCTATAAGATAAAGCCATGAATATGTATATCTGAATCTTCTATCAAAAGTTACACCGATTTATATGAAGTTGTGCAAAAACGCTTTATTTCGCCAAGACAGTGCGTTTCTGACAATTACATGCATTTGAATGGGGAATTCGCACGAAACAAAGTATAGGTTTTCATTATGTGAATAACTTGAAAATCTTAGCTCAAACAGCTGCAAAACCTGTTTGCCCAGCACGGGGATATTGGATTCTATAAGATAAAGCCATAAATATGTATTTCTGAGTCTTCTATCAAAAGTTACAGCTGTCTTTATGAAGACCATGAAAAAGGCTTTATTTCACCACGTTAGTGCGTTTCTCGCTATTACATGCATTTGAATGGAGTTCTCGCCCGAAACAAAGTATAGGTTTTCATTATGTAACTTGAAAATCTTAGCTCAAACAGCTGCAAAACCTGTTTGCATAGCACAGGGATATTGAATTCTATAAGATAAAGCCATGAATACGTATATCTGAATCTTCTATCAAAAGTTACACCGATTTATATGAAGTTGTGCAAAAACGCTTTATTTCGCCAAGACAGTGCGTTTCTGATGATTACATGCATTTGAATGGGGAACTCGCAAGAAACAAAGTATAGGTTTTCATTATGTAACTTGAAAATCTTAGCTCACACAGCTGCATAACCTGTTTTCCCAGCACGGGGACCTTGAGTTCTATAAGATAAAGCCATAAACATGTTTGTCTGAGTCTTCTATCAAAAGTTACAGCTATTTATATAAAGTTGTACAAAAACACTTTCTTTCGCCAAGACAGTGCGTTTCTCACTGTTATATGCATTTGAATGGGGAACTCAACCGAAACAAAGTATAGGTTTTCATTATGTGATTAACTTGGAAATCTTAGCTCAAACAGCTGCAAAACCTGTTTTGCCAGCACGGGGACCTTGAGTTCTATAAGTTAAAGCTATAAACATGTGTATCCGAGTCTTCTATCAAAAGTTACAGCTATTTATATCAAGTTGTACAAAAACGCTTTCTTTCGCCAAGACAGTGTGTTTCTCACTGTTACATGCATTTTGAATGGGGAACTCGCCTGAAACAAAGTATAGGTTTTCATTATGTGAATAACTTGGAAATCTTAGCTCAAACAGCTGCAAAACCTGTTTTGCCAGCACGGGGACCTTGAGTTCTATAAGTTAAAGCCATAAACATGTGTATCCGAGTCTTCTATCAAAAGTTACAGCTATTTATATGAAGTTGTACAAAAACGCTTTCTTTCGCCAAGACAGTGCGTTTCTCACTGTTACATGCATTTTGAATGGGGAACTCGCCTGAAACAAAGTATAGGTTTTCATTATGTGAATAACTTGGAAATCTTAGCTCAAACAGCTGCAAAACCTGTTTTCCCAGCACCGGGACCTTGAGTTCTATAAGATAAAGCCATAAACATGTGTATCCGAGTCTTCTATCAAAAGTTACAGCTATTTATATGAAGTTGTACAAAAACGCTTTCTTTCGCCAAGACAGTGCGTTTCTCACTGTTACATGCATTTGAATGGGGAACTCGACCGAAACAAAGTATAGGTGTTCATTATGTGAATAACTTGGAAATCTTAGCTCAAACAGCTGCAAAACCTGTTTTGCCAGCACGGGGACCTTGAGTTCTATAAGTTAAAGCTATAAACATGTGTATCCGAGTCTTCAATCAAAAGTTACAGCTATTTATATGAAGTTGTACAAAAACGCTTTCTTTCGAAAAGACAGTGGGTTTCTCACTGTTACATGGATTTGAATGGGGAACTCGCCTGAAACAAAGTATAGGTTTTCATTATGTGAATAACTTGGAAATCTTAGCTCAAACAGCTGCAAAACCTGTTTTCCCAGCACGGGGACCTTGAGTTCTATAAGATAAAGCCATAAACATGTTTGTCTGAGTCTTCTATCAAAAGTTACAGCTATTTATATGAAGTTGTACAAAAACGCTTTCTTTCGCCAAGACAGTGCGTTTCTCACTGTTACATGCATTTGAATGGGGAACTCAACCGAAACAAAGTATAGGTTTTCATTATGTAACTTGAAAATCTTAGCTCAAACAGCTGCAAAACCTGTTTGCATAGCACAGGGATATTGAATTCTATAAGATAAAGCCATGAATACGTATATCTGAATCTTCTATCAAAAGTTACACCGATTTATATGAAGTTGTGCAAAAACGCTTTATTTCGCCAAGACAGTGCGTTTCTGATGATTACATGCATTTGAATGGGGAACTCGCAAGAAACAAAGTATAGGTTTTCATTATGTAACTTGAAAATCTTAGCTCACACAGCTGCATAACCTGTTTTCCCAGCACGGGGACCTTGAGTTCTATAAGATAAAGCCATAAACATGTTTGTCTGAGTCTTCTATCAAAAGTTACAGCTATTTATATAAAGTTGTACAAAAACACTTTCTTTCGCCAAGACAGTGCGTTTCTCACTGTTATATGCATTTGAATGGGGAACTCAACCGAAACAAAGTATAGGTTTTCATTATGTGATTAACTTGGAAATCTTAGCTCAAACAGCTGCAAAACCTGTTTTGCCAGCACGGGGACCTTGAGTTCTATAAGTTAAAGCTATAAACATGTGTATCCGAGTCTTCTATCAAAAGTTACAGCTATTTATATCAAGTTGTACAAAAACGCTTTCTTTCGCCAAGACAGTGTGTTTCTCACTGTTACATGCATTTTGAATGGGGAACTCGCCTGAAACAAAGTATAGGTTTTCATTATGTGAATAACTTGGAAATCTTAGCTCAAACAGCTGCAAAACCTGTTTTGCCAGCACGGGGACCTTGAGTTCTATAAGTTAAAGCCATAAACATGTGTATCCGAGTCTTCTATCAAAAGTTACAGCTATTTATATGAAGTTGTACAAAAACGCTTTCTTTCGCCAAGACAGTGCGTTTCTCACTGTTACATGCATTTTGAATGGGGAACTCGCCTGAAACAAAGTATAGGTTTTCATTATGTGAATAACTTGGAAATCTTAGCTCAAACAGCTGCAAAACCTGTTTTCCCAGCACCGGGACCTTGAGTTCTATAAGATAAAGCCATAAACATGTGTATCCGAGTCTTCTATCAAAAGTTACAGCTATTTATATGAAGTTGTACAAAAACGCTTTCTTTCGCCAAGACAGTGCGTTTCTCACTGTTACATGCATTTGAATGGGGAACTCGACCGAAACAAAGTATAGGTGTTCATTATGTGAATAACTTGGAAATCTTAGCTCAAACAGCTGCAAAACCTGTTTTGCCAGCACGGGGACCTTGAGTTCTATAAGTTAAAGCTATAAACATGTGTATCCGAGTCTTCAATCAAAAGTTACAGCTATTTATATGAAGTTGTACAAAAACGCTTTCTTTCGAAAAGACAGTGGGTTTCTCACTGTTACATGGATTTGAATGGGGAACTCGCCTGAAACAAAGTATAGGTTTTCATTATGTGAATAACTTGGAAATCTTAGCTCAAACAGCTGCAAAACCTGTTTTCCCAGCACGGGGACCTTGAGTTCTATAAGATAAAGCCATAAACATGTTTGTCTGAGTCTTCTATCAAAAGTTACAGCTATTTATATGAAGTTGTACAAAAACGCTTTCTTTCGCCAAGACAGTGCGTTTCTCACTGTTACATGCATTTGAATGGGGAACTCAACCGAAACAAAGTATAGGTTTTCATTATGTGAATAACTTGGAAATCTTAGCTCAAACAGCTGCAAAACCTGTTTTCCCAGCACGGGGACCTTGAGTTCTATAAGATAAAGCCATAAACATGTGTATCCGAGTCTTCTATCAAAAGTTACAGCTATTTATATGAAGTTGTACAAAAACGCTTTCTTTCGCCAAGACAGTGCGTTTCTCACTGTTACATGGATTTGAATGGGGAACTCGACCGAAACAAAGTATAGGTTTTCATTATGTGAATAACTTGGAAATCTTAGCTCAAACAGCTGCAAAACCTGTTTTCCCAGCACGGGGACCTTGAGTTCTATAAGATAAAGCCATAAACATGTGTATCCGAGTCTTCTATCAAAAGTTACAGCTATTTATATGAAGTTGTACAAAAACGCTTTCTTTCGCCAAGACAGTGCGTTTCTCACTGTTATATGCATTTGAATGGGGAACTCAACCGAAACAAAGTATAGGTTTTCATTATGTGAATAACTTGGAAATCTTAGCTCAAACAGCTCCAAAACCTGTTTTGCCAGCACGGGGACCTTGAGTTCTATAAGTTAAAGCTATAAACATGTGTATCCGAGTCTTCTATCAAAACTTACAGCTATTTATATGAAGTTGTACAAAAACGCTTTCTTTCGCCAAGACAGTGCGTTTCTCACTGTTACATGCATTTGAATGGGAAACTCGCCTGAAACAAAGTATAGGTTTTCATTATGTGAATAACTTGGAAATCTTAGCTCAAACAGCTGCAAAACCTGTTTTCCCAGCACGGGGACCTTGAGTTCTATAAGTTAAAGCCATAAACATGTGTATCCGAGTCTTCTATCAAAAGTTACACCGATTTATATGAAGTTGTACAAAAACGCTTTATTTCGCCAAGACAGTGCGTTTCTCACTGTTACATGCATTTGAATGGGGAACTCGCCTGAAACAAAGTATAGGTTTTCATTATGTGAATAACTTGGAAATCTTAGCTCAAACAGCTGCAAAACCTGTTTTGCCAGCACGGGGACCTTGAGTTCTATAAGTTAAAGCTATAAACATGTGTATCCGAGTCTTCTATCAAAAGTTACAGCTATTTATATGAAGTTGTACAAAAACGCTTTCTTTCGCCAAGACAGTGCGTTTCTCACTGTTACATGCATTTTGAATGGGGAACTCGCCTGAAACAAAGTATAGGTTTTCATTATGTGAATAACTTGGAAATCTTAGCTCAAACAGCTGCAAAACCTGTTTTGCCAGCACGGGGACCTTGAGTTCTATAAGTTAAAGCTATAAACATGTGTATCCGAGTCTTCTATCAAAAGTTACAGCTATTTATATGAAGTTGTACAAAAACGCTTTCTTTCGCCAAGACAGTGCGTTTCTCACTGTTACATGCATTTGAATGGGGAACTCGCCTGAAACAAAGTATAGGTTTTCATTATGTGAATAACTTGGAAATCTTAGCTCAAACAGCTGCAAAACCTGTTTTCCCAGCACTGGGACCTTGAGTTCTATAAGATAAAGCCATAAACATGTGTATCCGAGTCTTCTATCAAAAGTTACAGCTATTTATATGAAGTTGTACAAAAACGCTTTCTTTCGCCAAGACAGTGCGTTTCTCACTGTTACATGCATTTGAATGGGGAACTCGCCTGAAACAAAGTATAGGTTTTCATTATGTGAATAACTTGGAAATCTTAGCTCAAACAGCTGCAAAACCTGTTTTGCCAGCACCAGGACCTTGAGTTCTATAAGATAAAGCCATAAACATGTTTGTCTGAGTCTTCTATCAAAAGTTACAGCTATTTATATGAAGTTGTACAAAAACGCTTTCTTTCGCCAAGACAGTGCGTTTCTCACTGTTACATGCATTTGAATGGGGAACTCGCCTGAAACAAAGTATAGGTTTTCATTATGTGAATAACTTGGAAATCTTAGCTCAAACAGCTGCAAAACCTGTTTTCCCAGCACGGGGACCTTGAGTTCTATAAGGTAAAGCCATAAACATGTGTATCCGAGTCTTCTATCAAAAGTTACAGCTATTTATATGAAGTTGTACAAAAACGCTTTCTTTCGCCAAGACAGTGCGTTTCTCACTGTTACATGCATTTGAATGGGGAACTCCACCGAAACAAAGTATAGGTTTTCATTATGTGAATAACTTTTAAATCTTAGCTCAAACAGCTGAAAACCTGTTTTCCCAGCACGGGGACCTTGAGTTCTATAAGATAAAGCCATAAACATGTGTATCCGAGTCTTCTATCAAAAGTTACAGCTATTTATATGAAGTTGTACAAAAACGCTTTCTTTCGCCAAGACAGTGCGTTTCTCACTGTTACATGCATTTGAATGGGGAACTCGCCTGAAACAAAGTATACGTTTTCATTATGTGAATAACTTGGAAATCTTAGCTCAAACAGCTGCAAAACCTGTTTTCCCAGCACGGGGACCTTGAGTTCTATAAGTTAAAGCCATAAACATGTGTATCCGAGTCTTCTATCAAAAGTTACACCGATTTATATGAAGTTGTACAAAAACGCTTTATTTCGCCAAGACAGTGCGTTTCTCACTGTTACATGCATTTGAATGGGGAACTCGCCTGAAACAAAGTATAGGTTTTCATTATGTGAATAACTTGGAAATCTTAGCTCAAACAGCTGCAAAACCTGTTTTGCCAGCACGGGGACCTTGAGTTCTATAAGTTAAAGCTATAAACATGTGTATCCGAGTCTTCTATCAAAAGTTACAGCTATTTATATGAAGTTGTACAAAAACGCTTTCTTTCGCCAAGACAGTGCGTTTCTCACTGTTACATGCATTTTGAATGGGGAACTCGCCTGAAACAAAGTATAGGTTTTCATTATGTGAATAACTTGGAAATCTTAGCTCAAACAGCTGCAAAACCTGTTTTGCCAGCACGGGGACCTTGAGTTCTATAAGTTAAAGCTATAAACATGTGTATCCGAGTCTTCTATCAAAAGTTACAGCTATTTATATGAAGTTGTACAAAAACGCTTTCTTTCGCCAAGACAGTGCGTTTCTCACTGTTACATGCATTTGAATGGGGAACTCGCCTGAAACAAAGTATAGGTTTTCATTATGTGAATAACTTGGAAATCTTAGCTCAAACAGCTGCAAAACCTGTTTTCCCAGCACTGGGACCTTGAGTTCTATAAGATAAAGCCATAAACATGTGTATCCGAGTCTTCTATCAAAAGTTACAGCTATTTATATGAAGTTGTACAAAAACGCTTTCTTTCGCCAAGACAGTGCGTTTCTCACTGTTACATGCATTTGAATGGGGAACTCGCCTGAAACAAAGTATAGGTTTTCATTATGTGAATAACTTGGAAATCTTAGCTCAAACAGCTGCAAAACCTGTTTTGCCAGCACCAGGACCTTGAGTTCTATAAGATAAAGCCATAAACATGTTTGTCTGAGTCTTCTATCAAAAGTTACAGCTATTTATATGAAGTTGTACAAAAACGCTTTCTTTCGCCAAGACAGTGCGTTTCTCACTGTTACATGCATTTGAATGGGGAACTCGCCTGAAACAAAGTATAGGTTTTCATTATGTGAATAACTTGGAAATCTTAGCTCAAACAGCTGCAAAACCTGTTTTCCCAGCACGGGGACCTTGAGTTCTATAAGGTAAAGCCATAAACATGTGTATCCGAGTCTTCTATCAAAAGTTACAGCTATTTATATGAAGTTGTACAAAAACGCTTTCTTTCGCCAAGACAGTGCGTTTCTCACTGTTACATGCATTTGAATGGGGAACTCCACCGAAACAAAGTATAGGTTTTCATTATGTGAATAACTTTTAAATCTTAGCTCAAACAGCTGAAAACCTGTTTTCCCAGCACGGGGACCTTGAGTTCTATAAGATAAAGCCATAAACATGTGTATCCGAGTCTTCTATCAAAAGTTACAGCTATTTATATGAAGTTGTACAAAAACGCTTTCTTTCGCCAAGACAGTGCGTTTCTCACTGTTACATGCATTTGAATGGGGAACTCGCCTGAAACAAAGTATAGGTTTTCATTATTTGAATAACTTTTAAATCTTAGCTCAAACAGCTGCAAAACCTGTTTTCCCAGCACGGGGACCTTGAGTTCTATAAGTTAAAGCCATAAACATGTGTATCCGAGTCTTCTATCAAAAGTTACAGCTATTTATATGAAGTTGTACAAAAACGCTTTCTTTCGCCAAGACAGTGCGTTTCTCACTGTTACATGCATTTGAATGGGGAACTCGACCGAAACAAAGTATAGGTTTTCATTATGTGAATAACTTGGAAATCTTAGCTCAAACAGCTGCAAAACCTGTTTTCCCAGCACGGGGACCTTGAGTTCTATAAGTTAAAGCCATAAACATGTGTATCCGAGTCTTCTATCAAAAGATACAGCTATTTATATCAAGTTGTACAAAAACGCTTTCTTTCGCCAAGACAGTGCGTTTCTCACTGTTACATGGATTTGAATGGGGAACTCGCCTGAAACAAAGTATAGGTTTTCATTATGTGAATAACTTGGAAATCTTAGCTCAAACAGCTGCAAAACCTGTTTTCCCAGCACCGGGACCTTGAGTTCTATAAGATAAAGCCATAAACATGTGTATCCGAGTCTTCTATCAAAAGTTACAGCTATTTATATGAAGTTGTACAAAAACGCTTTCTTTCGCCAAGACAGTGCGTTTCTCACTGTTACATGCATTTGAATGGGGAACTCGCCTGAAACAAAGTATAGGTTTTCATTATGTGAATAACTTGGAAATCTTAGCTCAAACAGCTGCAAAACCTGTTTTCCCAGCACGGGGACCTTGAGTTCTATAAGATAAAGCCATAAACATGTGTATCCGAGTCTTCTATCAAAAGTTACAGCTATTTATATGAAGTTGTACAAAAACGCTTTCTTTCGCCAAGACAGTGCGTTTCTCACTGTTACATGCATTTGAATGGGGAACTCGACCGAAACAAAGTATAGGTTTTCATTATGTGAATAACTTGGAAATCTTAGCTCAAACAGCTGCAAAACCTGTTTTCCCAGCACCGGGACCTTGAGTTCTATAAGTTAAAGCCATAAACATGTGTATCCGAGTCTTCTATCAAAAGATACAGCTATTATTTATATGAAGTTGTGCAAAAACGCTTTCTTTCGCCAAGACAGTGCGTTTCTGACTGTTAGATGCATTTTGAATGGGGAACTCGCCTGAAACCAAGTATAGGTTTTCATTATGTGAATAACTTTTAAATCTTAGCTCAAACAGCTGCAAAACCTGTTTTCCCAGCACGGGGACCTTGAGTTCTATAAGTTAAAGCCATAAACATGTGTATCTGAGTCTTCTATCAAAAGTTACAGCTATTTATATGAAGTTGTACAAAAACGCTTTCTTTCGCCAAGACAGTGCGTTTCTCACTGTTACATGCATTTGAATGGGGAACTCGACCGAAACAAAGTATAGGTTTTCATTATGTGAATAACTTGGAAATCTTAGCTCAAACAGCTGCAAAACCTGTTTTCCCAGCACGGGGACCTTGAGTTCTATAAGTTAAAGCCATAAACATGTGTATCCGAGTCTTCTATCAAAAGATACAGCTATTTATATCAAGTTGTACAAAAACGCTTTCTTTCGCCAAGACAGTGCGTTTCTCACTGTTACATGGATTTGAATGGGGAACTCGCCTGAAACAAAGTATAGGTTTTCATTATGTGAATAACTTGGAAATCTTAGCTCAAACAGCTGCAAAACCTGTTTTCCCAGCACCGGGACCTTGAGTTCTATAAGATAAAGCCATAAACATGTGTATCCGAGTCTTCTATCAAAAGTTACAGCTATTTATATGAAGTTGTACAAAAACGCTTTCTTTCGCCAAGACAGTGCGTTTCTCACTGTTACATGCATTTGAATGGGGAACTCGCCTGAAACAAAGTATAGGTTTTCATTATGTGAATAACTTGGAAATCTTAGCTCAAACAGCTGCAAAACCTGTTTTCCCAGCACGGGGACCTTGAGTTCTATAAGATAAAGCCATAAACATGTGTATCCGAGTCTTCTATCAAAAGTTACAGCTATTTATATGAAGTTGTACAAAAACGCTTTCTTTCGCCAAGACAGTGCGTTTCTCACTGTTACATGCATTTGAATGGGGAACTCGACCGAAACAAAGTATAGGTTTTCATTATGTGAATAACTTGGAAATCTTAGCTCAAACAGCTGCAAAACCTGTTTTCCCAGCACCGGGACCTTGAGTTCTATAAGTTAAAGCCATAAACATGTGTATCCGAGTCTTCTATCAAAAGATACAGCTATTATTTATATGAAGTTGTACAAAAACGCTTTCTTTCGCCAAGACAGTGCGTTTCTGACTGTTAGATGCATTTTGAATGGGGAACTCGCCTGAAACCAAGTATAGGTTTTCATTATGTGAATAACTTTTAAATCTTAGCTCAAACAGCTGCAAAACCTGTTTTGCCAGCACGGGGACCTTGAGTTCTATAAGATAAAGCCATAAACATGTGTATCCGAGACTTCTATCAAAAGATACAGCTATTTATATGAAGTTGTACAAAAACGCTTTGTTTCGCCAAGAAAGTGGGTTTCTCACTGTTACATGCATTTTGAATGGGGAACTCGCCTGAAACAAAGTATAGGTTTTCATTATGTGAATAACTTTTAAATCTTAGCTCAAACAGCTGCAAAACCTGTTTTCCCAGCACGGGGACCTTGAGTTCTATAAGATAAAGCCATAAACATGTGTATCCGAGTCTTCTATCAAAAGTTACAGCTATTTATATGAAGTTGGACAAAAACGCTTTCTTTCGCCAAGACAGTGCGTTTCTCACTGTTACATGCATTTGAATGGGGAACTCGCCTGAAACAAAGTATAGGTTTTCATTATGTGAATAACTTGGAAATCTTAGCTCAAACAGCTGCAAAACCTGTTTTCCCAGCACGGGGACCTTGAGTTCTATAAGATAAAGCCATAAACATGTGTATCCGAGTCTTCTATCAAAAGTTACAGCTGTCTTTATGAAGACCATGAAAAAGGCTTTATTTCACCACGTTAGTGCTTTTCTCGCTATTACATGCATTTGAATGGAGTTCTCGCCCGACACAAAGTATAGGTTTTCATTATGTGAATATCTTGAAAATCTTGGCTCAAACAGCTGCAAAACCTGTTTGCCCAGCACGGGGATATTGAATTCTATAAGATAAAGCCATGAATACCTATATCTGAATCTTCTATCAAAAGTTACACCGATTTATATGAAGTTGTGAATAAAAGCTTTATTTCGCCAAGACAGTGCGTTCCTGACGATTACATGCATTTGAATGGGGAACTCGACCGAAACAAAGTATAGGTTTTCATTATGTGAATAACTTGGAAATCTTAGCTCAAACAGCTGCAAAACCTGTTTTCCCAGCACCGGGACCTTGAGTTCTATAAGATAAAGCCATAAACATGTTTGTCTGAGACTTCTATCAAAAGTTACAGCTATTTATATGAAGTTGTACAAAAACGCTTTCTTTCGCCAAGACAGTGCGTTTCTGACGATTACATGCATTTGAATGGGGAACTCTCCCGACACAAAGTATAGGTTTTCATTATGTGAATAACTTGGAAATCTTAGCTCAAACAGCTGCAAAACCTGTTTTGCCAGCACGGGGACCTTGAGTTCTATAAGTTAAAGCCATAAACATGTGTATCCGAGTCTTCTATCAAAAGTTACAGCTATTTATATGAAGTTGTACAAAAACGCTTTCTTTCGCCAAGACAGTGCGTTTCTCACTGTTACATGCATTTGAATGGGGAACTCGACCGAAACAAAGTATAGGTTTTCATTATGTGAATAACTTGGAAATCTTAGCTCAAACAGCTGCAAAACCTGTTTTGCCAGCACGGGGACCTTGAGTTCTATAAGTTAAAACCATAAACATGTGTATCCGAGTCTTCTATCAAAAGATACAGCTATTTATATCAAGTTGTACAAAAACGCTTTCTTTCGCCAAGACAGTGCGTTTCTCACTGTTACATGCATTTGAATGGGGAACTCGACCGAAACAAAGTATAGGTTTTCATTATGTGAATAACTTGGAAATCTTAGCTCCAACAGCTGCAAAACCTGTTTTCCCAGCACGGGGACCTTGAGTTCTATAAGAAAAAACCATAAACATGTGTATCCGAGTCTTCTATCAAAAGTTACAGCTATTTATATGAAGTTGTACAAAAACGCTTTCTTTCGCCAAGACAGTGCGTTTCTCACTGTTACATGCATTTGAATGGGGAACTCAACCGAAACAAAGTATAGGTTTTCATTATGTGAATAACTTGGAAATCTTAGCTCAAACAGCTGCAAAACCTGTTTTCCCAGCACGGGGACCTTGACTTCTATAAGTTAAAGCCATAAACATGTGTATCCGAGTCTTCTATCAAAAGTTACAGCTATTTCTATGAAGTTGTACAAAAACGCTTTCTTTCGCCAAGACAGTGCGTTTCTCACTGTTACATGGATTTGAATGGGGAACTCGACCGAAACAAAGTATAGGTTTTCATTATGTGAATAACTTGGAAATCTTAGCTCAAACAGCTGCAAAACCTGTTTTCCCAGCACGGGGACCTTGAGTTCTATAAGTTAAAGCCATAAACATGTGTATCCGAGTCTTCTATCAAAAGATACAGCTATTTATATCAAGTTGTACAAAAACGCTTTCTTTCGCCAAGACAGTGCGTTTCTCACTGTTACATGCATTTGAATGGGGAACTCGCCTGAAACAAAGTATAGGTTTTCATTATGTGAATAACTTGGAAATCTTAGCTCAAACAGCTGCAAAACCTGTTTTCCCAGCACCGGGACCTTGAGTTCTATAAGATAAAGCCATAAACATGTGTATCCGAGTCTTCTATCAAAAGTTACAGCTATTTATATGAAGTTGTACAAAAACGCTTTCTTTCGCCAAGACAGTGCGTTTCTCACTGTTACATGGATTTGAATGGGGAACTCGACCGAAACAAAGTATAGGTTTTCATTATGTGAATAACTTGGAAATCTTAGCTCAAACAGCTGCAAAACCTGTTTTCCCAGCACGGGGACCTTGAGTTCTATAAGTTAAAGCCATAAACATGTGTATCCGAGTCTTCTATCAAAAGATACAGCTATTTATATCAAGTTGTACAAAAACGCTTTCTTTCGCCAAGACAGTGCGTTTCTCACTGTTACATGCATTTGAATGGGGAACTCGACCGAAACAAAGTATAGGTTTTCATTATGTGAATAACTTGGAAATCTTAGCTCAAACAGCTGCAAAACCTGTTTTGCCAGCACGGGGACCTTGAGTTCTATAAGTTAAAACCATAAACATGTGTATCCGAGTCTTCTATCAAAAGATACAGCTATTTATATCAAGTTGTACAAAAACGCTTTCTTTCGCCAAGACAGTGCGTTTCTCACTGTTACATGCATTTGAATGGGGAACTCGACCGAAACAAAGTATAGGTTTTCATTATGTGAATAACTTGGAAATCTTAGCTCCAACAGCTGCAAAACCTGTTTTCCCAGCACGGGGACCTTGAGTTCTATAAGAAAAAACCATAAACATGTGTATCCGAGTCTTCTATCAAAAGTTACAGCTATTTATATGAAGTTGTACAAAAACGCTTTCTTTCGCCAAGACAGTGCGTTTCTCACTGTTACATGCATTTGAATGGGGAACTCGACCGAAACAAAGTATAGGTTTTCATTATGTGAATAACTTGGAAATCTTAGCTCAAACAGCTGCAAAACCTGTTTTGCCAGCACGGGGACCTTGAGTTCTATAAGTTAAAACCATAAACATGTGTATCCGAGTCTTCTATCAAAAGATACAGCTATTTATATCAAGTTGTACAAAAACGCTTTCTTTCGCCAAGACAGTGCGTTTCTCACTGTTACATGCATTTGAATGGGGAACTCGACCGAAACAAAGTATAGGTTTTCATTATGTGAATAACTTGGAAATCTTAGCTCCAACAGCTGCAAAACCTGTTTTCCCAGCACGGGGACCTTGAGTTCTATAAGAAAAAACCATAAACATGTGTATCCGAGTCTTCTATCAAAAGTTACAGCTATTTATATGAAGTTGTACAAAAACGCTTTCTTTCGCCAAGACAGTGCGTTTCTCACTGTTACATGCATTTGAATGGGGAACTCAACCGAAACAAAGTATAGGTTTTCATTATGTGAATAACTTGGAAATCTTAGCTCAAACAGCTGCAAAACCTGTTTTCCCAGCACGGGGACCTTGACTTCTATAAGTTAAAGCCATAAACATGTGTATCCGAGTCTTCTATCAAAAGTTACAGCTATTTCTATGAAGTTGTACAAAAACGCTTTCTTTCGCCAAGACAGTGCGTTTCTCACTGTTACATGGATTTGAATGGGGAACTCGACCGAAACAAAGTATAGGTTTTCATTATGTGAATAACTTGGAAATCTTAGCTCAAACAGCTGCAAAACCTGTTTTCCCAGCACGGGGACCTTGAGTTCTATAAGTTAAAGCCATAAACATGTGTATCCGAGTCTTCTATCAAAAGATACAGCTATTTATATCAAGTTGTACAAAAACGCTTTCTTTCGCCAAGACAGTGCGTTTCTCACTGTTACATGCATTTGAATGGGGAACTCGCCTGAAACAAAGTATAGGTTTTCATTATGTGAATAACTTGGAAATCTTAGCTCAAACAGCTGCAAAACCTGTTTTCCCAGCACCGGGACCTTGAGTTCTATAAGATAAAGCCATAAACATGTGTATCCGAGTCTTCTATCAAAAGTTACAGCTATTTATATGAAGTTGTACAAAAACGCTTTCTTTCGCCAAGACAGTGCGTTTCTCACTGTTACATGGATTTGAATGGGGAACTCGACCGAAACAAAGTATAGGTTTTCATTATGTGAATAACTTGGAAATCTTAGCTCAAACAGCTGCAAAACCTGTTTTCCCAGCACGGGGACCTTGAGTTCTATAAGTTAAAGCCATAAACATGTGTATCCGAGTCTTCTATCAAAAGATACAGCTATTTATATCAAGTTGTACAAAAACGCTTTCTTTCGCCAAGACAGTGCGTTTCTCACTGTTACATGCATTTGAATGGGGAACTCGACCGAAACAAAGTATAGGTTTTCATTATGTGAATAACTTGGAAATCTTAGCTCAAACAGCTGCAAAACCTGTTTTCCCAGCACGGGGACCTTGAGTTCTATAAGATAAAGCCATAAACATGTGTATCCGAGTCTTCTATCAAAAGTTACAGCTATTTATATGAAGTTGTACAAAAACGCTTTCTTTCGCCAAGACAGTGCGTTTCTCACTGTTACATGGATTTGAATGGGGAACTCGACCGAAACAAAGTATAGGTTTTCATTATGTGAATAACTTGGAAATCTTAGCTCAAACAGCTGCAAAACCTGTTTTGCCAGCACGGGGACCTTGAGTTCTATAAGTTAAAGCCATAAACATGTGTATCCGAGTCTTCTATCAAAAGATACAGCTATTTATATCAAGTTGTACAAAAACGCTTTCTTTCGCCAAGACAGTGCGTTTCTCACTGTTACATGCATTTGAATGGGGAACTCGACCGAAACAAAGTATAGGTTTTCATTATGTGAATAACTTGGAAATCTTAGCTCAAACAGCTGCAAAACCTGTTTTCCCAGCACGGGGACCTTGAGTTCTATAAGAAAAAACCATAAACATGTGTATCCGAGTCTTCTATCAAAAGTTACAGCTATTTATATCAAGTTGTACAAAAACGCTTTCTTTCGCCAAGACAGTGCGTTTCTCACTGTTACATGCATTTGAATGGGGAACTCGACCGAAACAAAGTATAGGTTTTCATTATGTGAATAACTTGGAAATCTTAGCTCAAACAGCTGCAAAACCTGTTTTCCCAGCACGGGGACCTTGAGTTCTATAAGTTAAAGCCATAAACATGTGTATCCGAGTCTTCTATCAAAAGTTACAGCTATTTCTATGAAGTTGTACAAAAACGCTTTCTTTCGCCAAGACAGTGCGTTTCTCACTGTTACATGGATTTGAATGGGGAACTCGACCGAAACAAAGTATAGGTTTTCATTATGTGAATAACTTGGAAATCTTAGCTCAAACAGCTGCAAAACCTGTTTTGCCAGCACGGGGACCTTGAGTTCTATAAGTTAAAGCCATAAACATGTGTATCCGAGTCTTCTATCAAAAGTTACAGCTATTTCTATGAAGTTGTACAAAAACGCTTTCTTTCGCCAAGACAGTGCGTTTCTCACTGTTACATGGATTTGAATGGGGAACTCGACCGAAACAAAGTATAGGTTTTCATTATGTGAATAACTTGGAAATCTTAGCTCAAACAGCTGCAAAACCTGTTTTCCCAGCACGGGGACCTTGAGTTCCATAAGTTAAAGCCATAAACATGTGTATCCGAGTCTTCTATCAAAAGATACAGCTATTTATATCAAGTTGTACAAAAACGCTTTCTTTCGCCAAGACAGTGCGTTTCTCACTGTTACATGCATTTGAATGGGGAACTCGCCTGAAACAAAGTATAGGTTTTCATTATGTGAATAACTTGGAAATCTTAGCTCAAACAGCTGCAAAACCTGTTTTCCCAGCACCGGGACCTTGAGTTCTATAAGATAAAGCCATAAACATGTGTATCCGAGTCTTCTATCAAAAGTTACAGCTATTTATATGAAGTTGTACAAAAACGCTTTCTTTCGCCAAGACAGTGCGTTTCTCACTGTTACATGCATTTGAATGGGGAACTCGCCTGAAACAAAGTATAGGTTTTCATTATGTGAATAACTTGGAAATCTTAGCTCAAACAGCTGCAAAACCTGTTTTCCCAGCACGGGAACCTTGAGTTCTATAATATAAGGCCATAAACATGTGTATCCGAGTCTTCTATCAAAAGTTACAGCTATTTCTATGAAGTTGTACAAAAACGCTTTCTTTCGCCAAGACAGTGCGTTTCTCACTGTTACATGCATTTGAATGGGGAACTCGACCGAAACCAAGTATAGGTTTTCATTATGTGAATAACTTGGAAATCTTAGCTCAAACAGCTGCAAAACCTGTTTTCCCAGCACGGGAACCTTGAGTTCTATAAGATAAAGCCATAAACATGTGTATCCGAGTCTTCTATCAAAAGTTACAGCTATTTCTATGAAGTTGTACAAAAACGCTTTCTTTCGCCAAGACAGTGCGTTTCTCACTGTTACATGCATTTGAATGGGGAACTCGACCGAAACAAAGTATAGGTTTTCATTATGTGAATAACTTGGAAATCTTAGCTCAAACAGCTGCAAAACCTGTTTTCCCAGCACGGAGACCTTGAGTTCTATAATATAAGGCCATTAACATGTTTGTCTGAGTCTTCTATCAAAAGTTACAGCTATTTCTATGAAGTTGTACAAAAACGCTTTCTTTCGCCAAGACAGTGCGTTTCTCACTGTTACATGCATTTGAATGGGGAACTCGACCGAAACAAAGTATAGGTTTTCATTATGTGAATAACTTGGAAATCTTAGCTCAAACAGCTACAAAACCTGTTTTCCCAGCACGGGAACCTTGAGTTCTATAATATAAGGCCATAAACATGTTTGTCTGAGTCTTCTATCAAAAGTTACAGCTATTTCTATGAAGTTGTACAAAAACGCTTTCTTTCGCCAAGACAGTGCGTTTCTCACTGTTACATGCATTTGAATGGGGAACTCGACCGAAACAAAGTATAGGTTTTCATTATGTGAATAACTTGGAAATCTTAGCTCAAACAGCTGCAAAACCTGTTTTCCCAGCACGGAGACCTTGAGTTCTATAATATAAGGCCATAAACATGTTTGTCTGAGTCTTCTATCAAAAGTTACAGCTATTTCTATGAAGTTGTACAAAAACGCTTTCTTTCGCCAAGACAGTGCGTTTCTCACTGTTACATGCATTTGAATGGGGAACTCGACCGAAACAAAGTATAGGTTTTCATTATGTGAATAACTTGGAAATCTTAGCTCAAACAGCTGCAAAACCTGTTTTCCCAGCACGGGGACCTTGAGTTCTATAATATAAGGCCATAAACATGTTTGTCTGAGTCTTCTATCAAAAGTTACAGCTATTTCTATGAAGTTGTACAAAAACGCTTTCTTTCGCCAAGACAGTGCGTTTCTCACTGTTACATGCATTTGAATGGGGAACTCGACCGAAACAAAGTATAGGTTTTCATTATGTGAATAACTTGGAAATCTTAGCTCAAACAGCTGCAAAACCTGTTTTCCCAGCACGGGGACCTTGAGTTCTATAATATAAGGCCATAAACATGTTTGTCTGAGTCTTCTATCAAAAGTTACAGCTATTTCTATGAAGTTGTACAAAAACGCTTTCTTTCGCCAAGACAGTGCGTTTCTCACTGTTACATGCATTTGAATGGGGAACTCAACCGAAACAAAGTATAGGTTTTCATTATGTGAATAACTTGGAAATCTTAGCTCAAACAGCTGCAAAACCTGTTTTCCCAGCACGGGGACCTTGAGTTCTATAAGATAAAGCCATAAACATGTGTATCCGAGTCTTCTATCAAAAGTTACAGCTATTTATATGAAGTTGTACAAAAACGCTTTCTTTCGCCAAGACAGTGCGTTTCTCACTGTTACATGCATTTGAATGGGGAACTCGCCTGAAACAAAGTATAGGTTTTCATTATGTGAATAACTTGGAAATCTTAGCTCAAACAGCTGCAAAACCTGTTTTCCCAGCACGGGAACCTTGAGTTCTATAAGATAAAGCCATAAACATGTGTATCCGAGTCTTCTATCAAAAGTTACAGCTATTTATATCAAGTTGTACAAAAACGCTTTCTTTCGCCAAGACAGCGCGTTTCTCACTGTTACATGCATTTGAATGGGGAACTCGACCGAAACAAAGTATATGTTTTCATTATGTGAATAACTTGGAAATCTTAGCTCAAACAGCTGCAAAACCTGTTTTCCCAGCACGGGAACCTTGAGTTCTATAATATAAGGCCATAAACATGTGTATCCGAGTCTTCTATCAAAAGTTACAGCTATTTCTATGAAGTTGTACAAAAACGCTTTCTTTCGCCAAGACAGTGCGTTTCTCACTGTTACATGCATTTGAATGGGGAACTCGACCGAAACCAAGTATAGGTTTTCATTATGTGAATAACTTGGAAATCTTAGCTCAAACAGCTGCAAAACCTGTTTTCCCAGCACGGGAACCTTGAGTTCTATAAGATAAAGCCATAAACATGTGTATCCGAGTCTTCTATCAAAAGTTACAGCTATTTCTATGAAGTTGTACAAAAACGCTTTCTTTCGCCAAGACAGTGCGTTTCTCACTGTTACATGCATTTGAATGGGGAACTCGACCGAAACAAAGTATAGGTTTTCATTATGTGAATAACTTGGAAATCTTAGCTCAAACAGCTGCAAAACCTGTTTTCCCAGCACGGAGACCTTGAGTTCTATAATATAAGGCCATTAACATGTTTGTCTGAGTCTTCTATCAAAAGTTACAGCTATTTCTATGAAGTTGTACAAAAACGCTTTCTTTCGCCAAGACAGTGCGTTTCTCACTGTTACATGCATTTGAATGGGGAACTCGACCGAAACAAAGTATATGTTTTCATTATGTGAATAACTTGGAAATCTTAGCTCAAACAGCTGCAAAACCTGTTTTCCCAGCACGGGGACCTTGAGTTCTATAATATAAGGCCATAAACATGTTTGTCTGAGTCTTCTATCAAAAGTTACAGCTATTTCTATGAAGTTGTACAAAAACGCTTTCTTTCGCCAAGACAGTGCGTTTCTCACTGTTACATGCATTTGAATGGGGAACTCGACCGAAACAAAGTATAGGTTTTCATTATGTGAATAACTTGGAAATCTTAGCTCAAACAGCTGCAAAACCTGTTTTCCCAGCACGGAGACCTTGAGTTCTATAATATAAGGCCATTAACATGTTTGTCTGAGTCTTCTATCAAAAGTTACAGCTATTTCTATGAAGTTGTACAAAAACGCTTTCTTTCGCCAAGACAGTGCGTTTCTCACTGTTACATGCATTTGAATGGGGAACTCGACCGAAACAAAGTATATGTTTTCATTATGTGAATAACTTGGAAATCTTAGCTCAAACAGCTGCAAAACCTGTTTTCCCAGCACGGGGACCTTGAGTTCTATAATATAAGGCCATAAACATGTTTGTCTGAGTCTTCTATCAAAAGTTACAGCTATTTCTATGAAGTTGTACAAAAACGCTTTCTTTCGCCAAGACAGTGCGTTTCTCACTGTTACATGCATTTGAATGGGAAACTCGACCGAAACAAAGTATAGGTTTTCATTATGTGAATAATTTTAAAATCTTAGCTCAAACGGCTGCAAAACCTGTTTGCCCAGCACGGGGATATTGAGTTCTATAAGATAAAGCCATAAACATGTGTTTCTGAGTCTTCTATCAAAAGTTACAGTGATTTATATGAAGTTGTACGAAAACGCTTTATTTCGCCAAGACAATGCGTTTCTCACTGTTACATGCATTTGAATGGGAAACTCGCCTGAAACAAAGTATAGGTTTTCATTATGTGAATAATTTTAAAATCTTAGCTCAAACGGCTGCAAAACCTGTTTGCCCAGCACGGGGATATTGAGTTCTATAAGATAAAGCCATAAACATGTTTGTCTGAGTCTTCTATCAAAAGTTACAGCGATTTATATGAAGTTGTACAAAAATGCTTTCTTTCGCCAAGACAGTGTGTTTCTCACTGTTACATGCATTTGAATGGGAAACTCGCCTGAGACAAAGTATAGGTTTTCATTATGTGAATAATTTTAAAATCTTAGCTCAAACGGCTGCAAAACCTGTTTGCCCAGCACGGGGATATTGAGTTATATAAGATAAAGCCATAAACATGTTTGTCTGAGTCTTCTATCAAAAGTTACAGCTATTTCTATGAAGTTGTACAAAAACGCTTTCTTTCGCCAAGACAGTGCGTTTCTCACTGTTACATGCATTTGAATGGGGAACTCGCCTGAAACAAAGTATAGGTTTTCATTATGTGAATAACTTGGAAATCTTAGCTCAAACAGCTGCAAAACCTGTTTTCCCAGCACGGGAACCTTGAGTTCTATAAGATAAAGCCATAAACATGTGTATCCGAGTCTTCTATCAAAAGTTACAGCTATTTATATCAAGTTGTACAAAAACGCTTTCTTTCGCCAAGACAGTGCGTTTCTCACTGTTACATGCATTTGAATGGGGAACTCGACCGAAACAAAGTATAGGTTTTCATTATGTGAATAACTTGGAAATCTTAGCTCAAACAGCTACAAAACCTGTTTTCTCAGCACGGGAACCTTGAGTTCTATAATATAAGGCCATAAACATGTTTGTCTGAGTCTTCTATCAAAAGTTACAGCTATTTCTATGAAGTTGTACAAAAACGCTTTCTTTCGCCAAGACAGTGCGTTTCTCACTGTTACATGCATTTGAATGGGGAACTCGACCGAAACAAAGTATAGGTATTCATTATGTGAATAACTTTGAAATCTTAGCTCAAACAGCTGCAAAACCTGTTTTCCCAGCACGGGGACCTAGAGTTCTATAATATAAGGCCATAAACATGTTTGTCTGAGTCTTCTATCAAAAGTTACAGCTATTTCTATGAAGTTGTACAAAAACGCTTTCTTTCGCCAAGACAGTGCGTTTCTCACTGTTACATGCATTTGAATGGGGAACTCGACCGAAACAAAGTATAGGTTTTCATTATGTGAATAACTTGGAAATCTTAGCTCACACAGCTGCAAAACCTGTTTTCCCAGCACGGGAACCTTGAGTTCTATAAGATAAAGCCATAAACATGTGTATCCGAGTCTTCTATCAAAAGTTACAGCTATTTCTATGAAGTTGTACAAAAACGCTTTCTTTCGCCAAGACAGTGCATTTCTCACTGTTACATGCATTTGAATGGGGAACTCGACCGAAACCAAGTATAGGTTTTCATTATGTGAATAACTTGGAAATCTTAGCTCAAACAGCTGCAAAACCTGTTTTCCCAGCACGGGAACCTTGAGTTCTATAAGATAAAGCCATAAACATGTGTATCCGAGTCTTCTATCAAAAGTTACAGCTATTTCTATGAAGTTGTACAAAAACGCTTTCTTTCGCCAAGACAGTGCGTTTCTCACTGTTACATGCATTTGAATGGGGAACTCGACCGAAACCAAGTATAGGTTTTCATTATGTGAATAACTTGGAAATCTTAGCTCAAACAGCTGCAAAACCTGTTTTCCCAGCACGGGAACCTTGAGTTCTATAATATAAGGCCATAAACATGTTTGTCTGAGTCTTCTATCAAAAGTTACAGCTATTTCTATGAAGTTGTACAAAAACGCTTTCTTTCGCCAAGACAGTGCGTTTCTCACTGTTACATGCATTTGAATGGGGAACTCGACCGAAACAAAGTATAGGTTTTCATTATGTGAATAACTTGGAAATCTTAGCTCAAACAGCTGCAAAACCTGTTTTCCCAGCACGGGGACCTTGAGTTCTATAATATAAGGCCATAAACATGTTTGTCTGAGTCTTCTATCAAAAGTTACAGCTATTTCTATGAAGTTGTACAAAAACGCTTTATTTCGCCAAGACAGTGCGTTTCTCACTGTTACATGCATTTGAATGGGAAACTCGACCGAAACAAAGTATAGGTTTTCATTATGTGAATAATTTTAAAATCTTAGCTCAAACGGCTGCAAAACCTGTTTGCCCAGCACGGGGATATTGAGTTCTATAAGATAAAGCCATAAACATGTGTTTCTGAGTCTTCTATCAAAAGTTACAGTGATTTATATGAAGTTGTACGAAAACGCTTTATTTCGCCAAGACAATGCGTTTCTCACTGTTACATGCATTTGAATGGGAAACTCGCCTGAAACAAAGTATAGGTTTTCATTATGTGAATAATTTTAAAATCTTAGCTCAAACGGCTGCAAAACCTGTTTGCCCAGCACGGGGATATTGAGTTCTATAAGATAAAGCCATAAACATGTTTGTCTGAGTCTTCTATCAAAAGTTACAGCGATTTATATGAAGTTGTACAAAAATGCTTTCTTTCGCCAAGACAGTGTGTTTCTCACTGTTACATGCATTTGAATGGGAAACTCGCCTGAGACAAAGTATAGGTTTTCATTATGTGAATAATTTTAAAATCTTAGCTCAAACGGCTGCAAAACCTGTTTGCCCAGCACGGGGATATTGAGTTGTATAAGATAAAGCCATAAACATGTGTTTCTGAGTCTTCTATCAAAAGTTACAGTGATTTATATGAAGTTGTACGAAAACGCTTTATTTCGCCAAGACAATGCGTTTCTCACTGTTACATGCATTTGAATGGGAAACTCGCCTGAAACAAAGTATAGGTTTTCATTATGTGAATAATTTTAAAATCTTAGCTCAAACGGCTGCAAAACCTGTTTGCCCAGCACGGGGATATTGAGTTCTATAAGATAAAGCCATAAACATGTTTGTCTGAGTCTTCTATCAAAAGTTACAGCGATTTATATGAAGTTGTACAAAAATGCTTTCTTTCGCCAAGACAGTGTGTTTCTCACTGTTACATGCATTTGAATGGGAAACTCGCCTGAGACAAAGTATAGGTTTTCATTATGTGAATAATTTTAAAATCTTAGCTCAAACGGCTGCAAAACCTGTTTGCCCAGCACGGGGATATTGAGTTGTATAAGATAAAGCCATAAACATGTTTGTCTGAGTCTTCTATCAAAAGTTACAGCGATTTATATGAAGTTGTACCAAAACGCTTTATTTCGCCAAGACAATGCGTTTCTCACTGTTACATGCATTTGAATGGGAAACTCGCCTGAAACAAAGTATAGGTTTTCATTATGTGAATAATTTTAAAATCTTAGCTCAAACGGCTGCAAAACCTGTTTGCCCAGCACGGGGATATTGAGTTCTATAAGATAAAGCCATAAACATGTTTGTCTGAGTCTTCTATCAAAAGTTACAGCGATTTATATGAAGTAGTACAAAAATGCTTTCTTTCGCCAAGACAGTGTGTTTCTCACTGTTACATGCATTTGAATGGGAAACTCGCCTGAAACAAAGTATAGGTTTTCATTATGTGAATAATTTTAAAATCTTAGCTCAAACGGCTGCAAAACCTGTTTGCCCAGCACGGGGATATTGAGTTCTATAAGATAAAGCCATAAACATGTTTGTCTGAGTCTTCTATCAAAAGTTACAGCGATTTATATGAAGTAGTACAAAAATGCTTTCTTTCGCCAAGACAGTGTGTTTCTCACTGTTACATGCATTTGAATGGGAAACTCGCCTGAAACAAAGTATAGGTTTTCATTATGTGAATAATTTTAAAATCTTAGCTCAAACGGCTGCAAAACCTGTTTGCCCAGCACGGGGATATTGAGTTCTATAAGATAAAGCCATAAACATGTGTTTCTGAGTCTTCTATCAAAAGTTACAGCGATTTATATGAAGTTGTACGAAAACGCTTTATTTCGCCAAGACAATGCGTTTCTCACTGTTACATGCATTTGAATGGGAAACTCGCCTGAAACAAAGTATAGGTTTTCATTATGTGAATAATTTTAAAATCTTAGCTCAAACGGCTGCAAAACCTGTTTGCCCAGCACGGGGATATTGAGTTCTATAAGATAAAGCCATAAACATGTTTGTCTGAGTCTTCTATCAAAAGTTACAGCGATTTATATGAAGTAGTACAAAAATGCTTTCTTTCGCCAAGACAGTGTGTTTCTCACTGTTACATGCATTTGAATGGGAAACTCGCCTGAAACAAAGTATAGGTTTTCATTATGTGAATAACTTGGAAATCTTAGCTCAAACAGCTGCAAAACCTGTTTTCCCAGCACGGGAACCTTGAGTTCTATAAGACAAAGCCATAAACATGTGTATCCGAGTCTTCTATCAAAAGTTACAGCTATTTCTATGAAGTTGTACAAAAACGCTTTCTTTCGCCAAGACAGTGCGTTTCTCACTGTTACATGCATTTGAATGGGGAACTCGACCGAAACAAAGTATAGGTTTTCATTATGTGAATAACTTGGAAATCTTAGCTCAAACAGCTGCAAAACCTGTTTTCCCAGCACGGAGACCTTGAGTTCTATAATATAAGGCCATAAACATGTTTGTCTGAGTCTTCTATCAAAAGTTACAGCTATTTCTATGAAGTTGTACAAAAACGCTTTCTTTCGCCAAGACAGTGTGTTTCTCACTGTTACATGCATTTGAATGGGAAACTCGACCGAAACAAAGTATAGGTTTTCATTATGTGAATAATTTTAAAATCTTAGCTCAAACGGCTGCAAAACCTGTTTGCCCAGCACGGGGATATTGAGTTCTATAAGATAAAGCCATAAACATGTGTTTCTGAGTCTTCTATCAAAAGTTACAGTGATTTATATGAAGTTGTACGAAAACGCTTTATTTCGCCAAGACAATGCGTTTCTCACTGTTACATGCATTTGAATGGGAAACTCGACCGAAACAAAGTATAGGTTTTCATTATGTGAATAATTTTAAAATCTTAGCTCAAACGGCTGCAAAACCTGTTTGCCCAGCACGGGGATATTGAGTTCTATAAGATAAAGCCATAAACATGTGTTTCTGAGTCTTCTATCAAAAGTTACAGCGATTTATATGAAGTTGTACGAAAACGCTTTATTTCGCCAAGACAATGCGTTTCTCACTGTTACATGCATTTGAATGGGAAACTCGCCTGAAACAAAGTATAGGTTTTCATTATGTGAATAATTTTAAAATCTTAGCTCAAACGGCTGCAAAACCTGTTTGCCCAGCACGGGGATATTGAGTTCTATAAGATAAAGCCATAAACATGTGTTTCTGAGTCTTCTATCAAAAGTTACAGCGATTTATATGAAGTTGTACGAAAACGCTTTATTTCGCCAAGACAATGCGTTTCTCACTGTTACATGCATTTGAATGGGAAACTCGCCTGAAACAAAGTATAGGTTTTCATTATGTGAATAATTTTAAAATCTTAGCTCAAACGGCTGCAAAACCTGTTTGCCCAGCACGGGGATATTGAGTTCTATAAGATAAAGCCATAAACATGTGTTTCTGAGTCTTCTATCAAAAGTTACAGTGATTTATATGAAGTTGTACGAAAACGCTTTATTTCGCCAAGACAATGCGTTTCTCACTGTTACATGCATTTGAATGGGAAACTCGACCGAAACAAAGTATAGGTTTTCATTATGTGAATAATTTTAAAATCTTAGCTCAAACGGCTGCAAAACCTGTTTGCCCAGCACGGGGATATTGAGTTCTATAAGATAAAGCCATAAACATGTTTGTCTGAGTCTTCTATCAAAAGTTACAGCGATTTATATGAAGTTGTACAAAAATGCTTTCTTTCGCCAAGACAGTGTGTTTCTCACTGTTACATGCATTTGAATGGGAAACTCGCCTGAGACAAAGTATAGGTTTTCATTATATGAATAATTTTAAAATCTTAGCTCAAACGGCTGCAAAACCTGTTTGCCCAGCACGGGGATATTGAGTTATATAAGATAAAGCCATAAACATGTTTGTCTGAGTCTTCTATCAAAAGTTACAGCGATTTATATGAAGTTGTACGAAAACGCGTATTTCGCCAAGACAATGCGTTTCTCACTGTTACATGCATTTGAATGGGAAACTCGCCTGAAACAAAGTATAGGTTTTCATTATGTGAATAATTTTAAAATCTTAGCTCAAACGGCTGCAAAACCTGTTTGCCCAGCACGGGGATATTGAGTTCTATAAGATAAAGCCATAAACATGTTTGTCTGAGTCTTCTATCAAAAGTTACAGCGATTTATATGAAGTAGTACAAAAATGCTTTCTTTCGCCAAGACAGTGTGTTTCTCACTGTTACATGCATTTGAATGGGAAACTCGCCTGAAACAAAGTATAGGTTTTCATTATGTGAATAACTTGGAAATCTTAGCTCAAACAGCTGCAAAACCTGTTTTCCCAGCACGGGAACCTTGAGTTCTATAAGACAAAGCCATAAACATGTGTATCCGAGTCTTCTATCAAAAGTTACAGCTATTTCTATGAAGTTGTACGAAAACGCTTTATTTCGCCAAGACAGTGCGTTTCTCACTGTTACATGCATTTGAATGGGGAACTCGACCGAAACAAAGTATAGGTTTTCATTATGTGAATAACTTGGAAATCTTAGCTCAAACAGCTGCAAAACCTGTTTGCCCAGCACGGGGATATTGAGTTCTATAAGATAAAGCCATAAACATGTGTTTCTGAGTCTTCTATCAAAAGTTACAGTGATTTATATGAAGTTGTACGAAAACGCTTTATTTCGCCAAGACAATGCGTTTCTCACTGTTACATGCATTTGAATGGGAAACTCGCCTGAAACAAAGTATAGGTTTTCATTATGTGAATAATTTTAAAATCTTAGCTCAAACGGCTGCAAAACCTGTTTGCCCAGCACGGGGATATTGAGTTCTATAAGATAAAGCCATAAACATGTTTGTCTGAGTCTTCTATCAAAAGTTACAGCGATTTATATGAAGTTGTACAAAAATGCTTTCTTTCGCCAAGACAGTGTGTTTCTCACTGTTACATGCATTTGAATGGGAAACTCGCCTGAGACAAAGTATAGGTTTTCATTATGTGAATAATTTTAAAATCTTAGCTCAAACGGCTGCAAAACCTGTTTGCCCAGCACGGGGATATTGAGTTATATAAGATAAAGCCATAAACATGTTTGTCTGAGTCTTCTATCAAAAGTTACAGCGATTTATATGAAGTTGTACGAAAACGCTTTATTTCGCCAAGACAATGTGTTTCTCACTGTTACATGCATTTGAATGGGAAACTCGCCTGAAACAAAGTATAGGTTTTCATTATGTGAATAATTTTAAAATCTTAGCTCAAACGGCTGCAAAACCTGTTTGCCCAGCACGGGATATTGAGTTCTATAAGATAAAGCCATAAACATGTTTGTCTGAGTCTTCTATCAAAAGTTACAGCGATTTATATGAAGTTGTACAAAAATGCTTTCTTTCGCCAAGACAGTGTGTTTCTCACTGTTACATGCATTTGAAGACAAAGTATAGGTTTTCATTATGTGAATAATTTTAAAATCTTAGCTCAAACGGCTGCAAAACCTGTTTGCCCAGCACGGGGATATTGAGTTATATAAGATAAAGCCATAAACATGTTTGTCTGAGTCTTCTATCAAAAGTTACAGCGATTTATATGAAGTTGTACGAAAACGCTTTATTTCGCCAAGACAATGCGTTTCTCACTGTTACATGCATTTGAATGGGAAACTCGCCTGAAACAAAGTATAGGTTTTCATTATGTGAATAATTTTAAAATCTTAGCTCAAACGGCTGCAAAACCTGTTTGCCCAGCACGGGATATTGAGTTCTATAAGATAAAGCCATAAACATGTGTTTCTGAGTCTTCTATCAAAAGTTACAGCGATTTATATGAAGTTGTACGAAAACGCTTTATTTCGCCAAGACAATGCGTTTCTCACTGTTACATGCATTTGAATGGGAAACTCGCCTGAAACAAAGTATAGGTTTTCATTATGTGAATAATTTTAAAATCTTAGCTCAAACGGCTGCAAAACCTGTTTGCCCAGCACGGGGATATTGAGTTCTATAAGATAAAGCCATAAACATGTTTGTCTGAGTCTTCTATCAAAAGTTACAGCGATTTATATGAAGTTGTTCAAAAGCGCTTTATTTCGCCAAGACAATGCGTTTCTCACTGTTACATGCATTTGAATGGGAAACTCGCCCGAGACAAAGTATAGGTTTTCATTATGTGAATAATTTTAAAATCTTAGCTCAAACGGCTGCAAAACCTGTTTGCCCAGCACGGGGATATTGAGTTCTATAAGATAAAGCCATAAACATGTTTGTCTGAGTCTTCTATCAAAAGTTACAGCGATTTATATGAAGTTGTACGAAAACGCTTTATTTCGCCAAGACAATGCGTTTCTCACTGTTACATGCATTTGAATGGGAAACTCGCCTGAAACAAAGTATAGGTTTTCATTATGTGAATAATTTTAAAATCTTAGCTCAAACGGCTGCAAAACCTGTTTGCCCAGCACGGGGATATTGAGTTCTATAAGATAAAGCCATAAACATGTGTTTCTGAGTCTTCTATCAAAAGTTACAGCGATTTATATGAAGTTGTACGAAAACGCTTTATTTCGCCAAGACAATGCGTTTCTCACTGTTACATGCATTTGAATGGGAAACTCGCCTGAAACAAAGTATAGGTTTTCATTATGTGAATAATTTTAAAATCTTAGCTCAAACGGCTGCAAAACCTGTTTGCCCAGCACGGGGATATTGAGTTCTATAAGATAAAGCCATAAACATGTTTGTCTGAGTCTTCTATCAAAAGTTACAGCGATTTATATGAAGTTGTACAAAAATGCTTTCTTTCGCCAAGACAGTGTGTTTCTCACTGTTACATGCATTTGAATGGGAAACTCGCCTGAAACAAAGTATAGGTTTTCATTATGTGAATAATTTTAAAATCTTAGCTCAAGCGGCTGCAAAACCTGTTTGCCCAGCACGGGGATATTGAGTTATATAAGATAAAGCCATAAACATGTGTTTCTGAGTCTTCTATCAAAAGTTACAGCGATTTATATGAAGTTGTTCAAAAGCGCTTTATTTCGCCAAGACAATGCGTTTCTCACTGTTACATGCATTTGAATGGGAAACTCGCCTGAAACAAAGTATAGGTTTTCATTATGTGAATAATTTTAAAATCTTATCTCAAACGGCTGCAAAACCTGTTTGCCCAGCACGGGGATATTGAGTTCTATAAGATAAAGCCATAAACATGTTTGTCTGAGTCTTCTATCAAAAGTTACAGCGATTTATATGAAGTTGTACGAAAACGCTTTATTTCGCCAAGACAATGCGTTTCTCACTGTTACATGCATTTGAATGGGAAACTCGCCTGAAACAAAGTATAGGTTTTCATTATGTGAATAATTTTAAAATCTTAGCTCAAACGGCTGCAAAACCTGTTTGCCCAGCACGGGGATATTGAGTTCTATAAGATAAAGCCATAAACATGTTTGTCTGAGTCTTCTATCAAAAGTTACAGCGATTTATATGAAGTTGTACAAAAATGCTTTCTTTCGCCAAGACAGTGTGTTTCTCACTGTTACATGCATTTGAATGGGAAACTCGCCTGAGACAAAGTATAGGTTTTCATTATGTGAATAATTTTAAAATCTTAGCTCAAACGGCTGCAAAACCTGTTTGCCCAGCACGGGGATATTGAGTTCTATAAGATAAAGCCATAAACATGTTTGTCTGAGTCTTCTATCAAAAGTTACAGCGATTTATATGAAGTTGTACAAAAATGCTTTCTTTCGCCAAGACAGTGTGTTTCTCACTGTTACATGCATTTGAATGGGAAACTCGCCTGAGACAAAGTATAGGTTTTCATTATGTGAATAATTTTAAAATCTTAGCTCAAACGGCTGCAAAACCTGTTTGCCCAGCACGGGGATATTGAGTTATATAAGATAAAGCCATAAACATGTTTGTCTGAGTCTTCTATCAAAAGTTACAGCGATTTATATGAAGTTGTACGAAAACGCTTTATTTCGCCAAGACAATGCGTTTCTCACTGTTACATGCAATTTGAATGGGAAACTCGCCTGAAACAAAGTATAGGTTTTCATTATGTGAATAATTTTAAAATCTTAGCTCAAACGGCTGCAAAACCTGTTTGCCCAGCACGGGATATTGAGTTCTATAAGATAAAGCCATAAACATGTGTTTCTGAGTCTTCTATCAAAAGTTACAGCGATTTATATGAAGTTGTACGAAAACGCTTTATTTCGCCAAGACAATGCGTTTCTCACTGTTACATGCATTTGAATGGGAAACTCGCCTGAAACAAAGTATAGGTTTTCATTATGTGAATAATTTTAAAATCTTAGCTCAAACGGCTGCAAAACCTGTTTGCCCAGCACGGGGATATTGAGTTCTATAAGATAAAGCCATAAACATGTTTGTCTGAGTCTTCTATCAAAAGTTACAGCGATTTATATGAAGTTGTTCAAAAGCGCTTTATTTCGCCAAGACAATGCGTTTCTCACTGTTACATGCATTTGAATGGGAAACTCGCCCGAGACAAAGTATAGGTTTTCATTATGTGAATAATTTTAAAATCTTAGCTCAAACGGCTGCAAAACCTGTTTGCCCAGCACGGGGATATTGAGTTCTATAAGATAAAGCCATAAACATGTGTTTCTGAGTCTTCTATCAAAAGTTACAGCGATTTATATGAAGTTGTACGAAAACGCTTTATTTCGCCAAGACAATGCGTTTCTCACTGTTACATGCATTTGAATGGGAAACTCGCCTGAAACAAAGTATAGGTTTTCATTATGTGAATAATTTTAAAATCTTAGCTCAAACGGCTGAAAAACCTGTTTGCCCAGCACGGGGATATTGAGTTCTATAAGATAAAGCCATAAACATGTTTGTCTGAGTCTTCTATCAAAAGTTACAGCGATTTATATGAAGTTGTACGAAAACGCTTTATTTCGCCAAGACAATGCGTTTCTCACTGTTACATGCATTTGAATGGGAAACTCGCCTGAAACAAAGTATAGGTTTTCATTATGTGAATAATTTTAAAATCTTAGCTCAAACGGCTGCAAAACCTGTTTGCCCAGCACGGGGATATTGAGTTCTATAAGATAAAGCCATAAACATGTTTGTCTGAGTCTTCTATCAAAAGTTAGAGCGATTTATATGAAGTTGTTCAAAAGCGCTTTATTTCGCCAAGACAATGCGTTTCTCACTGTTACATGCATTTGAATGGGAAACTCGCCTGAAACAAAGTATAGGTTTTCATTATGTGAATAATTTTAAAATCTTAGCTCAAACGGCTGCAAAACCTGTTTGCCCAGCACGGGGATATTGAGTTCTATAAGATAAAGCCATAAACATGTGTTTCTGAGTCTTCTATCAAAAGTTACAGCGATTTATATGAAGTTGTACGAAAACGCTTTATTTCGCCAAGACAATGCGTTTCTCACTGTTACATGCATTTGAATGGGAAACTCGCCTGAAACAAAGTATAGGTTTTCATTATGTGAATAATTTTAAAATCTTAGCTCAAACGGCTGCAAAACCTGTTTGCCCAGCACGGGATATTGAGTTCTATAAGATAAAGCCATAAACATGTTTGTCTGAGTCTTCTATCAAAAGTTACAGCGATTTATATGAAGTTGTTCAAAAGCGCTTTATTTCGCCAAGACAATGCGTTTCTCACTGTTACATGCATTTGAATGGGAAACTCGCCTGAAACAAAGTATAGGTTTTCATTATGTGAATAATTTTAAAATCTTAGCTCAAACGGCTGCAAAACCTGTTTGCCCAGCACGGGGATATTGAGTTCTATAAGATAAAGCCATAAACATGTGTTTCTGAGTCTTCTATCAAAAGTTACAGCGATTTATATGAAGTTGTTCAAAAGCGCTTTATTTCGCCAAGACAATGCGTTTCTCACTGTTACATGCATTTGAATGGGAAACTCGCCCGAGACAAAGTATAGGTTTTCATTATGTGAATAATTTTAAAATCTTAGCTCAAACGGCTGCAAAACCTGTTTGCCCAGCACGGGGATATTGAGTTCTATAAGATAAAGCCATAAACATGTTTGTCTGAGTCTTCTATCAAAAGTTACAGCGATTTATATGAAGTTGTACGAAAATGCTTTCTTTCGCCAAGACAATGCGTTTCTCACTGTTACATGCATTTGAATGGGAAACTCGCCTGAAACAAAGTATAGGTTTTCATTATGTGAATAATTTTAAAATCTTAGCTCAAACGGCTGCAAAACCTGTTTGCCCAGCACGGGGATATTGAGTTCTATAAGATAAAGCCATAAACATGTTTGTCTGAGTCTTCTATCAAAAGTTACAGCGATTTATATGAAGTTGTTCAAAAGCGCTTTATTTCGCCAAGACAATGCGTTTCTCACTGTTACATGCATTTGAATGGGAAACTCGCCTGAAACAAAGTATAGGTTTTCATTATGTGAATAATTTTAAAATCTTAGCTCAAACGGCTGCAAAATCTGTTTGCCCAGCACGGGGATATTGAGTTCTATAAGATAAAGCCATAAACATGTGTTTCTGAGTCTTCTATCAAAAGTTACAGCGATTTATATGAAGTTGTACGAAAACGCTTTATTTCGCCAAGACAATGCGTTTCTCACTGTTACATGCATTTGAATGGGAAACTCGCCTGAAACAAAGTATAGGTTTTCATTATGTGAATAATTTTAAAATCTTAGCTCAAACGGCTGCAAAACCTGTTTGCCCAGCACGGGATATTGAGTTCTATAAGATAAAGCCATAAACATGTTTGTCTGAGTCTTCTATCAAAAGTTACAGCGATTTATATGAAGTTGTTCAAAAGCGCTTTATTTCGCCAAGACAATGCGTTTCTCACTGTTACATGCATTTGAATGGGAAACTCGCCTGAAACAAAGTATAGGTTTTCATTATGTGAATAATTTTAAAATCTTAGCTCAAACGGCTGCAAAACCTGTTTGCCCAGCACGGGGATATTGAGTTCTATAAGATAAAGCCATAAACATGTTTGTCTGAGTCTTCTATCAAAAGTTACAGCGATTTATATGAAGTTGTACGAAAACGCTTTATTTCGCCAAGACAATGCGTTTCTCACTGTTACATGCATTTGAATGGGAAACTCGCCTGAAACAAAGTATAGGTTTTCATTATGTGAATAATTTTTAAATCTTAGCTCAAACGGCTGCAAAACCTGTTTGCCCAGCACGGGGATATTGAGTTCTATAAGATAAAGCCATAAACATGTTTGTCTGAGTCTTCTATCAAAAGTTACAGCGATTTATATGAAGTTGTACGAAAACGCTTTATTTCGCCAAGACAATGCGTTTCTCACTGTTACATGCATTTGAATGGGAAACTCGCCTGAAACAAAGTATAGGTTTTCATTATGTGAATAATTTTAAAATCTTAGCTCAAACGGCTGCAAAACCTGTTTGCCCAGCACGGGGATATTGAGTTCTATAAGATAAAGCCATAAACATGTGTTTCTGAGTCTTCTATCAAAAGTTACAGCGATTTATATGAAGTTGTACGAAAACGCTTTATTTCGCCAAGACAATGCGTTTCTCACTGTTACATGCATTTGAATGGGAAACTCGCCTGAAACAAAGTATAGGTTTTCATTATGTGAATAATTTTAAAATCTTAGCTCAAACGGCTGCAAAACCTGTTTGCCCAGCACGGGATATTGAGTTCTATAAGATAAAGCCATAAACATGTGTTTCTGAGTCTTCTATCAAAAGTTACAGCGATTTATATGAAGTTGTACGAAAACGCTTTATTTCGCCAAGACAATGCGTTTCTCACTGTTACATGCATTTGAATGGGAAACTCGCCTGAAACAAAGTATAGGTTTTCATTATGTGAATAATTTTAAAATCTTAGCTCAAACGGCTGCAAAACCTGTTTGCCCAGCACGGGGATATTGAGTTCTATAAGATAAAGCCATAAACATGTTTGTCTGAGTCTTCTATCAAAAGTTACAGCGATTTATATGAAGTTGTTCAAAAGCGCTTTATTTCGCCAAGACAATGCGTTTCTCACTGTTACATGCATTTGAATGGGAAACTCGCCCGAGACAAAGTATAGGTTTTCATTATGTGAATAATTTTAAAATCTTAGCTCAAACGGCTGCAAAACCTGTTTGCCCAGCACGGGGATATTGAGTTCTATAAGATAAAGCCATAAACATGTGTTTCTGAGTCTTCTATCAAAAGTTACAGCGATTTATATGAAGTTGTACGAAAACGCTTTATTTCGCCAAGACAATGCGTTTCTCACTGTTACATGCATTTGAATGGGAAACTCGCCTGAAACAAAGTATAGGTTTTCATTATGTGAATAATTTTAAAATCTTAGCTCAAACGGCTGAAAAACCTGTTTGCCCAGCACGGGGATATTGAGTTCTATAAGATAAAGCCATAAACATGTTTGTCTGAGTCTTCTATCAAAAGTTACAGCGATTTATATGAAGTTGTACAAAAACGCTTTATTTCGCCAAAACAATGCGTTTCTCACTGTTACATGCATTTGAATGGGAAACTCGCCTGAAACAAAGTATAGGTTTTCATTATGTGAATAATTTTAAAATCTTAGCTCAAACGGCTGCAAAACCTGTTTGCCCAGCACGGGGATATTGAGTTCTTTAAGATAAAGCCATAAACATGTTTGTCTGAGTCTTCTATCAAAAGTTACAGCGATTTATATGAAGTTGTACGAAAATGCTTTCTTTCGCCAAGACAGTGTGTTTCTCACTGTTACATGCATTTGAATGGGAAACTCGCCTGAAACAAAGTATAGGTTTTCATTATGTGAATAATTTTAAAATCTTAGCTCAAACGGCTGCAAAACCTGTTTGCCCAGCACGGGGATATTGAGTTCTATAAGATAAAGCCATAAACATGTGTTTCTGAGTCTTCTATCAAAAGTTACAGCGATTTATATGAAGTTGTACGAAAACGCTTTATTTCGCCAAGACAATGCGTTTCTCACTGTTACATGCATTTGAATGGGAAACTCGCCTGAAACAAAGTATAGGTTTTCATTATGTGAATAATTTTAAAATCTTAGCTCAAACGGCTGAAAAACCTGTTTGCCCAGCACGGGGATATTGAGTTCTATAAGATAAAGCCATAAACATGTTTGTCTGAGTCTTCTATCAAAAGTTACAGCGATTTATATGAAGTTGTACAAAAACGCTTTATTTCGCCAAAACAATGCGTTTCTCACTGTTACATGCATTTGAATGGGAAACTCGCCTGAAACAAAGTATAGGTTTTCATTATGTGAATAATTTTAAAATCTTAGCTCAAACGGCTGCAAAACCTGTTTGCCCAGCACGGGGATATTGAGTTCTTTAAGATAAAGCCATAAACATGTTTGTCTGAGTCTTCTATCAAAAGTTACAGCGATTTATATGAAGTTGTACGAAAATGCTTTCTTTCGCCAAGACAGTGTGTTTCTCACTGTTACATGCATTTGAATGGGAAACTCGCCTGAAACAAAGTATAGGTTTTCATTATGTGAATAATTTTAAAATCTTAGCTCAAACGGCTGCAAAACCTGTTTGCCCAGCACGGGGATATTGAGTTCTATAAGATAAAGCCATAAACATGTGTTTCTGAGTCTTCTATCAAAAGTTACAGCGATTTATATGAAGTTGTACGAAAATGCTTTCTTTCGCCAAGACAGTGTGTTTCTCACTGTTACATGCATTTGAATGGGAAACTCGCCTGAAACAAAGTATAGGTTTTCATTATGTGAATAATTTTAAAATCTTAGCTCAAACGGCTGCAAAACCTGTTTGCCCAGCACGGGGATATTGAGTTCTATAAGATAAAGCCATAAACATGTTTGTCTGAGTCTTCTATCAAAAGTTACAGCGATTTATATGAAGTTGTACGAAAATGCTTTATTTCGCCAAGACAGTGTATTTCTCACTGTTACATGCATTTGAATGGGAAACTCGCCTGAAACAAAGTATAGGTTTTCATTATGTGAATAATTTTAAAATCTTAGCTCAAACGGCTGCAAAACCTGTTTGCCCAGCACGGGGATATTGAGTTCTATAAGATAAAGCCATAAACATGTTTGTCTGAGTCTTCTATCAAAAGTTACAGCGATTTATATGAAGTTGTACGAAAATGCTTTATTTCGCCAAGACAGTGTGTTTCTCACTGTTACATGCATTTGAATGGGAAACTCGCCTGAAACAAAGTATAGGTTTTAATTATGTGAATAATTTTAAAATCTTAGCTCAAACGGCTGCAAAACCTGTTTGCCCAGCACGGGGATATTGAGTTCTATAAGATAAAGCCATAAACATGTTTGTCTGAGTCTTCTATCAAAAGTTACAGCGATTTATATGAAGTTGTACGAAAATGCTTTCTTTCGCCAAGACAGTGTGTTTCTCACTGTTACATGCATTTGAATGGGAAACTCGCCTGAAACAAAGTATAGGTTTTCATTATGTGAATAATTTTAAAATCTTAGCTCAAACGGCTGCAAAACCTGTTTGCCCAGCACGGGGATATTGAGTTCTATAAGATAAAGCCATAAACATGTTTGTCTGAGTCTTCTATCAAAAGTTACAGCGATTTATATGAAGTTGTTCAAAAGCGCTTTATTTCGCCAAGACAATGCGTTTCTCACTGTTACATGCATTTGAATGGGAAACTCGCCTGAAACAAAGTATAGGTTTTCATTATGTGAATAATTTTAAAATCTTAGCTCAAACGGCTGCAAAACCTGTTTGCCCAGCACGGGGATATTGAGTTCTATAAGATAAAGCCATAAACATGTTTGTCTGAGTCTTCTATCAAAAGTTACAGCGATTTATATGAAGTTGTACGAAAATGCTTTATTTCGCCAAGACAGTGTGTTTCTCACTGTTACATGCATTTGAATGGGAAACTCGCCTGAAACAAAGTATAGGTTTTCATTATGTGAATAATTTTAAAATCTTAGCTCAAACGGCTGCAAAACCTGTTTGCCCAGCACGGGGATATTGAGTTCTATAAGATAAAGCCATAAACATGTTTGTCTGAGTCTTCTATCAAAAGTTACAGCGATTTATATGAAGTTGTTCAAAAGCGCTTTATTTCGCCAAGACAATGCGTTTCTCACTGTTACATGCATTTGAATGGGAAACTCGCCTGAAACAAAGTATAGGTTTTCATTATGTGAATAATTTTAAAATCTTAGCTCAAACGGCTGCAAAACCTGTTTGCCCAGCACGGGGATATTGAGTTCTATAAGATAAAGCCATAAACATGTGTTTCTGAGTCTTCTATCAAAAGTTACAGCGATTTATATGAAGTTGTACGAAAACGCTTTATTTCGCCAAGACAATGCGTTTCTCACTGTTACATGCATTTGAATGGGAAACTCGCCTGAAACAAAGTATAGGTTTTCATTATGTGAATAATTTTAAAATCTTAGCTCAAACGGCTGCAAAACCTGTTTGCCCAGCACGGGGATATTGAGTTCTATAAGATAAAGCCATAAACATGTGTTTCTGAGTCTTCTATCAAAAGTTACAGCGATTTATATGAAGTTGTACGAAAACGCTTTATTTCGCCAAGACAATGCGTTTCTCACTGTTACATGCATTTGAATGGGAAACTCGCCTGAAACAAAGTATAGGTTTTCATTATGTGAATAATTTTAAAATCTTAGCTCAAACGGCTGCAAAACCTGTTTGCCCAGCACGGGGATATTGAGTTCTATAAGATAAAGCCATAAACATGTTTGTCTGAGTCTTCTATCAAAAGTTACAGCGATTTATATGAAGTTGTACGAAAATGCTTTCTTTCGCCAAGACAGTGTGTTTCTCACTGTTACATGCATTTGAATGGGAAACTCGCCTGAAACAAAGTATAGGTTTTCATTATGTGAATAATTTTAAAATCTTAGCTCAAACGGCTGCAAAACCTGTTTGCCCAGCACGGGGATATTGAGTTCTATAAGATAAAGCCATAAACATGTTTGTCTGAGTCTTCTATCAAAAGTTACAGCGATTTATATGAAGTTGTACGAAAATGCTTTATTTCGCCAAGACAGTGTGTTTCTCACTGTTACATGCATTTGAATGGGAAACTCGCCTGAAACAAAGTATAGGTTTTAATTATGTGAATAATTTTAAAATCTTAGCTCAAACGGCTGCAAAACCTGTTTGCCCAGCACGGGGATATTGAGTTCTATAAGATAAAGCCATAAACATGTTTGTCTGAGTCTTCTATCAAACGTTACAGCGATTTATATGAAGTTGTACGAAAATGCTTTCTTTCGCCAAGACAGTGTGTTTCTCACTGTTACATGCATTTGAATGGGAAACTCGCCTGAAACAAAGTATAGGTTTTCATTATGTGAATAATTTTTAAATCTTAGCTCAAACGGCTGCAAAACCTGTTTGCCCAGCACGGGGATATTGAGTTCTATAAGATAAAGCCATAAACATGTTTGTCTGAGTCTTCTATCAAAAGTTACAGCGATTTATATGAAGTTGTACGAAAATGCTTTATTTCGCCAAGACAGTGTGTTTCTCACTGTTACATGCATTTGAATGGGAAACTCGCCTGAAACAAAGTATAGGTTTTCATTATGTGAATAATTTTAAAATCTTAGCTCAAACGGCTGCAAAACCTGTTTGCCCAGCACGGGGATATTGAGTTCTTTAAGATAAAGCCATAAACATGTTTGTCTGAGTCTTCTATCAAAAGTTACAGCGATTTATATGAAGTTGTACGAAAATGCTTTCTTTCGCCAAGACAGTGTGTTTCTCACTGTTACATGCATTTGAATGGGAAACTCGCCTGAAACAAAGTATAGGTTTTCATTATGTGAATAATTTTAAAATCTTAGCTCAAACGGCTGCAAAACCTGTTTGCCCAGCACGGGGATATTGAGTTCTATAAGATAAAGCCATAAACATGTGTTTCTGAGTCTTCTATCAAAAGTTACAGCGATTTATATGAAGTTGTACGAAAACGCTTTATTTCGCCAAGACAATGCGTTTCTCACTGTTACATGCATTTGAATGGGAAACTCGCCTGAAACAAAGTATAGGTTTTCATTATGTGAATAATTTTAAAATCTTAGCTCAAACGGCTGCAAAACCTGTTTGCCCAGCACGGGGATATTGAGTTCTATAAGATAAAGCCATAAACATGTGTTTCTGAGTCTTCTATCAAAAGTTACAGCGATTTATATGAAGTTGTACGAAAACGCTTTATTTCGCCAAGACAATGCGTTTCTCACTGTTACATGCATTTGAATGGGAAACTCGCCTGAAACAAAGTATAGGTTTTCATTATGTGAATAATTTTAAAATCTTAGCTCAAACGGCTGCAAAACCTGTTTGCCCAGCACGGGGATATTGAGTTCTATAAGATAAAGCCATAAACATGTTTGTCTGAGTCTTCTATCAAAAGTTACAGCGATTTATATGAAGTTGTACGAAAATGCTTTCTTTCGCCAAGACAGTGTGTTTCTCACTGTTACATGCATTTGAATGGGAAACTCGCCTGAAACAAAGTATAGGTTTTCATTATGTGAATAATTTTAAAATCTTAGCTCAAACGGCTGCAAAACCTGTTTGCCCAGCACGGGGATATTGAGTTCTATAAGATAAAGCCATAAACATGTTTGTCTGAGTCTTCTATCAAAAGTTACAGCGATTTATATGAAGTTGTACGAAAATGCTTTATTTCGCCAAGACAGTGTGTTTCTCACTGTTACATGCATTTGAATGGGAAACTCGCCTGAAACAAAGTATAGGTTTTAATTATGTGAATAATTTTAAAATCTTAGCTCAAACGGCTGCAAAACCTGTTTGCCCAGCACGGGGATATTGAGTTCTATAAGATAAAGCCATAAACATGTTTGTCTGAGTCTTCTATCAAACGTTACAGCGATTTATATGAAGTTGTACGAAAATGCTTTCTTTCGCCAAGACAGTGTGTTTCTCACTGTTACATGCATTTGAATGGGAAACTCGCCTGAAACAAAGTATAGGTTTTCATTATGTGAATAATTTTTAAATCTTAGCTCAAACGGCTGCAAAACCTGTTTGCCCGGCACGGGGATATTGAGTTCTATAAGATAAAGCCATAAACATGTTTGTCTGAGTCTTCTATCAAAAGTTACAGCGATTTATATGAAGTTGTACGAAAATGCTTTATTTCGCCAAGACAGTGTGTTTCTCACTGTTACATGCATTTGAATGGGAAACTCGCCTGAAACAAAGTATAGGTTTTCATTATGTGAATAATTTTAAAATCTTAGCTCAAACGGCTGCAAAACCTGTTTGCCCAGCACGGGGATATTGAGTTCTTTAAGATAAAGCCATAAACATGTTTGTCTGAGTCTTCTATCAAAAGTTACAGCGATTTATATGAAGTTGTACGAAAATGCTTTCTTTCGCCAAGACAGTGTGTTTCTCACTGTTACATGCATTTGAATGGGAAACTCGCCTGAAACAAAGTATAGGTTTTCATTATGTGAATAATTTTAAAATCTTAGCTCAAACGGCTGCAAAACCTGTTTGCCCAGCACGGGGATATTGAGTTCTATAAGATAAAGCCATAAACATGTGTTTCTGAGTCTTCTATCAAAAGTTACAGCGATTTATATGAAGTTGTACGAAAATGCTTTCTTTCGCCAAGACAGTGTGTTTCTCACTGTTACATGCATTTGAATGGGAAACTCGCCTGAAACAAAGTATAGGTTTTCATTATGTGAATAATTTTAAAATCTTAGCTCAAACGGCTGCAAAACCTGTTTGCCCAGCACGGGGATATTGAGTTCTATAAGATAAAGCCATAAACATGTTTGTCTGAGTCTTCTATCAAAAGTTACAGCGATTTATATGAAGTTGTTCAAAAGCGCTTTATTTCGCCAAGACAATGCGTTTCTCACTGTTACATGCATTTGAATGGGAAACTCGCCTGAAACAAAGTATAGGTTTTCATTATGTGAATAATTTTAAAATCTTAGCTCAAACGGCTGCAAAACCTGTTTGCCCAGCACGGGGATATTGAGTTCTATAAGATAAAGCCATAAACATGTTTGTCTGAGTCTTCTATCAAAAGTTACAGCGATTTATATGAAGTTGTACGAAAATGCTTTATTTCGCCAAGACAGTGTGTTTCTCACTGTTACATGCATTTGAATGGGAAACTCGCCTGAAACAAAGTATAGGTTTTAATTATGTGAATAATTTTAAAATCTTAGCTCAAACGGCTGCAAAACCTGTTTGCCCAGCACGGGGATATTGAGTTCTTTAAGATAAAGCCATAAACATGTTTGTCTGAGTCTTCTATCAAACGTTACAGCGATTTATATGAAGTTGTACGAAAACGCTTTCTTTCGCCAAGACAGTGTGTTTCTCACTGTTACATGCATTTGAATGGGAAACTCGCCTGAAACAAAGTATAGGTTTTCATTATGTGAATAATTTTAAAATCTTAGCTCAAACGGCTGCAAAACCTGTTTGCCCAGCACGGGGATATTGAGTTCTTTAAGATAAAGCCATAAACATGTTTGTCTGAGTCTTCTATCAAAAGTTACAGCGATTTATATGAAGTTGTACGAAAATGCTTTCTTTCGCCAAGACAGTGTGTTTCTCACTGTTACATGCATTTGAATGGGAAACTCGCCTGAAACAAAGTATAGGTTTTCATTATGTGAATAATTTTAAAATCTTAGCTCAAACGGCTGCAAAACCTGTTTGCCCAGCACGGGGATATTGAGTTCTATAAGATAAAGCCATAAACATGTGTTTCTGAGTCTTCTATCAAAAGTTACAGCGATTTATATGAAGTTGTACGAAAATGCTTTCTTTCGCCAAGACAGTGTGTTTCTCACTGTTACATGCATTTGAATGGGAAACTCGCCTGAAACAAAGTATAGGTTTTCATTATGTGAATAATTTTAAAATCTTAGCTCAAACGGCTGCAAAACCTGTTTGCCCAGCACGGGGATATTGAGTTCTATAAGATAAAGCCATAAACATGTTTGTCTGAGTCTTCTATCAAAAGTTACAGCGATTTATATGAAGTTGTTCAAAAGCGCTTTATTTCGCCAAGACAATGCGTTTCTCACTGTTACATGCATTTGAATGGGAAACTCGCCTGAAACAAAGTATAGGTTTTCATTATGTGAATAATTTTAAAATCTTAGCTCAAACGGCTGCAAAACCTGTTTGCCCAGCACGGGGATATTGAGTTCTATAAGATAAAGCCATAAACATGTTTGTCTGAGTCTTCTATCAAAAGTTACAGCGATTTATATGAAGTTGTACGAAAATGCTTTATTTCGCCAAGACAGTGTGTTTCTCACTGTTACATGCATTTGAATGGGAAACTCGCCTGAAACAAAGTATAGGTTTTAATTATGTGAATAATTTTAAAATCTTAGCTCAAACGGCTGCAAAACCTGTTTGCCCAGCACGGGGATATTGAGTTCTTTAAGATAAAGCCATAAACATGTTTGTCTGAGTCTTCTATCAAACGTTACAGCGATTTATATGAAGTTGTACGAAAACGCTTTCTTTCGCCAAGACAGTGTGTTTCTCACTGTTACATGCATTTGAATGGGAAACTCGCCTGAAACAAAGTATAGGTTTTCATTATGTGAATAATTTTAAAATCTTAGCTCAAACGGCTGCAAAACCTGTTTGCCCAGCACGGGGATATTGAGTTCTATAAGATAAAGCCATAAACATGTTTGTCTGAGTCTTCTATCAAAAGTTACAGCGATTTATATGAAGTTGTTCAAAAGCGCTTTATTTCGCCAAGACAATGCGTTTCTCACTGTTACATGCATTTGAATGGGAAACTCGCCCGAGACAAAGTATAGGTTTTCATTATGTGAATAATTTTAAAATCTTAGCTCAAACGGCTGCAAAACCTGTTTGCCCAGCACGGGGATATTGAGTTCTATAAGATAAAGCCATAAACATGTGTTTCTGAGTCTTCTATCAAAAGTTACAGCGATTTATATGAAGTTGTACAAAAACGCTTTATTTCGCCAAGACAATGCGTTTCTCACTGTTACATGCATTTGAATGGGAAACTCGCCTGAAACAAAGTATAGGTTTTCATTATGTGAATAATTTTAAAATCTTAGCTCAAACGGCTGCAAAACCTGTTTGCCCAGCACGGGGATATTGAGTTCTATAAGATAAAGCCATAAACATGTGTTTCTGAGTCTTCTATCAAAAGTTACAGCGATTTATATGAAGTTGTACGAAAACGCTTTATTTCGCCAAGACAATGCGTTTCTCACTGTTACATGCATTTGAATGGGAAACTCGCCTGAAACAAAGTATAGGTTTTCATTATGTGAATAATTTTAAAATCTTAGCTCAAACGGCTGCAAAACCTGTTTGCCCAGCACGGGGATATTGAGTTCTATAAGATAAAGCCATAAACATGTTTGTCTGAGTCTTCTATCAAAAGTTACAGCGATTTATATGAAGTTGTTCAAAAGCGCTTTATTTCGCCAAGACAATGCGTTTCTCACTGTTACATGCATTTGAATGGGAAACTCGCCTGAAACAAAGTATAGGTTTTCATTATGTGAATAATTTTAAAATCTTAGCTCAAACGGCTGCAAAACCTGTTTGCCCAGCACGGGGATATTGAGTTCTATAAGATAAAGCCATAAACATGTTTGTCTGAGTCTTCTATCAAAAGTTACAGCGATTTATATGAAGTTGTTCAAAAGCGCTTTATTTCGCCAAGACAATGCGTTTCTCACTGTTACATGCATTTGAATGGGAAACTCGCCTGAAACAAAGTATAGGTTTTCATTATGTGAATAATTTTAAAATCTTAGCTCAAACGGCTGCAAAACCTGTTTGCCCAGCACGGGGATATTGAGTTCTATAAGATAAAGCCATAAACATGTGTTTCTGAGTCTTCTATCAAAAGTTACAGCGATTTATATGAAGTTGTACGAAAACGCTTTATTTCGCCAAGACAATGCGTTTCTCACTGTTACATGCATTTGAATGGGAAACTCGCCTGAAACAAAGTATAGGTTTTCATTATGTGAATAATTTTAAAATCTTAGCTCAAACGGCTGCAAAACCTGTTTGCCCAGCACGGGGATATTGAGTTCTATAAGATAAAGCCATAAACATGTGTTTCTGAGTCTTCTATCAAAAGTTACAGCGATTTATATGAAGTTGTTCAAAAGCGCTTTATTTCGCCAAGACAATGCGTTTCTCACTGTTACATGCATTTGAATGGGAAACTCGCCTGAAACAAAGTATAGGTTTTCATTATGTGAATAATTTTAAAATCTTAGCTCAAACGGCTGCAAAACCTGTTTGCCCAGCACGGGGATATTGAGTTCTATAAGATAAAGCCATAAACATGTTTGTCTGAGTCTTCTATCAAAAGTTACAGCGATTTATATGAAGTTGTTCAAAAGCGCTTTATTTCGCCAAGACAATGCGTTTCTCACTGTTACATGCATTTGAATGGGAAACTCGCCTGAAACAAAGTATAGGTTTTCATTATGTGAATAATTTTAAAATCTTAGCTCAAACGGCTGCAAAACCTGTTTGCCCAGCACGGGGATATTGAGTTCTATAAGATAAAGCCATAAACATGTGTTTCTGAGTCTTCTATCAAAAGTTACAGCGATTTATATGAAGTTGTACGAAAACGCTTTATTTCGCCAAGACAATGCGTTTCTCACTGTTACATGCATTTGAATGGGAAACTCGCCTGAAACAAAGTATAGGTTTTCATTATGTGAATAATTTTAAAATCTTAGCTCAAACGGCTGCAAAACCTGTTTGCCCAGCACGGGGATATTGAGTTCTATAAGATAAAGCCATAAACATGTGTTTCTGAGTCTTCTATCAAAAGTTACAGCGATTTATATGAAGTTGTACGAAAACGCTTTATTTCGCCAAGACAATGCGTTTCTCACTGTTACATGCATTTGAATGGGAAACTCGCCTGAAACAAAGTATAGGTTTTCATTATGTGAATAATTTTAAAATCTTAGCTCAAACGGCTGCAAAATCTGTTTGCCCAGCACGGGGATATTGAGTTCTTTAAGATAAAGCCATAAACATGTTTGTCTGAGTCTTCTATCAAAAGTTACAGCGATTTATATGAAGTTGTACGAAAATGCTTTCTTTCGCCAAGACAGTGTGTTTCTCACTGTTACATGCATTTGAATGGGAAACTCGCCTGAAACAAAGTATAGGTTTTCATTATGTGAATAATTTTAAAATCTTAGCTCAAACGGCTGCAAAACCTGTTTGCCCAGCACGGGGATATTGAGTTCTATAAGATAAAGCCATAAACATGTGTTTCTGAGTCTTCTATCAAAAGTTACAGCGATTTATATGAAGTTGTTCAAAAGCGCTTTATTTCGCCAAGACAATGCGTTTCTCACTGTTACATGCATTTGAATGGGAAACTCGCCCGAGACAAAGTATAGGTTTTCATTATGTGAATAATTTTAAAATCTTAGCTCAAACGGCTGCAAAACCTGTTTGCCCAGCACGGGGATATTGAGTTCTATAAGATAAAGCCATAAACATGTGTTTCTGAGTCTTCTATCAAAAGTTACAGCGATTTATATGAAGTTGTACGAAAACGCTTTATTTCGCCAAGACAATGCGTTTCTCACTGTTACATGCATTTGAATGGGAAACTCGCCTGAAACAAAGTATAGGTTTTCATTATGTGAATAATTTTAAAATCTTAGCTCAAACGGCTGCAAAACCTGTTTGCCCAGCACGGGGATATTGAGTTCTATAAGATAAAGCCATAAACATGTGTTTCTGAGTCTTCTATCAAAAGTTACAGCGATTTATATGAAGTTGTACGAAAACGCTTTATTTCGCCAAGACAATGCGTTTCTCACTGTTACATGCATTTGAATGGGAAACTCGCCTGAAACAAAGTATAGGTTTTCATTATGTGAATAATTTTAAAATCTTAGCTCAAACGGCTGCAAAACCTGTTTGCCCAGCACGGGGATATTGAGTTCTATAAGATAAAGCCATAAACATGTTTGTCTGAGTCTTCTATCAAAAGTTACAGCGATTTATATGAAGTTGTTCAAAAGCGCTTTATTTCGCCAAGACAATGCGTTTCTCACTGTTACATGCATTTGAATGGGAAACTCGCCTGAAACAAAGTATAGGCTTTCATTATGTGAATAATTTTAAAATCTTAGCTCAAACGGCTGAAAAACCTGTTTGCCCAGCACGGGGATATTGAGTTCTATAAGATAAAGCCATAAACATGTTTGTCTGAGTCTTCTATCAAAAGTTACAGCGATTTATATGAAGTTGTACGAAAACGCTTTATTTCGCCAAGACAATGCGTTTCTCACTGTTACATGCATTTGAATGGGAAACTCGCCTGAAACAAAGTATAGGTTTTCATTATGTGAATAATTTTAAAATCTTAGCTCAAACGGCTGCAAAACCTGTTTGCCCAGCACGGGGATATTGAGTTCTATAAGATAAAGCCATAAACATGTGTTTCTGAGTCTTCTATCAAAAGTTACAGCGATTTATATGAAGTTGTTCAAAAGCGCTTTATTTCGCCAAGACAATGCGTTTCTCACTGTTACATGCATTTGAATGGGAAACTCGCCTGAAACAAAGTATAGGTTTTCATTATGTGAATAATTTTTAAATCTTAGCTCAAACGGCTGCAAAACCTGTTTGCCCAGCACGGGGATATTGAGTTCTATAAGATAAAGCCATAAACATGTTTGTCTGAGTCTTCTATCAAAAGTTACAGCGATTTATATGAAGTTGTTCAAAAGCGCTTTATTTCGCCAAGACAATGCGTTTCTCACTGTTACATGCATTTGAATGGGAAACTCGCCCGAGACAAAGTATAGGTTTTCATTATGTGAATAATTTTAAAATCTTAGCTCAAACGGCTGCAAAACCTGTTTGCCCAGCACGGGGATATTGAGTTCTATAAGATAAAGCCATAAACATGTGTTTCTGAGTCTTCTATCAAAAGTTACAGCGATTTATATGAAGTTGTACGAAAACGCTTTATTTCGCCAAGACAATGCGTTTCTCACTGTTACATGCATTTGAATGGGAAACTCGCCTGAAACAAAGTATAGGTTTTCATTATGTGAATAATTTTAAAATCTTAGCTCAAACGGCTGCAAAACCTGTTTGCCCAGCACGGGGATATTGAGTTCTATAAGATAAAGCCATAAACATGTGTTTCTGAGTCTTCTATCAAAAGTTACAGCGATTTATATGAAGTTGTACGAAAACGCTTTATTTCGCCAAGACAATGCGTTTCTCACTGTTACATGCATTTGAATGGGAAACTCGCCTGAAACAAAGTATAGGTTTTCATTATGTGAATAATTTTAAAATCTTAGCTCAAACGGCTGCAAAACCTGTTTGCCCAGCACGGGGATATTGAGTTCTATAAGATAAAGCCATAAACATGTGTTTCTGAGTCTTCTATCAAAAGTTACAGCGATTTATATGAAGTTGTACGAAAACGCTTTATTTCGCCAAGACAATGCGTTTCTCACTGTTACATGCATTTGAATGGGAAACTCGCCTGAAACAAAGTATAGGTTTTCATTATGTGAATAATTTTAAAATCTTAGCTCAAACGGCTGCAAAACCTGTTTGCCCAGCACGGGGATATTGAGTTCTATAAGATAAAGCCATAAACATGTTTGTCTGAGTCTTCTATCAAAAGTTACAGCGATTTATATGAAGTTGTTCAAAAGCGCTTTATTTCGCCAAGACAATGCGTTTCTCACTGTTACATGCATTTGAATGGGAAACTCGCCTGAAACAAAGTATAGGCTTTCATTATGTGAATAATTTTAAAATCTTAGCTCAAACGGCTGAAAAACCTGTTTGCCCAGCACGGGGATATTGAGTTCTATAAGATAAAGCCATAAACATGTTTGTCTGAGTCTTCTATCAAAAGTTACAGCGATTTATATGAAGTTGTACGAAAACGCTTTATTTCGCCAAGACAATGCGTTTCTCACTGTTACATGCATTTGAATGGGAAACTCGCCTGAAACAAAGTATAGGTTTTCATTATGTGAATAATTTTAAAATCTTAGCTCAAACGGCTGCAAAACCTGTTTGCCCAGCACGGGGATATTGAGTTCTATAAGATAAAGCCATAAACATGTGTTTCTGAGTCTTCTATCAAAAGTTACAGCGATTTATATGAAGTTGTACGAAAACGCTTTATTTCGCCAAGACAATGCGTTTCTCACTGTTACATGCATTTGAATGGGAAACTCGCCTGAAACAAAGTATAGGTTTTCATTATGTGAATAATTTTAAAATCTTAGCTCAAACGGCTGCAAAACCTGTTTGCCCAGCACGGGGATATTGAGTTCTATAAGATAAAGCCATAAACATGTTTGTCTGAGTCTTCTATCAAAAGTTACAGCGATTTATATGAAGTTGTTCAAAAGCGCTTTATTTCGCCAAGACAATGCGTTTCTCACTGTTACATGCATTTGAATGGGAAACTCGCCTGAAACAAAGTATAGGTTTTCATTATGTGAATAATTTTAAAATCTTAGCTCAAACGGCTGCAAAACCTGTTTGCCCAGCACGGGGATATTGAGTTCTATAAGATAAAGCCATAAACATGTGTTTCTGAGTCTTCTATCAAAAGTTACAGCGATTTATATGAAGTTGTACGAAAACGCTTTATTTCGCCAAGACAATGCGTTTCTCACTGTTACATGCATTTGAATGGGAAACTCGCCTGAAACAAAGTATAGGTTTTCATTATGTGAATAATTTTAAAATCTTAGCTCAAACGGCTGCAAATCCTGTTTTCCCAGCACGGGGATATTGAGTTCTTTAAGATAAAGCCATAAACATGTTTGTCTGAGTCTTCTATCAAAAGTTATAGCGATTTATATGAAGTTGTACGAAAATGCTTTCTTTCGCCAAGACAGTGTGTTTCTCACTGTTACATGCATTTGAATGGGAAACTCGCCTGAAACAAAGTATAGGTTTTCATTATGTGAATAATTTTAAAATCTTAGCTCAAACGGCTGCAAAACCTGTTTGCCCAGCACGGGGATATTGAGTTCTATAAGATAAAGCCATAAACATGTGTTTCTGAGTCTTCTATCAAAAGTTACAGCGATTTATATGAAGTTGTACGAAAACGCTTTATTTCGCCAAGACAATGCGTTTCTCACTGTTACATGCATTTGAATGGGAAGCAATACATGTAGTCCAACCAAGTACAACCACAT